>NC_048599.1:75232593-75538170 GCF_003668045.3 Cricetulus griseus
GACTCTAATTACAGGTCAAAAGAATGAGACCTGAGCCGTATCTCTGACCCTAGCTAAACTTCCTGGGAGGTCATTAATAGATAGCCAAGTTCTGTGAAATTCCTGTTTAGCAGCAGGCTTTCTGGTAGGTACCATTGTTCCCTCCTTTAAGAATCAATCCAAGTTAAGTCTCCTAAGGATTACAGAACAATATGCCAAGTCCAAGAGAAACTAACCTCTGTCAAATTTGCAGCAATAGTATTTCAAGAATGGTTTCAGACTTACAGAGAGTCCCCAGGTCAAGTTTTTCAACGTCAAAATTGGGTATCAGTCAGACATGAGATAATAAGCCAGGAAGATCTCCAGGCAACTAAGGAAACACACTCTGTAAAAATTGACAGTGGGACCCGCATACCCTCTCTACCCTTGACATTCTGACATCACTTCCTGGTTCTACAATGTTAATTTCCTAGTCAGGATTAACAAAGAAACATAACATGATTTTTTTTTTAAATGTGGGGAAAGGGTAGGGCTGGAGAGATGGCTCAGCAGTTAAGAGCACTGGCTCCTCCTGAAGAGGACCCAGGTTCAGTTCCCAGCACCCATGTGGAAGTTCACAACCGTTTACAAGTCTGTAACTCCAGTTGCAAGAGATCTGACTCTTCCTTTGTCTTCTGTGGGCACTTAACAGACATGCATGTGGGCAAGTCACTTGTACACATAAAAAAGAAATAAAACTTTTAAAACTCAAAAAAAAAAACCCCAACAAAACAAAACAAACAAAAAGAATCAATCCAAGTGGACCTGTCAATCATCTGGATAGGAAACCCACACCACGGGAAAAGCTGTCTGTTTGAGACACTTTAGAAACAGGCTAAAAATTGCCAAAAATGTAGATCAGCATAATGTTCTCTTTGGCCGTTGCCCAACAGTCACCCCTTAAGAGTGTGTGTCTTGCTCTGCAATGGTCCCTTTGGCCACATTCCACTCTCACCCCTTGAGAGGGTTCTACTTTTCTCTGTAATAAACTCCACCTATTGTCTACACTATGCTCTGTGTGTCTTGTCTGAATTATTTTAATGGAGGTCCCAAGGACCAGAAAGCCTTAGGGAATCAGAGGGAGAGCCCCAGTGACATAATGTTTAAAGGCTTAAGACCTAATAGCCACATAGTAACACACATTTGCTATTTAGAAATGCATCATTTATTTCAGAGACTCTCACATGCATTCACAAGGGCCACAGCTGCAACATGCACTATCCTCACATCTGCCTCCTGAGCATCTAGAGATAGATGCCTTACAGCTGTTGTTAACCACAGTGAGAAGACAATGCCAGTGCCAAGTGTGCTGAGCAGCCTGAAGATGACTCAAAGTTTTGAAGTAACCATGAGTGCCGATTTTATCTCAGTGATTCTCTTCCATAATAAAACTCTAAAATTGGAAGGGTTTTGGACATGGGCACAAAGAAGAAGCTAGCAGGACAATGAGGTAAATATTAGTGAAAAACTGAAACCTCGAAGAAACTACAAGTCAGATCCAAATGGTCTTTGAGATAGCTACAGGGGAGAGCTTAAAGAAAAATGTCATTGGAAACTAGAAGTGGTGTTTGTTATATAGAGACAGAAGTTTAGTGACACTGTCACCTAAAGTGTTGTGGAAAATAGGAAGTGTGCCTAATCAATTGGCTATCGTAGCCAAAGTCATTTCCCAGTATAATGTTGAAGGTACTGCCTGACATCTTTGCAAATGTGAAAGGAAAGAGCTAATCTGAAAGAAGAACTCTTAAAAAAAAAAAAAAAAGACGTATCTAGTTTGAAAATCTCCAGCTAAAGGTAGAAACAATGCTAAAATAAAGAAATGGCTTCCAGATAAAGACAAACTCTAGGATGTTGCAAATTTCACTGATGGGGTGGCAGTATGCTGTACAGTCCTTTATTTAGAACTCAAAACTGCCCATAGCAGGGATTCAGGCAATAATTTAGACAAAAACAGGGCTTCAAAGATGCCCTAGGGTGTGAGCCTCAAAGTTTCAGCAGAGGGACAGCCTCAGTAGAGATGGCTGGTTTTGAAAAGATTTGTAGGTATGAACTTTGTGAAACAGAATAAACTGAATTATATTTATAGGAGACTTACTTTTAAAAGTAGTATAAGCAAAGCTGGAGAAAGGAAAACTTAAAGTGGAATTTGGACCTCCTAGAGTCTATTGTTCAAAATCAAAGCGACAATACTATACAGTTTCAAACATGTATTACTTTTTTTAAATGTATCATTCCTAACAATTTTTTTTTTACTTTTTTTTTATTTGGATTACAAACAAGATTGAATTACATAACAATCCCAGTTCCCTTCTTCCTCCCTTCCTCCCCTACCACCCTCCCAACTAAAACCCTACCTATCACATATCATTTCTTCTAATTTACACCTGTCTCAACCTTTCTGCTCCCTCATGACCTCTGTATCCTTCCTTTTCTTCCCTTCTCATTCTCGTAGCTCCCTCCCCTCTCTTCCCATGTTCTCAATTTGCTCAGGGGATGATGACCCTTTCCCCTTCTCCAGGGGACAAAGTTGTCTCTTTTAGGGTCCTCCTTGTTTACTAGTTTCTCTGGCAGTATGGATTGTAGGCTGGTAATCCTTTACTCTATGTCTAAAATTCACATATGAGTGAGTACATATCATGTTTGTCTTTTTGTAATTGGGTTACCTCGCTCAGAATGGTTTCTTCGAGTTCCATCCATTTTCCTGCAAATTTCAAGATTCCATTGTTTTTTTCTGCTGAGTAGTACTACATTGTGTAAATGTACCACAATTTCTCTATCCATTCTTTGGTTGAGGGGCATCTAGGCTGCCTCCAGTTTCTGGCTATTACAAATAGTGCTGCTATGAACATCGTTGAACATATGTCCTTGTTGTATGAATGTGCTTCTTTTGGGTATATGCCTAAGAGTGGAATTTCTGGATCTTGTGGTAGACTGATTCCCATTTTCCTGAGGAACCACCATATTGATTTCCAAAGTGGCTGTACAAGTTGGCACTCCCACCAGCAGTGGAGAAGTGTTCCCCTTTCTCCACATCCTCTCCAGCATAAACTGTCATTGGTGTTTTTGATTTTAGCCATTCTGACAGGAGTAAGATGGTATCTCAGAGTTGTTTTGATTTGCATTTCCCTGATGGCTAAGGATGTTGAACACTTTCTTATGTGTCTTTCAGCCATTTTAGATTCCTCTATTGAGATTTGTCTATTTAGTTCTGTACCCCACTTTTTAATTGGATTGTTTGGTGTTTTGGAGACTAGCTTCTTGAGTTCTTTGTATATTTTGGAGATCAGCCCTCTGTCAGATGTGGGGTTGGTGAATATCTTTTCCCAGTCTGTGGGCTGCCGTTTTGTCTTGCTGACTGTGTCCTTTGCCTTACAGAAGCTTCTCAGTTTCAGGAGGCCACATTTATTAATTGTTGATCTCAGTGTCTGTGCTACTGGTGTTATGTTCAGGAAGCAGTCTCCTGTACCAATTAATTCGAGGGTATTTCCCACTTTATCTTCTAATAGATTCAGTGTGGCTGGGTTTATGTTGAGGTCTTTTATACATTTTGACTTAAGTTTTGTGCAGGGCGAAAGGCTTGGGTCTATCTGTAGTCTTCTACAGGTCAAACATGTATTACTTTAAAAAAATTACTTATTTTATGTATGAGTGCTGTATCTGCATGTACACCATGGTTGTAAGTCACCATGTGGTTGCTGGGAATTGAACTAAGGACCTCTGGAAGAGCAGCCAGTGCTCTTAACCAGTGAGTCATCTCTCCAGCCTCTCAAACATGAATTGCTTTAAATGAAAAAGGGATTAAGAATCCAACAGGTGAACTCAAGAACTGTAGAAAGTCCTTCCCACACAGAAATAGGCCTGCAAGCCCTAACCAAGGAAATTCCAACATGTATGCAACTGGGCTTAAGGATCCTACTGGACCAATAGCCATTCAGATTCCTCTCTTGCTTTGGAACAGCTTGTCTGTTCCAGCTCTATCTAGCCTATCCCACCATTGTATCTGGGTGGGGGTGCTGGGCAACACTGGTGTTAAGTTGAACAGGAGTTACACTTGAGAAGCTTAATTTAAAACATTAAACCTGGGAGACTTATTCACATCTACAGTTAGTTTAGATGACATGACTCTGGAGTGATGGTGTCATGGGAAGAGATGTCTACTGTGGGAAAAAAATGAGGAAGTTTACTTTGGGGAGATACATAGATCACTGGAGATCAAAAGGCAGACTATTGCTTCTAAGAAGCTCCCCCAAATTCAAGTCTTTTGGTATTTATAATTTTGGTCAGTTTCTTCCCACACTGGACAGAACAATATTATTTCTGTCACCAATAGTCTGTTGGAAGTAACAACGGCTTAGGTCATAAAGGATAGCGTTTTCCACATGTTCTCTCTTGCTTTGGGGAAATTCAGCTTTCTTAATAGGACAGTCAAACCGTTTTATAAGGAGTAGTATGGCCTCCTCTCAATGGTCATGTGAGAGAACTGTTCACTTGAAAGCAAATATGACATTTTAAGATTAGCCTTTAAATGCCTATAGTACTGACTATGTCCTTGCTTACCTTTCTAAGCCGGAGCCATACACAGCTAACCCATTCCTGAATTCATTACTCATGGAAATTAGATGAGACAACAGATGTCTGCTATCTCAAGGTTCTACATTTTAAGGTAATTTTCTATGCAGTAATAGATTAGTATAACAAGGCTATCTCTAGATGTTCCCAAAGACTACTATACTTAGAGAATTGGATGGTTCTACTCTCACCAGAGAGGAGAGGAGAAGCTCATCTGACTGAACCCATTAAGCAGGTCACCAGAACTTTACAAAGCCCCTTTTAATGCTTCATTTACATCTGCCTCTAAGACTCTCTCCACAGAAGGTTCAAAGGATTGTCAAGTAACACATTGTGTTTCGTTAGGTTGAAGTTAAGAAGAATCAAGAGTAATAATGATAACAGCATTTTGCTAATTCCTCTTGCCAAAGACTCTGGGACCCATAAAATTTTTTTTGGGGGGGTGGGAGCTGTTGTACTAGGTGTTGAACCCAGGGCCTCTTGCATGCTAGATAAGTATTCTACCACTGAGCTACACTCTCTACAATTTTTCCTAATTTTGTTTTGAGACAGTGTCTTATTATATTGTCCAGGTAGGCCTCAAATATGCAATTCTCCAGACTCAGTCTTCCAGGTAGCTGGAACCAAAAGTATATGCCACCATGTACAGTCAAAAATACGTTTTAAAATGTATTTTCATTTCAAAGATTCTGTAAACACAATGCCATTGTGTTCCTAAAGCCTAAATAGTTTTATTTTCAGCCAGGGGAAGGAAGTGGAAATAAGCAACAAACACTAATTACATCTATTAATGTTAAGGCTTGAGTTGGCATTGGCCAATTTCTTTTTCCAGAATGGTGTATCAATCTTTGTTTTGAATGAAGACATAGAAGTAATTTCCAGAGAAATGAATTGAAGGAAACCAGAAATGTGCACAGAATTTAATTGGAACAAATCTATTTTTCCAACATTCTACAGAATTATTCTGAGGTTTAAAACAAACAAGCAAACAAAAACAAAATCTCAAAACTTTATGAAAATACTTATTTAATAACAGCTGCACAGAGACTAAACACATTATCGTAAGGGACATCAAACATTTAAAATGTTTATTAACCCACATCCCTTGATGTTTTTGTGGAGATCTGGAAATCCTAGTTCTCTTATCTATAGAAAACAGAGACCATCATCTCCTTCTCTTTTCCTCCCTGCCCCCACTCCTTTCAAAGATAGGATCTATGTAACCCTGGCTGTCCTGGAACTCTTATGTAGATGGTGCTAGCTTCAATGCTAGCTGCAAACTCATATTCCGCTGGTCTCTGCCTCCCAAGTGCTGGGATAAAAAGCATGAATCACATGCCCAGCTACTTTCTAATCCACTCCTTTTCTGCCCCACTAGATCAAAATATCCCTTTTCCTCTCTCAAATAATTTTTTCCCCCTGTTACTGGAGAGACAACCATAGAGGGTAGAGATGGGGACGCCTACATTGCCAGCAGCCCGCCAAAAATGTCTTACATGTTTAAGGAAAGGAATGATCTTCAAAGGGCCATTGTTAGCACTAACTACACTTTGTGCTAAAAACAGTAATTAAAGCTTAGTAATCACTGCAGTTTAGACTCCTTTACATGTAATCCACAAATCCCTATGAAGTAGATATTATCCTTATTTCTACTTTACATAGTTTTTGTTTGTTTCTTTTTAAAGTGGAAAAACAGAAGGTGAATAAATTTGTCCATGATTACAAAATTAAGTGGTGGACTTTAGGATTTAGGGACTTTTGTAAATTAAGTCCTAAAACATGCTTTGAAAACACCACATATAGATCCAGCATAGTAACAGCCCCTTTCCATTCTCACGGAGCCGGGTCTAAATTTAGAGGGACCCCCTAGTAACTGGGGGCTGGAAATCTCACTTCATAAATATGGTCCTGCACCTCTTTTCACCTGACACAGCTACCACCCATCGGTCCCTAGGAGGCTGGAATGCAAATAGACTCTGCAAACAACACAAAGCATAGTATTGCTTGAATCGAAAATGTTGGCGTTTGCTCAGCCTGACTCTGAGGGAGCCTAGTAGAACAAACAACAGGCCTGTGGGGGGCCTTGTGGAATTCCCAGGAGAGCAGGTTCAGGTTGATAAAGAGCCTTGGGCCTGGGCCCCTTGAAGAATCCTAGGACTGTAATGGGGCGGGGACAGAACGACACTAGAGTGACATAAGTCCGCAGAGACCTCTGGCTAGTGGTTTTACGGTCAGGTTGACACCTCCAGGGAGGGCGTGGGGAAGGCGGGGCCCATCGCCTCCTGCTCGGTGAGGGAGAGACTGCGTTGGAGCTTCTCCTTCCGGGGGGATGCTCAGCCCCGCGGGAAAACGCAGAAAAAGGCTCTTGCCGCTTTAAGTGACTCAGGAAGTGAAAGGAGACCGCTGACGGCGAGGGGAAAGTGGAACCGGGGCGGCGCGGGCCCGCGGCGGCCGCGATCTTGCCGGGCAACGGAGGCTGAGCTGCGCAGCGCGGGGGACGACGGGGCGCGGGCAGCCGAGCCGGAAGTGGCGCGTGAGGGACGAGGCGCAGCGCGGCGCGCAGCGGAGAGGCCGAGTGGGCGCCAGGCCCAGCGCTGTCGGCTGGCGGGCCCCAAGGCCTCAGCTGTCCAGGCGGACGCGGCGCGGCCCAGCGGGGCGGGCGGTCAGTCCCCGGGGACGTGGGCCTGCGTGAGGAGGCCCGGCGGTGAAGGCGGAGAGCACTAAGCCGCTAGGCCTCGGCCGCGTCCCTGCAGCCACATGGCCTCCGGAGTGGGCGCGGCCTGCGAGGAGCTGCCTCCCGACGGCACGTGTGACGAGTGCGAGCCAGACGAGGCGCCCGGGGCCGAGGAGGTGTGCCGCGATTGCGGCTTCTGCTACTGCCGCCGCCACGCCGACGCGCACCGCCAGAAGTTCCTCAGCCACCGCCTGGCCGAGTACGTCCATGGCGCCCAGGCCTGGACCCCGCCGGCCCAGGAGGACGACGTGGTCCCCGAAGACGTCGAGGCCAAAGAGGAGCCCGAGGGAGAGGTAGAGAGCGAGGTGGGGGAAGAAGAGAGCGAGTCGGAGGAAGACAGTGGGTCGGAAGAAGAGAGCGAGACTGAAGAAGACAGTGAGGATGAGAGTGATGAGGAGAGTGAAGAAGACAGCGAGGAAGAGATGGAGGATGAGCAGGAAAGTGAGGCGGAGGAAGACAACCAAGAAGGAGAGTCTGAGGCAGAAGGAGAAACTGAGGCAGAAAGCGAATTTGACCCCGAAATAGAGATGGAAGCGGAGCGAGTGGCCAAGAGGAAGTGTCCGGACCATGGGCTGGATTTGAGCACCTATTGCCAGGAAGACAGGCAGCTCATCTGTGTCCTGTGTCCAGTCATTGGGGCTCACCGGGGCCACCAGCTGTCCACGCTAGATGAGGCCTTCGAAGAACTGAGAGTGAGTATTGGGCATTCAGAACATGTGTCTAAGGGGACGAGGACCCCTGTTTCAACTCATGGTAGCTGTGACCATATTCATTTTCATGTCTCTTGTTGGGAGCAGTGCCTACTCTACCATTTTGGTTAAAATTGTCAAGTTGTCAATTCTCATCTGAAACAAGTACACAGAAAATCTTGGGTATAATTTCTGAAAATTTGCAAATCACTTCTCCCTGGATCCCAGATAGAGCATTCCTTGAGAATTTTGACACCATTTAGGCCAGTTTTCACATCATCACCATTGTTAGGATCAGTGTTTTGACTTAGGGCTCTTGATGTGGCAACCCTGCCTACCTGAAAAAATGAGAAACCATGATTCTTGACAAAACCAAGTGGTGATATAGACAATGACTTGCTGTGTGCCCCGAGTTGGCCTAGGTTCTTTGCTTTTCAGACTTAGTAAGAAGGTGTATAGCTGGAAGGCTAAATTGATGTGTGGAGGGAGGTTTTCATGTCTACTGTCTAGACTTGGATGTATTATCTTGGACCTGTGGTTTTTGTTTTTTGTTTTTTGTTTTTGTTTTTGTCAGCAGTAGACATTTAGTAAGTATTTGTTGGTTCATTTGGGTTGCCTTTTATGTATACAGTGGATAGCTGTGTCAATAAGAGAACAGTTTTTCTGTGTGCTGTATTCACTAAGTAGTGAGAGTTGGTAAATGTCATATTATGGCTTTTGTTTCCCTAAGCAGTCTTACAACCACTGGTCTCAGAATAACTAATGTTTTGACAATGAAAATACTCCGTATTGATATTTCCCTTATTCTTATTTTTATTGTAAAATACACATTCAGAAGTGTACAAAATATGCAGTGTAACAAATAACTACAAAGCAAATACTTGTGAGACTTCCACTCAGATTAGAAATAGTTATTACTGGTAATTGACACTATTCAGACCTGTTTCCTGTGTCTTCTTTTGGTAACCATTTTCCTGACTTTGAGATAATACTTTTTTGTTTATCTTTATGTGTTACAGCATTTGTATGCATTTCTAAACTTGAATTTGACATTATAGTTTTTACATTATTGTGATGCAGTATTTTGAGTTTGATTCATTTTTTTAAAAAATATGTGTGAGATTCATCCATTGACTGGCTGCAATTTATTTTTTTATTGGTATAATGAATTCTATTTTATGGCTATGCCACAAGTTAATATATATACATGAACATTTGACTTGTTTCCAAGTTCTGGAATTTTTTGCTGTTACAACTAATGCAGGTGTAACTTAGTGGTACATGTCTGTAATCCCAGCATTCCAGAGGTGGATGCAGGATGATCAGAGTTCAGTGTCAATCAGTGTCCATAGTGAGTTTGGAAAATCCTGTCACAAAACCAAAAGGACACATCTCCTCAAAAATATAGTGCAAGTGCAAGCATTCTCAGTCATGCCTCCTAATACCCATTTTCCTATATTTAAGTGGAAATAATACCCATTGTTACCACCTGTTTCCCAAGTGGTTCTAATTTGCATAATTATGAAGGTGTTTCCTGTTGCCCTGAATCTTCACCACCACTTGATATTAACAGTATTTTTAGTTTTTCCAAGTCTGGTGATTATGTAACAAATGGTTTCATATTGTGGTTTTAATTGCATTCCTTTGGTTTCTGAGTGTCTTTTGTATTTCCTCTTTTGTGATGTACCATCAGATCAAACAAGTATACTTAGTATTATGTTATCTATCTTTTTTCTCAGTAACTTATGCATATGTATACACATATACATATGCATATGTGGAGAAAGTGGTATTTGAGGCATACTTTGAAAGATGGGAAGGATTGAATAGGTAGGTATGATGTTTGATACATCTTCTCTATGCTGCCATAGCAACAATATATATACACATGGGTGTATATATATTGTTTATTGTTTCTATCCTTTCAGATATCTTCTGTTTGATAGGTTTTCTTTTCCTTTTCTAATATATTAGTAATAGTGTGAAGCATTTCGTACACAGTAGATCTTCAAGTATTTATCAGAAGATGAGAAAGCTGAAGGTAAAGAGGATGGCTTGGTTCCACTTTAGTCTCAAATTGAGAATGGCAGCATCCTTTTGTGCACTTCTTCCTCTTGACTACTTTAATATCAAAATCTGTAGCTGAACTGTTGGGTGGCAACAATGAGCACAGGTACTCAAGGATGTCTCTGAATGGAAGGCAGAGTGTAGTCAAAGAACAAAGCTTTAGTTCTGGTATGTGCGGTAGAGATGAGAAATACAAAAGCCTGGTCCAAGGGAGGCAGGTCCTCAGAGAGAGACAGAGGGGAGAGAGAGGAGAGAGAGAAGAGAGAGAGAGAGAGAGAGAGAGAGAGAGAGAGAGAGAGAGAGAGAGACTGACTCATTATAAGAGTGCAAGACAACATTGTATTAGGGGGAAATAAAACTGATCTAAAAATATATATAGTTTTGCTTTCTTGTGGGTTTGAGTATTTAGAGGAGAGGTGTAAGCAGTTGCTTCTTGGCCTTTTGGCCAAGTGTAGAGAAGAATTACAAACAGAATGACATGCTGTTTAGAGAGTTTAGAGAAAGAAAGTGGTTTTAGCCAGAGGCATGACACCAGGAATGGTTTATTGGAGAAAGTGGTATTTGAGGCATACTTTGAAAGATGGGAAGGATTGAATAGGTAGGTATGATGTTTGATACATCTTCTCTATGCTGCCATAGCAACAATCGCTATGCATTTATTGTAACCCATAATACTGGTTATTATGTCAGTGTTAGGTCTGTTTTCTCTGTGTGATAAACTCTTTAAGTCTAGTAGTATATGTTAGTCTTCACTGTGTTCCAGCACCTAACACAAGGCCTATTGGATAATTGACACACACACAAAATACTTAATCAATGTATGATATGAAGTGTATTAATTTTATCTAATAACAAGGCATCACTAAAGAAGTGATGAGGAGATTGTATTATAGTATATCAGTATTTATGTTGGGAATAACTTCAGCTACATAAAGTGATGGAATAATTTGAAATCCTAAACTGGCAGCAGTTCATACAGGATGGATGCTTATTTCTCCCTCATGTAAATGATGTCTGAATGTAAGCAGTCTAAGATTGAAGGAAGCATGAAGGTTTATCTTGGCTTTTGATAGCTCCTCTCTGTTATTTTTGTTACAAACTGAGATGGCCCCTGAAGTCTAGCCAGGATGTCTTTTTTTGTTGTTTTGTTTTTTTTTTTTGAGAAAGGATTTCTCTGTGTAACAGGCTGGCCTGGAACTTGTTTTGTTGACCAGGCTGGTCTAGAACTCACAGAGATCCACCTGACTCTGCCTTCCAAGCTCTGGTACTAAAGGCATGCACCACCATTGCCTGGTTTAGCCAGCACTTCGAACTTCTAAGATAACAGACATTGCAGTGAAAGATACACCCCTCTATTTTAAGGCATCTCTCCAGAATTCCCACTTAGGTTTCATGAGGCAGAATTCAATCATTTCTCCAAGCTATGGTATGGCAAACTAAAAGGTGACATTTTGTTACCAAGGAAGAATGGTAGAGTGAATATTGAAGTCTTTGTCCTGATTATACTCATAGCCCTAGCTGTGTCATGTTGGGTAATTCAGTCAGCATCTCTGAGTCTTCGTTTCTTAACCTTGCCCGCTACACCCCCCCCCCCTCGGTGCTATGGTAAAGAGAAATAAGTTCATGTATACAGTCTGGAACAGTATGAATGGTCTTATAAGCTCTCAGAAACTGATGGCTCTTATTACTGTAGAAAGCTATCCGAAACTGTCTTTATTCTGAGTCCAGTTCTGGGCAAGTTAGTCTGGCAGCAGTAGATGTTCTTGACACTAAGCTTTCTTTGGTGGAAACTGCTCAGCCCTCTCTCCTTCTGTTCTTTCTGCCTGCTCTAATCTGCTGAGTTGATAGGCTACTGAAAACTTGTCTTCAGAGAAGAGGTTCCTGTATATTTCAGTGTCCTGCTGGTGCCGTATGCATTGGCTACCCAAAACACAACTGCCAGGTCTATTTTAGGTTTACAGGTTTGGCTATTGTTTTCTTTAGATTCTGTTTTATATTCTAACTGTGGGAAATTTTTACAGAAGTCAAGGGGTGATGGGAACAATTTATTCTGTACTTTTGGTAGAAAAAAGCTTTGGTTACTATAGTAGATAGTGATAAAGAGAAGTTTCTATAGATACCCCTATTCCTCTTCTAGGACTTTGGGTCTTTATGAACCTTGGCAAGGTATAAGCTGTGTTGAATTGCAGCTTCTTACTTAAGAATTGTAGAGAGTAAAAATGCTAACATTGTATGGAGATGTAAAATTAAAATGAGGTTAAAGTTTGTTGAATTTTGAAATTCTTCTAGAGATAAAGGAAAAGGCGAGTAATAGCTGCCATTTATTGAGAAGTTTGAATACATTTTGTGTTTTTACACTTGATCCTCACTCTAGCAGGCTGTGTTGCCATGATACCCATTTTACAGAAGTGGAAAGAGATATTTAAAGAGGTTGAATTTGCCAGGCTACTCAGTGTCATTGCAGAATCACAATTTTTACCACAAATAGAATAAGAGTTTATTCCAGAGAGCCAAGTATGAGTGACCACTGCCCAGGAACACAGGTTCAGCTTGCTCTGAACATCTTACTCCAAGAGGGTAACAGTTTCATGAAATGTTGATAGTAACAGAACGAAGAAAGTCAATGAAAGTATCTTAAAAATCCATTGGTGGGAGCATCTGGTCCACAGGTTATAGCTACAGACCTCAGATGCTATTTGATAATATTTTTAGTCTTTGGATTTGTAGAAATTAAAGTTTGTATGTTTCAAAAAAGATCTTGCCTGATAGTCACAAGGGTGCTAGTTCAAATACAGAGATGGGCAATAAGTAGCTATTTACGGGGTTAAAGACAGCACAAAATAATTTGGCTTCAAACTAGCAACATTCTGCTCTCCACAATTACAGGAGTTCTAATGAGTCCATCAGCCTTGTAGAGTATTTAACAGTTGGGGTGATTTTATTGTTGCTATTGGCTACTTATTTTTGTTTGTTTGTTTCTGGGAACTTCAGTTCACAGTAGTAAGTAAAAAAGAAGGATTTGAATTTAGTTCTGACACCCGAACTTCCTATTTCTTTTATTCTGTGTGTATTCTCAGTTATTCTTCCTCTCACTTATGCTTTTTAGATTTCACAGAACCATTTTCCCTGTTGACGGCTGTCTGCAGGGATATACTTCATGCATAAATAAATACTTTCAAACTACTTACCTCCACTCCCAGAAAGATTAACTATTCTGAAGAATAGTTTGTAGTAACAAGTGACTTTCTTAGTTTTCTTTCTACTCAGCAGTTCTTTGTTTATTCTCTGATCCTGAATTGTCTGGGTGTATTCAGTTAGTAACAATCACAATGGCAACAGAATGTGTGGTAAATTCCTATGTGCTATCATCTCTATTGTAAACTTCATACACACTTGTCATTTAATTCTTCCCACAATTTTATGAGGTAAATTAATAAGCTGTATTCGTGTTATTAAATTTAATGGCCCTATGTTTTTTTCTTTTGATTTCTTCATTCATTCAACACATATTTGTTAAAATCCTTTAATTTTCCAGGTAGAAAGTTTATGCTGAAATATTTTAGCTGTCAATTTATATTTATTTCTTCATTTCTTTATTTTTGACTTTTTAAAACAGGTTCTTTTTATGTAGTCCTTGCTGGCCGGGTATTCCATATGTAGTGCAGATTGGTCCTCAAACTTGTAGCAGTCCTCCTGTCTCAGGCTTCCAAGTGCTGAGATTATAGGTGTATGCTGCCATGCATGCCCAATTTAGCTGTCAATTTAAGAATGTAGGAGGAAGCACGGTTTTACAGTATTCTTTTAGGGAGTACCAAAGCAAAGGTTTAAAGCCATCAGCCCTAGAGAGCCTCTCAGGCACCCAAGCAAGTCAGATTGTTATTGTGCATGGTTTACTTCCCATGAGTCACTGAAACTAAAGTGCCCTTTGACAGAAGATAGCACAAGGAAACTATGGGATAATCATAATGAAATACCATAAATTGCCATGAAAATGAATAAACCAGAAGTGTGAATAAATCTCAAAATAATGTTTGAAAAGCAGATAACTAATGTGTTGAATGGTAACTTTTAAAAAAAATCTAGAAAAAAATATTTTCCATATGGAGTATTTTTAGCTGTAGCAAACCTAATAATAAGTAATTCTAAGTCCCTGTTGTCACTGAACTTATTTACATTATATGGACAAAACATACAAAACAAAGTTAAGATATTTTGTTGTTTTTTTTTTTTTCAGGGTTTCTCTGTATTGCTTTGGAGCCTGTACTGGAACTTGCTCTGTAGACCATACTGGCTTTGAACTCACAAAGATCCTCCTGCCTCTGCCTCCCAAGTGCTGGGATTAAAGGCGTGTGCCACCAACACCTGGCTTAATAGGTAATATTTTAAATAATGCTCAATTTTTATGAGCAAACACAGTTGAAAGGGAGATAGAGAATAGGTCGGATGAGAGGAGAGGAAGGCAATTGAAGGCTCTGAAGAGGACCTGGAATAGTGGTCTTGAAACAGGTACATAAAAACTACTTTTGCTAAACAGTCCTGAATCCTCACTTGGGCCCATAGGCATCCAAAAGCAGGATGAAAGTCTGTCATCTGCCTTTATTCTGAGTTGTGGTTGCAGGAGAGAGATAACCTTTTCTTCTTAAGTCAGCTTGACTTTTGAGAAGAACAAAACCTTAAAGGATAGACCATCTAGTAAACCAGTGTTCATGAGGACCAGACTTCACCCTCAGCTATTAACAGATAGCTGGTTTAACAACTTACCAGACTACTTGTAGGACTTAAGCCAAGAAAATTAATAATGGGCAGGACCACACGTTAGCTGGGATAGCTTAATTAAATCTAAAATTCATGTCAATACCCTGAAGACAGTTTTGGGACCAATAAACCCTTAGTTTTGTTCCTCTTCCCAATGTGGCTACATTGAATAAATCTCTTTGTCTGCTTTTCATTTCACTTGTCTCTTTAATTGGTGTATTGGGAATGGGTAGCTCTAATACTGCTTTAACAACTCACTTATAGCTAGAGCCAGTCATGGGAGGATCTGGGGCTATAGTAGTTCAGGTGGAGGGAATGAGTGTAAAGGCCACAGGTAACCATACATGCTGAGGCAGTTAAAAGAATGGCTGGCATATAAGGCATAAGGGCAGGCTTGGGGAGGTGGTGAGGAGTAAAAAGGTCAGGTTACCAAGTAGACCATTATAAAGATTTTGGATTTTCTTCTGAATGGCCTTGTTCTGTTTAGCCAAGGGAATGAGTGATGTGATTTATGTTCTTAAGACTTTACTCAGCTTGCATAGCAGTGTATACCTCAATCTACACATGGGAGGTTGAGGCAGAAGGATGGCAAGCAAGTTCCAACATGGTGAATGAGGCCCTGTCTCAAAAACAAAAACAACAAGAGCAAAACATATGTGAAAAAACCCTAACAAAAGAAAACAAAACTTGACTCAATTACTGTATTGAGAACAGACCTTAGGGTAGCAAGAGTGAGAGTACTGCTATTTGCCCGGTGTTGGGGTAGAAGATGATGAACATACAGGTTTAACAGACACGTTAGAGTTAGGTTTAAAACTGAGGGCCTAGAGATCTGGCTCGGCCGTTAAGAATGCTTACTGCTCTTCTAGAGGACCGGACTTCAGTTCCTAGTGTTAGCTGGCTCACACTCACTTGTAACTCCAGCTCTAGGGGATCCAACACCCTCTTCTGGCCTCTGTAGCACCTGCCCTGGTGTGGCATAAATAGACACATACACAGAGGCACATAAATTAAGAATAAAATCTTTAAAAACAGAAGCAACAATAAAAAAACACTTGGTAATGGATTTCAGATCCAAGAATAATTGTAAGTCTGGGAACTAAAGATGGTTGCCCAGCATGGGAGTAGGTTTCACATTGGAAGTTAAAATACAGAAGATGGCAAAGATTTTTACTTATAGGATGGTGATACTAATTTTTCATTTCTTTTTAACAAAATGCTTAATTATTTTTAAAATAACATGTAGAATAATGGGTTTCATTATGGCATTTCCCCATATTCTTTGTTCTTGTTGATTCTTTTCCTCAGCTCTGCTTCTTTATCCCCTTTCCTTCCTCCTGGTGGTCTCTTTCCTTCCCCCAGTAACCTCCATTCCATTTTCATGACATGTATTCTGTCCCTTCTCCCTTTCCACTCATGGTTCTAGTTTCATGACCTATGCATCTCCTACATAAACTTACATAAAACTTAAATTCTAACTGGGTGGTGGTGGTGTACGCCTTTAATTCCAGCACTTGTGAGGCAGAGGTCAGCCTCATCTACAAAGCGAGTTCCAGGACAGCCACAGTGGTTATACACAGAACCCTGTCTTGCAAAACTAAAAGGAAAAAAATTTAAATTCTAGGATCCACATATAAGAAAACGTGCATTTTCTTTCTGGGTCTAAGTTGTAACTAATATAATTTCTAGTTCCATTCATTTTCCTGCAAATATCATGAGTTCATTTTTCATTATGGATGAATAAAATTCCATTGGTATATGTACCACATTTTATGTACAGAAACATGGATAAAGAGTTATCTATAGGCACAGGGGCAACTTCAGAGGCCATTCCACTGAAGAAAATGTCTTATTGTCACCATTAACTGCTGTTGTTCCTGGGGGTGGGGGTGGAGCTGAGGCCTAGCAAACCCTTTCCCTCTCCACAGTGGAATGTTGATGGGCCAGTCTTGTGTAGACAATGACCACTACTGAGAGTTTTTATGAGTTTAATTGTGTCCAGCATTTCACAATACTTCACCCAGTTCCTTTAGTCTTAGATTCTTTCAGTCTCCTCTTCAACAATGTTCTATAAACCTTGTAGGGGATGTTAGAGATGTCTCACTGAGGGCTGAGCATTCAGCAGTCATTTATTCTTAGGACTTTGACTAGTTATGCCTCTCTGTAGTAACTGTTACCTGCTGAAAAAAGAAGCTTCTCACACCAAAGCTGACAGCAGCACTAACCTATGAGCAAAAGCATAAATATTTATAAAGCAAGTTGACAGGCTGATACCCTTGTGGATGAATCCAAGCAGAAAGGAGTTGGTTACCCCTATAAAAATTATGCTACTGTTACACCTGTGTACACACAACTGCCTGGAACGTCACAGGATCCATAGCTGAGTAAGACTATTAATGACGTTTTACCTATAACAGCCTACATGGAACTTTCTGGCATGAGGAAAGCTAATTAGCATGGAGGAAACTTTCAGCTCAGCTCACATTTGATTTCTCTGTATCCCAAAACCAAAGTATTTGTTATCTTCAATAATACAGTCTTATGTAGTTGTATGGAGAAACCAACAGTAATGACCAATAGACTGTATTGTTTTGAGGGTCTCTGGGACTTCCCTGGCCAATAACTCAGGAAAATGGCCCACCCCTGCAACTGGAATTTTCATTTAATAACTTTATGGTTTCTGGGAGTGGATTTATCTACCCAGCAAGTCCTGTTTTGAAATATTTAAACTTTTGTACATTACAGTCCCTTTTCCCAACCCTCCTCCTCTCATTGGTCCCTTTTGTCCCCTTAGCTTTACTTTTACTTTCAAGTCATACAAAGTTACACACACATACACATACACACATAGACACTCACACCTAAGAACGACAAATAATAGAAAACATGCTATTTAGCATTTTGCCATTATCTTAATTGGTTTAATATGATTATCTCCAGCTGCTGCCATTTTCCTACAAATGCTGTAACTTTATTCTTTTTGTCTGAAAATGTTTTCACTGTGTGTATGCATATATACCATATTTTTCTTTTACATTCCTCTGTTGTTGAGTACCTATACTGGTTCTGTAAATTAGATGTTGTGAATGTTGTTGCATTAAACATTTATGTCTAAGTTTGTATCTCTCCCCTCCCCCAAGACAGGGTTTCTCTGTGTAGTCCTGGCTGTCCTGGAACTTGCTTTGTAGACCAGGCTGGCCTCAAAATTGGACCTGGCTGCCTCTACTTACTGGGATTAAAGGTTTGTATCACCATACCTGCCTCCAGTATCTTTATCTTAAAGTGTGTTTGCTATGTTTTCCTCCGAGTCCTAGAGGAAAGCTCCTAGAGTCTAGGGGCTTCATTCAGCATTTCAGGTCTTATATTAAGGTATTTGATGTGATACCAATTGATTTTTTGTGTAGGAAAGGAAATATACATCTAGTTTCATTCTTCTGCAGGTGGGTGCCCAGTTTTCCCAGGACCATTTTACTAGTATATATCTGACAGTTTTGTGGTTTCTGGTCCTGTGTTCTGTTCTATTGGTCTACATTTCTGTTTTGTACCACAACTATGAAGTTTTTTCACTATGATTTTGTAATATAATCTGAAATCAGATATTGTAATCACTCTAGCATTTTTTTTTCTGTTTAGATTATTTTGCTGTATTTTTTTCTATGTTTGTGAAGAATGCCACATGAATTCTGGTGGGGATTATGTTAAATATGTAGACCACTTTTGGTGATGTCATTATTTCAGCAGTATTAATTCTTCCAATCCTTAAGCATGGGAGGTCTTTCCATTGTCTAGAGTCTTCAGTTTCTTTTCAGTATCTTTAGGTTTTCATTATAGAGGTCTTTTAATACTGTGGTTTGGTTTATTCCCAAGATTTTATTTTGCTTTTAAGCTGTGGTGAATGGGAAATTTTTTCTAATTTGTTCATGGAAAGTTTATTGTTAATATATAGAAAAGTTTCTGATTTATATATACTGCTTCTTTGCTGAAGGTGCCTATTAAGTCTGAAAATTTCCTTGAAGAGTTTTTAGTGTCTTTAAGTATATGATTATATCATCTGCAAATAGACTCTGACTTTTTCCTTTCCTATTTATATCCCCCCCCCCATATTTTGAACCAACCTTGCATCTCTGAGATGAAACCAACTTCATCATGATACATGATCTTCTTAGTGTGTTTTTGAATTTGGTTCTCAAGTATTTTGTTGAGAACTCTAGTCTTTCATAGTTATTATGCCCTTAGATTTTATATCAGGATAATACTGGTTTCAAAAGACAAAGCGTAAAGGTATGAAAAAAAATAGGAAACTAAAAGGAAGAGGTGTTAGAGCAGCCTTTTCCTTTGTTTTCAAAATTGGAAACTGGCATTCTGTGCCTGGGTAGGGAGGGTAAGTGGAACCTGAAGACTTTTGTTTGATAGATGATTTGTGCTAGTCCTGAGCCTGAACAGGAGTTGAGTATGTCTTCACTTTAGTAGCTTCCTAGTGTGTATCAAAGGCTCCTGCTATCCACAGTTAGCTTTGTAGTCTGTGGGGCTGGCATGCTCTTTTTCCTTCTGGAGACTCCCCAGACTCTGTCCCCTAGGGTGGCAAATGTTCTATCTGGTACAGATTCAGGGAATGCATGTCTCCCAAGAGTGTTGGGAGTGGAAGCAGAAACAGCATTGAGATTTGTACACGAAGACTTGTCTCTGTACTTTTAGAACCTAGAAAGCATTAACTGCCCCCACTGTAGGTGCCAAGTAGTAGTCCTTTGGTGCTTCAGAGTTCTTGCCTTTACAATGATTGGCACTGGTGGCTTTAGAGCTTTGATTAGCTGCTAACCTCAGTGTCAGGAATACCTGACCTCAGAATTACTTAGTTGTGTTATTGAAATCTGATGGAAATCAGAGCTTTTTTTCCCAGTGGACTTCATTTCAGTGAGACTCCTGCCCCTGCATGCCTCTGCATCTTAGTATCCAGTTCTTTCTTTCACCTCAACTTCTTTCAGGGCAGTCTTTCACCATAGGCTTTGGAAGTTGAGTTAGGGCTCTCAGACTTGTATCTGTTTCCTTTTCTCAGACCTCCAGGATAGCTCAGTTTAGAACAGTATCTTTCACCCTCTAGATGGTACCTGGGCACTACCCTCCCAGAGTAAATGGGATTGCTGTTTGTTACTGGTTGGCTGCCAAAGGAATCACTGTCTCACCAGAGCTTGCAACTCTGAGAGCTGTGGGCTTGTCCCATGGCTCGGACTGCTGGTGTCATTTTATCAGCCCTGCTAGCTTATCTCTTCACTGAGGCTTCTGCTTCCCCTCTTCCCACAGGGATCTTTGTTTTGAGGCTGGGGTTGTGTTTGGCTCCACTTATTTTTGCTGCACTTTTCAGCTGCTCTATCACTAAATTTGAATTTTTCATGTTCTTCCTCTCTCTGAAATGGAGTGGGTATGTATGTATGTATGTATGTATGAAGTGTGTGTGTGTGTGTGTGTGTGTGTGTGTGTATGTTTGTTTTGTTTGTTTTTTTTCCTTATTCTAACTCTAGTCTTTGATAGGATCATAGGGGGATAGCTTCTAGACCACCATCTTATCTGGTAGTTCTTTCCTGATTTGTTGCTAATTTTAAATGTCACTGTGATGTATAGGACAAAGCCAAAAGCAAAAGGAAACAGCTCTGTAGACTAAAGCTGCACATTTGTAGCATCTGATCTGGTCACCATCTCTATTTAAAGACAGAAAAATTGAAACCCAGATGCTAAGACCGGGCTTTGGTGGCACACGCCTTTAATCCCAGTACTCAGGAGGCAGGGGCAGGTGGATCTCTGTGAGTTTGAGGCCAGACTGGTCTACAGAGTGATTTCCAGGACAGGCTCCAAAGCAATACAGAGAAACCCTGTCTCGAAAAACCAAAAAAGAAAAGAAAAAGAAAAAAAAAAAAAAAGAAAGAAAGAAACCCAGATACTAAATTATTTTCCTAAGCTCACATTGCAACTAGTGGCAGCTAGGAGTAATACTTAGCCTCCTTTCTTTGTGCAGTGCATGTTTCACTAGGAGAGTTAAACTTTTTTTTTTTTCTTTTTAAATCGAAGAGAAGCAACTCTCACTTTTAGAAAAGTGCATATACAGTGGTTTTGAGAATTTTAGGCCACTTGAAATCTATACAGGGACATTGGGTAAAGATCCTCTCATTCCTGCTGGTTCATGTATTTACTGAATAAAAAAATAGGCCCTAGTATTTAAGTTTAGGCAAACTAATGGGAAAGGCATTAGAAGTAGGAGCCCTAGTCTTTCCATTCTTACATCTATCCTTCTCTTTTCCTCTGTCTTATTGCTGTTGTTTTCTTAAAATTAAATCTTGAATATGCTGCTAGTAGTATATTGAACTAAATCTAAAATCTTCCTACTACCAATTACCATGCTCAGTATCAGACCCAGAAATAACTGCTTTTCTTTTATTTTGTATACATGTATTTTCCATAGAAAATATATACTGTGTGAATTATTTTGCATGTTTAAAATCCCTTAGTATATCTAAATCAAGATATATACACATTTATTTTCTTTATCATGTCATATTCCATAATTCTTTAATTTCATAGTTTGCTTATCCATTCAGTATTGGACAATTAGAATATGTAGTTCTTCACTATTGAAAATATCACAAATATTTTTGTGCATGCCCCTATGACATATACCCTTTCTCAAGAGGAAGATGGGAATGTACATGGTCGACATGTGATTTCAGAGTAGCATTTCCACTCTATACATCCAAATCAAGTGACATAGGAATTTTTCCAAAGCCCGTTAGAACTGGCTACTTCAGATTAACAATCCTTTCCAGCCTGATGGGTGAGGAATAATACCTTCATTATGAGTAACTTAGACCATCTTTTGTGTCTTCTGATGTATTTGTCGTGTTTTACCTTTTGTGTTCATATCCTTTGTTCACATTTCTTTTGGGCTTACTGATTTATAGAAATTTCTTAAACGTTTTTCATATATTGTTGAGATTAGTCTCTTCTGTTGTACATGTTATAAATCTTCATTTCCATCTTTCCTGGTTTTGCCATTGATTAGTTTTGTGATTTGGGAAGCCTGATTTAATTTCCAGAACATCCATTTTTATCCACTGTAAAGTGTGAATACATTATCTCTGATATTGTTTCCTGTGAAATGCTTTTGAAGGGGTGTTTAAGCCCTTTGGGCTCCTCATTTGATTTCCACCAGCTATTTTTCTTACCTGCAGCATGAGAATACAGCATTTTTAAAGGTATTGAGGAATACCAAAGCATGTGACAGTGCTTTGGAGCTTTGCCTGAGAGGTGGAAGGCATTTTGTTCTTTAGTTTTACTGTGACTTAACCCTAGGAACTGACTTCTGTAACAATTGATCAGATGCTGAGCACTCTCCTGGTAGAGGGAAGCCATGCATAAAGCAAGGTATGCTCATGCTGACCTGTGTCCTGAAATGCATTATGGGATGGAGGAAACATCTAAGGAAAAGCCCTCTTCTTCCACAGCCGTGTTTGCTTCATAATGACATAGTAGATACTTGTATGGTTAGAATTACCTGCCTTTGTGTCCCCATCCAGTTCTCAGAACAAAGGATTCAGAGGAAACACTGGGGGGCATATAGCAGTGTATGCGTATATGTATGTGTAAAAATCAGTTCTGATTGTTTGACTGCCCTCAACAATGAATAGAAACATGATAACAGCTCTACAAACTGGGAGGACTTATACTCAAATTCCACCCTGAGACACAAACAACCTCCTATCCTCTGCACTGTGTCTTCACGGTTCCTTCTTTTCACCATACCTGTCTCCTTACAGACTGCTTTCCAAGAACTCTGACAGAATGTCTTGAGCCTGCTCCCAGGGCCTGTAGAGCCTGTCTGTATGAAGATGGACCAGGCCATTGATTTCTACCATGTTATATATTTATTCCTAGGTCAAAGGTGTGGCCATAGAGACTGTTTGAGAAGGTGTTTGCAGAGTTTGCATACTCAATTGAACATCTATGCATAGGGCTACCTAGAGTGTGGGGAAGGACTGGGGTGTGGGGAATGCAGAGCTTGTGGGTGGGGGTGAACTTGTACCAGAATCTTCCTTTTGTAGTTTTGCACCAATTCAAAAACTTCTCAGAGACAGATATGCCCGATGGAAATTTTTCTTTTTTCATTTTTTTGGTGGTGGTGGTGGGTGGGTGGTGGTATTAGGGAAGCTTTTAATCATACTCATTTTGAGGCTGAACTTATCAGGCTCAATGTAAAGTCCAGTTAATATTTGAGGATAACTCTGAGTTGGCTAGACAGGTAGTCTGTATGATTTCCTGAAGGGAGACTCTCAGGTGCTGCCCTGTGTCTCCCTGGGTAGGTGATACTTTTGATGCTTTGTAAACAGGAGGAAGGATTCCGCTGGTATAACACATTTTTTAGGAAAAAGCAAAGGATTTCCTCAACTGTTTAAATGAGCAAGGCACAGCTGCCTGCCTACAAAGTGTCAGTCTGCTGCTTAGGGATTCCTTCTTCATTCTTTGTTTTCTGAAGGCTTTTAAGACATAGTTTAGTGCATTCTTTCTGTTTTCCACAGCCAGGGGGAAAGTCATAATCCATCAGGGCTCTTGCTGAATAGTTTAAAATGGGTGCTGACAGCTGAGGGGTGTGTGTGTGTGTGTGTGTGTGTGTGTGTGTGTGTGTGTGTGTGTGTGTGTGTGTGTGTTGTTGGGGGTGGGGGAGAGCTTTCCAGGGACAAGTGACCTGCTTGCTCAACCAAGGAGAATAATTTAGAGAAATGATATCACCAGGCAGGTTTTTTTGTCTGATCATCTTGTAAAAAACAAGATTGTGTCTGGCAACTTAATCCTTTTTTAGGTATTTAAAGTTTCACCCTGCCTGGTACGTGACCTCTAGATTCCTGTTCCCAAGTGTCAGGTATGAGACCACTGAGATTAAAGGCTTAAAGGACTGGAAAAATTGGGAGAATTATAAGCCATCACTTAAAAAATACAAATTGCTAAACTTTAGAACCACAGTTAGGATAGAAATGTGATCTGAGTTGTGTTCAGAGAGCACATCTAAAGCAGATGCTGGGCATTGTCATATAACACCTTTGCTTGTAGTCTTAGGAAGGGAGGAAGGTTAGTGGGAGAAGACAGCATTTATTCTATTTTAATTTATGGGAGGGAATCTGTGGTAGTTTGATGTATCTGGCCTCCATAAACTCATAGGGAGTAGCACTATTCAGAGGTGTGACTTTGTTGGCATTTGTATGGCCTTCTTATTGGAGGAAGTGTGTTATTGTGGTGGTCCGCTTTGAGGTTTGCTATGCTCAAGATACCACCCAGTGTCTCAGTTCACTTCTTATTGCCATCTCATCAAGATGTATTCATCTGACCAGTGTCCTCACCTGGTCTTCTTGGTCTCTCACAAAATATGTTCTTGGGACGGAGTTTCTGAGTTACATCTGGGGCTAGGAGCGTAGTTCATCAGCAGAGCACCTGCCTGTCTGCCTGCACTCCACCATACTACCAGTGACCATGCTCTGTGCCATGATGATAGTGAACTGAACCTCTGAAACTGTAAGCTGCCACTTGAATGAAATGTTTTCCTTTATAAGAATTGCCATGGTCATGGTGTCTCTTCATAGCAATACAAATCCCAACTAAGACAGAGTCTTACAAAGTATTTCCTGTTTGGGAAGAATTGAAGGCTTTGTAGATTTGGAGACTGTCTGTGATTATCTTGAGGCTGATTTTGAGTAAGTGACTTTTGCAGTATTTGTTTATTCTTGTACTTCTTACTTGTCCCTTCTTCCATAAAATAACAATTGTAGTCTTTATACTTGTTTCCTTAGTGGTAAAATAAGTGGTCCTGTCCCGTCTTACAGAATTTCTGAGATAAGGAAATAAATTAGTTCTTGTGACTTTAGATCTTGCTCCATGCATGAATTATAACAAGAGTATGTTTCTTAAGATTTTTATATTGACTTATTCTTTCAGTGGACATTTTATACCTTTGTTGTTAACCTTATAAGTCTTGTATGTTGTTACCTTATATGTCTTAAATGTTTTTGGGGAGCAAGTATTTGTAGGCATACATGTATGTGCATGTGTGAAGGTCAGAGAACAAATTTGTGGAACCAGTTCTCTCCTTCTACCTTTGTGTAGGTTCCAGGAATTGAATTCCTATCATCGGACTCAAAACCATTGGAGTTACAGTGCCTTTACCTGTTGAGCCATTATTCTGACCCTGGTAAAGCACCGCCTTCTTCAGGCAGGGTGTAGGAGATGCAGACATTAAAAGATAGTTCTAAGTCAGAGGTTGGTAGCGCACACCTTTAATTCCAGCACTCGGGAGGCAAAAGCAGGCCTATCTCTGTGAGTTCGAGACCAGCATGGTCTACAAGAGCTAGTTCCAGGACAGCCTCCAAAGCCACAGAGAAACCCTGTCTCAAAAGATAGTTCTAGCCTTTAAGGAACTCAAAGTATCATGAAGAAACAGACAAAAATAATAATTAAATGCATGTTTCATTCTTTTTATCAAGTGCTAGTGAAGGGTCAAGCTCCCCATTTCGGCAGCCATAATAGCTTGTCTGACCTTGTCTTAGTTACTAAGCAGATGCCTGCCCCTGTCGGCAGCCATAACAGCTGAACACGTGCTTGTCTGACCTTGTCCTAGTCACTAGAAAGTCAGATGCCTGCCTCGTGGCAAGGAACCAATCAGAAGTTAGCTGGTGGCGCTATGCTTTACAGCTCTGGGTGTGCTTTACGGACAAGTGCACAGCAATGATGCACAGAGCATAACAACCACCCTGGGAGGGACTATGGGCCATAACAACCAGTAGACCAATCAACACAGGGCAAGCCCTCCAAGCCTGGAGTCACACCAATCCTGAGCCTGTGCATACCCTAGACATTCCCCTTACGCTGCCCTACAAGATCTCTATGCAGTCGGTTCGAGTTGTCTTTTGTAGCCATCCGCCATGGTGGGTGGATGAAAGACCCGAGCTAACATGGGGTTAGCTTATTAAACAACAATAAAGCCTCGTGCTGTTTGCATCAAGCTTTCGACTCCACCTGGTGATTGGGGTGGCTGCGGTCCTGGTCTGAGATTCTGGAAGTCTGAGCTTTCCGGGGGGGTCTTACACTAGGTCCTCCTCTAACTATCCTGGTATACAGGAACAGGTACTCTCTCAGCTGTATGCAACATGTACTACTATGGCTAGCTTCATTTTATAGACAAAGAAATAGATTTGCAGAAAGTAAGATGACTTGCCTAATGCAACACAGCTGGTGATAGAGTTGGTATTTGAAACCAGGCAGCAGAGTCTACATTCTGTGCTGACCTCTACAGTGGTCACTAGCCACATGTATAGTGAAATGTGCCTAGTCCAGGTTGATTCGGGCTGTGTTAATAAGAATAGATTTCAAAGACCTACTTGGGAGTGGGTAGGAAGCACAGGTCTCTATTTCTCTGTCTCTGTCTCTCTTCTTCCCCTCCCTTCTTTCCTCCCTCCTTCCTTCTTCCTCTCCTTCTTCCTCTTCTCCCCCCCCCCCCCCCCCCCCGCATCCCTGGCCCCAGTGTGTGCATACATGCCTCTGTGTGTGTGTGTGTGTGTGTGTGTGTGTGTGTGTGTGTGTGTGTGTGTGTGTGTGTGTGTGTTAGAAGAGGTAATTTATTAGGAAAGAAAGGATTCCCAAGAGAAGAAATAGGCCAAGGTAGACAAAGGTCAGAGGCTAATAGGTAAAACCTCTTATTAAAATTATATGTTGCTGATATTGTAGACATACTGAATTAAGTAAAATGTATTAAAAGTGGTCTTACTTTCCTATTATAGCAACTCTAAAACTTAAGGTACCATAGAGGCTCACCTTTGTGGGGGCTCACGTTACACTTTTATTACTCTTAAGTAATAACAAGCAGGTGTCATTTTTGAACACATTCTGTGTACTATGCACTCTGATAATACTTTTGCAAACATTTCAGTTAAGCCTCATATTACCCTTTATATTATCCCCATTTTGTAGTCAAGAGAGATGACTTGGAGAAATTCAATAATCTGTCCTAGGTTAGTCAACCAGTTGGTGCTGAACAACTTCAAAACCATGTGTCTGACTCAAAACTGAGTTCTTAACTAGGATATAGTAATTCCATTTGAATTTAAGCCTGAGATGTTTTATTTTTGTAGGTATATATAATATTGTGTACTTCTGTATCTGATACATAAATCTTCAAAATAAAAATCAGTAGTCCATAAGATAGAACTGTCTTTTGCAGGGTCTTGAATGCAGGCACATTTGAGTCTGAGATGAGGCAGTGAAGTCATCCTGTGAAAATTGTGTTTATTAAATTTTCCCTCCCTCCACCTTTCCTTCCTTCCTTCTTTCTTTAGTCTGGCTGACATGGAACTCACTATGTAGACTAGACTGGTTTTAAACTCACAGAGATCCTTCTGTCTCTTCCTCCTCAGAGCTGGGATTAAAGGGAAGTGCTACCACACCCAGCCATGATTGCCTTTAATTATCATTCCAGTCTATTGCTTTAATGCTCACTCATTGTCCATGGATGAAGAAGGGGAAGGGGCAGTACACCTTCCTTAGTTGTTTAAGTCCTCTTGTCTGATAAGATGACAAATTTGTTTTCTGTTTCACTGTCCTTTCTGTCCTCTGAAATACTGTTTGTGTTTGAGAGAACAATGATATACTACCTAGTGACTCTTGACTGTTTTTTTCTCTTAGAGCAAAGATTCGGGTGGACTGAAGGCAGCTATGATAGAGTTGGTGGAAAGGTTAAAGTTCAAGAGCTCGGACCCTAAAGTAAGTATTGTTTTGGAATTAACTGGGTTGGTACCCATTTGTTCTCCTTGATCTGAGTACAGGGAGTGTTAATGATCATCTGTCTTCACTTTCTATTTAGATCCAATTAAGCCTCACCATCAAAAATAGTGTTCTCATATGCCTGGAGAAAAGTCATCTATTTCCCCTTCTCTGTTTTATGGCTTATAACACATAATCATTAATTGTTTTTTTTTTTGTTTTTTTTTTGGAACTGCAGAGAAGTGCATTTTTAATGTTTCCTCACCAGACCTTTAAGACTTCTGTCCTCTGTGTCCCTTAGATCAGCATAATTCTGGTCCCTGATACCAGCCAGTTGGTGCCCAGTACTAATATGCCTTGTCAATCTCTGCTTACAGGAGGCAGCTGCCCCTGAGCATGCCTTTGTCCTCATTACCTAGATTTGGTCGAGGAAATGATTTGAGCATCCCAGCTTCTTTGCAAGATTTTGGGAGCTGGAGCATTGATATTCTTAGATTTATCAAACTAGAGGTGGGGTGGGGTGGAGGTGGTGAGCTGGGAGCTGAATGTGTAGGAGGGATTGTGACTAATAGAATCCCATCTCCTTACTGAGACACTTACTGTAGCAGTGCCTGTATTGGAATTAGATGGCTCTGCTGGAAACTCAGAGCCTCTCACAGGTAAGTAGGGAAAGGAACATGCTTTTATTTTTATGTTTCTCCCTTTTCTTTTTTTTTTTTTTTCAGCAAATTCTTTATCAAATAGGAGTACCTGAGAACCAGGTCTTGCACTGGGATCTTACACAGTTGTGATAAAATACATAACAAAGTTTTAATCATTTAAAATATACGTTTCACTAAGTTCAGAATGCTGCGCAGCCATCATCACTGCCCACCAATGGTATATTTTCATTGTTGAAAACTAAAACTCTGTCCCTATTAAACACAGCACGTCATTCTCCCTCCCTTTCCATATTTTTGATATAACAAACCCCATGTGAAATAGTTCCCTATCCCAGTTTTACTTTATTTTAAAGACAGTAAGGCATAAGCTAGTAGAGTTATCCAAATCTAGTATATTGTAGAGATGAGAGTCAAATGACTCTAGTGCCTTTACTCTTGTTTTCAATTTTCACTGGAAACCAAGCTTCAGATCTCATCTTTGTGCTGTGTAATCATGATTTTTAAGCTGAAGCACCACAATGAAGCAGAGCCATTGGCAGCAGTGGGCTCTCTAAAAGGTAATGGCAGCCATCAGTAATTTCCTTTTCATATGACAGTGAAAATATTGACATTAGTAGTATCTCCTCTTTTTGGCTTGGTTCTAGTGGTAGTGAGTATCTAGATAGTAAAAAAGGTTGTGTAACTTTTTTTTTGTGGGGATGGAGGTTTGAGACAGGGTTTCTCTGTGTAGCTTTGGAGCCTGTCCTGACACTCTCTCTGTAGATCAAATTTCCCTTGAACTCACAAACCAGCCTGCCTCTGTCTCACAAGTGCTGGGACTAATGGCGTGCGCCACCACTGCCTGGTCAGGTTGTGTAACTTTAACAACTCTCCTACTGTAAGACCCCCGGAAGCTCAGGCCTCCAGGATCTCGGCCCAGGACCGCAGCCACTCCAATCACCAGGTGGAGTCGAAAGCTTGATGCAAACTGCATGAGGCTTTATTATAGTTGTTTAATGAGCTAACCCCATGTTAGCTCGGGCCTTCCATCCATCCACCATGGTGGATGGCTAGGAAAGACAGCTCAAAGTGTCTGCATAGAGATCTTACAGGGCAGCGTAAGGGAAGTGTCTTGGGTATGCACAGGCTCAGGATTGGTGTGACTCCAGGCTTGGAGGGCTTGCCCTGTGTTGATTGGTCTACTGGTTGTTATGGCCCGTAGTCCCTCCCAGGGTGGTTGTTATGCTCAGTGTGTCATTGCTGTGCACTTGTCCGTAAAGCACACCCAGAGCTGTAAAGCATAGCGCCACCAGCTAACTTCTGATTGGTTCCTTGCCACGAGGCAGGTGTCTGACCTCTTAGTGACTAAGACAAAGTCAGACAAGCACATGTTTGGCTGTTATGGCTGCCGAAATGGGGAGCTGGTCCCTTCACTACCTAGAATAGAAGGGCTCCTGCTATAAGTAACTTTTTCATTGATAAAGCTGATCCAATTAAGTACTACAGGTAACTGAAAACACCCAAGCACATTGAGACATTTCATTGGTTTTGTGGGTGACAGGAAACCACCTCTATTTTCTGTCTCTGCCATACCTGTATGTTTGTGATTAGCAAAGCAGTGAAAAGGATTGCTGTTGCAGGCTTTGGCCTTCTTTAAGAATACAGACAGTGTTTCTTTTAGAAACTTGCCAGAGAGTAGGAAAATCTAGCTAAAGCATGACTGATGTAGCAGTTCTTAACCTGTGGGTCAACCCCTTTGGGGGGCAGGGTGGTCAAGTGATCCTTTCACAGAGATTACATATCAGATGTCCTGCATATAAGATATTTACATTATGATTCATAACAGTAGCAAAATTACAGTTATGAGGGAACAATAAAAATAATTTTATGGTTGGGGTTCACCACAACATGAGAAACTGTATTAAAGGGTCACAGCTTAGGAAAGTTGAGAACCACTGTCCTAATGTAAGCTAAAAGATGGTTATAAGAATCTGACTTGACCTTAGGTGTGGGGGCACACACTGTTCACCCTTTTACCTTCAAGCCCCCTTTTAATCTATTGTGTGAATTTGCTTGAGTGTACATGGAACTGGTTTGAGGAGGAGTTAATGTAAGTGTGGAGTGACTGCCAGATAAGGAAGAAAGAAGAAAAAAGGACACTTTTAATACAAACTTTCTGTAAAAAGTGTTCTCAGAAATCAGTTATCTTCCAAAAGTGCCTTTAAGTTTTTGTTTGCCCTGTTATACTGCAGTATCAGACCATACCCTTTTTGGATTGGCCTATTTAAGAAGGGCAAACTAGCTCAGGTTTCATGACCTGTCATTTTGGGACAGAGTTGCTTTACATCAAGTCACTGATTGAGTCATAGGGACTGAGTACTATCTCTGCCTCACTTCCTCTAGAAACTCCTAAATCATCCCAAAGATGAGTTGTCTAGACAGTGAAGTCTGCTGCTAACTCGATCCAAAAATCAATCAATCAATCAATCAATCAATCTATCTATCTATCTATCTATCTATCTATCTATCTATCAATCATAAATGGCGCTCTCTCAGCATGTATGTCTGTGAACTCCATGCATGCTGTACTCATGGAGGGTCTGGGGTTACAGACGGTTTGTGAGTTGCCATGTGGGTGCTGGGACCCAAACTCAGGGCTTCTGCAAGAGCAGCCAGCACTCTTAATAGCTGAGCCTCTGAGTTCACTTTGAACTGTGTGTTTTGCTAAAGGGCAATGGAAAATGCCAATTGATATTAACTCTGTTTTCTATTCATAAAGGAAAGTTAAAGTGAATTCCCCTCAAATTAATTACAACTATTAGCAATTTGGTGTATAAGCTTCTAGATATTCCTGGGATTTTAATTTTTTTTGCAAAAATTATATTGTGCCTATATTTTTGTTTTTTGTTTTCTTTCTTTTTTTGGTTTTTCGAGACAGGATTTCTCTGTAGCTTTTGAGGCTGTCTTGGAACTCACTCAGTAGACCAGGCTGGCCTTAAACTCACAGAGATCCACCTGCCTCTGCTTGCCAAGCTCTGGGATTAAAGACATGCACCACCACCTCCCTGTGGTTATGTTGCTTTTTTTTTTTATTATGCAGAATATTTTAGATATTCTACTGTGTTGACAAATAGAATGTTAGTTATTCCTATTGATAAGATTCAGGTCCTAGTTAGCTTTAAGTGTCAACTTGACATAGCCTGGTGTCATCTGGGAGGAAAGTCTCCATTAGAGAATTGCCTGGATCAAATTGGCCTGTGAGCCTGTCTGTGAGGGATTGTCTTGATTGGTAATTGATGCTGGAGGGCGCAACCCACTTGTAGGTACAACCTTACCTAGGCAGGTAGGTGGTCCTGTGTAAGAAGGCTATCTAAGCATGAACTTGTGAGGGAGCTAGCAAGTAGCAAGTCCTCTGTGATCTTGACTTCAAGTTCTTGCCTGAGTTCCTGCCCTGGCTTCCCTGATGGACTATAATGTGCAAATGTAAGCCTATCACTGCAATACAAAGGGAAACCAGAACACTTATTTTATTCAAAGCATGTCAGATACTTTCTTCTGGATCAGCTGGGCTTAAATTTTATTGTTCATAAAGATCACCCAGAGGATTTATTAAAAGATAAGAGTTCTAGGCTGGGCAGTAGTGGCACACACCTTTAATCTCAGCACTTCAGAAGCAGAGGCAGGTAGATCTCTAAGAGTTCCAGGCCAGCCTACATAGTCATTCTACACAGTGAGTTCCAGGACTGCCAAAACCACACAGAGAAACCCTGTCTCCAAAAACCAGAAACCAAAATAAATGAATGAATGAATGAATGAATGAATGAATGAATGAATGGAAAGATAGAGCTCCAGGCTCACCCCTGGAGTTTTGATTCAGTTGATATGGGCTGATATAGCCCCAGGCTGTGAGAATCACTGTGCTAAACTTTGGGCTATTTTCCTTGCTTTTGTTTTTTTTCTGCTTTCTTCAAATAGAAGAGCACCTAAAAATAAGACTAAGTGATTTTCAAATTTGAAAAAGAAAATGAAATATATAAAAATCTAGGCTTATGAAACAAATGAGTTGCACAGGTGTAATAAAGTAAGGGGGATGGGAAGGGGAGACGGAAAGTCAGTGCAGTCTGTGAAAGAAACCTATGCTTTCATAGTCTCATTTGTAACAGAAATGGCCAAGTCAGGAGAAAGGAAAGGGCTTCAAGAAAGTGTATGAGCAGAGGTATTGAGTCAAGACAGGAGGGTAATTAAAGACTGTGCTGTGGTTCTAAGAATAGGCTGAGTTCTAAAACTAGAGGAACCATAGAAAACATCAAATCCCAGCCACTAGCAGTGACCTTGAGAGCAGGAATCAGAGCGGATGATGAGTAAGAAATTACATAAAACTGAAGGAAGCTATACATGTGTGTATTGCTATGGTGGACCTGGTTTTAAAGGTTACATGCCTCCAGGTAGCTAGCATCTCCTATACTGAAAGATTGCTTTCAATAACAACCTTTACTTTGTAAAAAAAAAAAAAAAAAAAAATGATTACTAGGAAGCTGTCTTTTCAATAATAAACTGACCAAATTCATTTGATATTCAAATTGGCAAAATTTTCTTTTCTAACTAACCATTCAGAAACATGTTACATGAAGCGTGGTTTGTTTTTTATTTTATTTCTCTTCAGCTTTACTGAAATAAGAGATGTATGTCTGAGAGTGATGCCTTGGGCCTGTTGTCTCAGTACTGAAGAGGCTGAAGTAGGACCATCATGAGTTCTTGTGGGTTACACAGTGAGACTCTGTTTCAAATGCAGAATAAAATAAAGCAGATAAAAAGATGTAATCATTTAGGCATGCCTGAGGCAGGATAAGGGACCCCTGGATTTGTACGAAAGTTAAAACTGAGTTCTTTTATATTAGCAGCTTTCTTGAGTGACTGCTTGTAGGTTATCTGAGAAAGCACTGAAGCAAAAGCATAACATACTAGTTTCAATCAAACCAACCTTTTATGCTATTACTAACAGGTACTTTCTCCATTTTGTGTTGATTACTTTCTTCCTCTCAGAATATGCTTCTCATTGTTTCCTTTAACTGGTATACTTAAAGCAAACATTTAAAAACAGTGTGGTTCTCTACTTCATAATAATCTTTTAATTTTTAAAATTTATTTTTATGTGTGTTTGGCCTGTGTGTATGTATGTTTACCACTTATGTACCTGGCGCCCACAGAGACCAGAAGAGGGTGTTGATCTACTGGGACTAGAGTTACAGGTAGTTGTCAGCTATCTGGTAGGTGCTGGGAATTGAATTTACATCTTCTGGAAGGACAGCCAGTGCCTTTAGCCATTTCTCCAGCCCTCATACTAATTTTTTCAAGTAGTTTCAAAGATGGAAGCACCTTGAAACTCTAACAGAGAGGTTTACATTCTTCAGTGGGAGCAAATGTGGGACCTGGTCCTAGCAGTCAGGTCTAAGGCATAGCCAGTTCTTTCTTTTCCTAGTTACAAGCCTCTAAAAATACTCCACTAAAGAATGAAGCCAAAAAGCTGTCTAGCAACATGAAGTTTGTTAGATAGATCTAAGGATGGCTTTCTTATATTTTGTAATTACAAGAAACTTATGGTCAGTTTTTTATAACCAATATCATTGTAATAGAATACAATCTAGTCTGCCTTTCTGTGCTAATTAGAATGTCAGAATTATAGGTTTTTGCATTTAAAAATCATAATGATTAATCAAAACCTAATTTGAATTCTTGTTAATCTGTTATTCACAAGAGTTAAGCCATATGTCATTCTGTTGTTTGTCTTGCACCAAGACAGAAGCACTTATTGGGCAGTGTTTATTCTACCAGCTGAATTAAAGACTTGAGAGAGATCAGCTATCAAATACTGCATATGAGCATGTACCTTTGACTAAAGAGTTCTGAAAATTTGTGACCTATTTCTGTACTTATTTATTTAAAAAGCTGTAAGTAGGAATCTTGGAGGGTATACTTGCATGGATCTTGATACACCTTAATATAGATATATAAAATTATATATATACATAATATATATAAAATGTATTACAACATCTATGAAATAAAGAATTTGTCCCATTTTATGAATGAGCAGTTGGAGACTTGTATGAGATAATGTGCTTGGTATGGCATCCTATTAATGGTGGCTACTGCTACCCCTTCTAGTCCTGAGAAGCCCCTTTAAAAGGGGGATAAGTGGATCTGGGGACAGCTGTTTCCCCACAAATTAAGAAGACCCTTCAGTCCTTTCTGAGAAAAGATGAGCCACCCACTTATAAATAATTAGATTATATATTTGGATCAATTAGCACTTTTCAGGCTTCGTAATACTTATAAATGTAGGTTTTAAGGGCCATTGCTATCTCTTTGAGTGATAATGATATGCAGTTAAATTTTCACCGTTGGGATCTCTTAGTGTGGCTGGCAGGCTCATTCTGCAGGCCTGGTCTGGCTGTCAGGTAAGGGGCCTTGTTCAGCATAGCGCTCTGCTCATTCAAGTCAAGACAGATATATCTGCCTAGGGGGTGTGCAGCTGTGTATCAGTATTCCTGATAGAAATAAGAGTATGCAATAGGTAGGGTTTTAGTTGGGGGGTGGGATGGTAGTACCAGAGGAGGGGAGGGAGAGGGAACTGGGATTGACATGTAAAACAATCTTGTTTCTAATTCAAAAAAAAGAAAGAAAGAAAGAAAGAAAGAAAGAAAGAAAGAAAGAAAGAAAGAAAGAAAGATGGCTAACAAAAAAATCTTGGAGGGTATGCTTGTAAAAAAAAAAAAAGAAGAAGAAGAAAAGATTCTACTGCATAGCATCTGTTGTGCTGTTCTGGACCAAATTCTCTAGCAGAACTGCCTGGTGCCAAATTAAAAGAAAAAGCAGTTATGTTTTATTTAAGAGTCACACTAGGTGGTGTATCCCCACTTTAAGCTAAATGCCACTATGATTCTTCATTCCCCCCCCACTCCCTCTTGTTTCCACTGCAGCTTTACCTTTTGACTGTAACTCTTTTTTTATTGGGGCCCCCAAATCATAAAGAACTTCTACATACATTAACTATAGGCTTTTTAAAAGTAAGGTGACAGTGGAGTCACTGGGTAAGCTGGAGCATTGTTAGAAAACAAAGGAACTGAGCATTAAGTGGCTTAATAAAACCAATGCATTGTGATGTCCACCCTTGTTCCTTTCTTCACTGAGAGGAGGGAGACTTGAGAATCTACTCTGCTGAATGCTTGCAGGGGCTGGTTGTACAGCTAATGGGGAAAAGGGAATGGAGCTGTCCGTACTCCTCCATAGCAGCCATGCTTCATGATTTGAGTATAGGATTGTATTTGACATTTAATTTAGGAGCCTGGGAACCTAGATATAAAACTCTACTATGATAACAGTGATAAAACCAGCTAGATTTTTATTTAAGAGCCTGCAACTCCCTTACTTTCCCTTCCCTTTTCCTGAGAAGTTAAACCCTTCAAGAAATAAAATTACAGTACACTCAACAAAAAGATGCTTTCTTTGATAACTTAAACCAAGTCTTCGAGGTGCAACTCTCAGTCTCCTGTAGTCTGTATGTAGATGCTTAAAGGCTGTGTGTATATAAATTTGAGGATAATGTTTCTTTGTCTCAGCATTTATGTTGACGGCTAAAATAAAAACTATTTTTTAATTATGGAAGGTCAGAGAGCTTATGATGCTGATAAGTTTTTTCTATGATTTTTATATAGTATCTTAGGACATTATTGACAATTAACCTACACAAGTAGATTAGGAGTATATGCCAAAGTAGAGTTTATTCAGACTTTCAGGGTAAAATGTTTATATGACATGCTTGATATAATATTTTCTGTTAGGATGAAAGAGTCAGATGACCTGGTCCACGTAGCACAGCACCTATCAATGTACTGGAACCTTCATTCAGTTTTGTCTCAGGAGTGGGATTAATCATGTTGTGTTGCAATTAATAATCTGAAAATGGAAATTTTTATTTTGAGGTGCTAGAGAGTGAACTGGGGACCTTGTATATGCCAGGCAAGCACCATAGCACTGAATTACAACTCTAGGCCTCAAAGTGGAGACTCTTGGGGAGATATGAAACAATGAATAAGCATTTGGTATCACAGCCTTTGGGGACCCAAAAAGCATGTTAGTTAATTAGCACTGTGACTCTTGGTTCTTGGATATGCAGATGTTGTTAAAATTTTTCCCTTGAAAAGAAACATGAATGATGTCTACCCCTCCTCCTAAGGTCTCAGTGACAAACCAAATTACAGTGCACTAAACTTCAACCAAGGGAACCAATAAGTTTATTAGATTTCCTTACAGAGCAGTGGGTAAGGGGTTATGGACAGGTGACTTACAGCAGCACCCAGGAAGGATGGTAGATTCCCCATAGCTACATAGATGGAACCTCTTCTGTATTTATTCCCCACCTTTATTACCTACCTCTAGCCTTTCCTAGAGACTCAAAGGCCATGTGTACTTAGGGCAGAATTACATGCAACTGGCTGGGAGGATTGATTGTATACTTACTCAAGCAAGGGTTTCATGATCCTCCCTGTCTGCTTTCCAAGAGGGAACATCAACAGACATCAAGCCCAGCTATGATGGTCTTTGGTGAACAGGTCCTGCTGGAATCTTGAAAATAGTGCTAGTTTGGCTATGAAGATGTCTTACACAACACAGGCTACTAATTTCCCATAGGAAAGGAATAAGGTTTTCATCGGCACAGAAAAGGAAATTAGGCAAGAGGCAATTTGCAAGATTGAAGACGGTTGTGCTCACAGATTCTGTATAGGTGCTGAAGAGAAGAATGTGACCTACACATTCTGCTTTGCTGCTATTGTAGTCTAGACTATCTGAGAGGATGCTCAGTGAGGTTTTGTCAAACGAGAAGATGGGCATTGCTTCCTAACAACTTGAGGCTCCTAAGGCAAAGAGATTCTATATTGCAATCCCCATTTCTAAGAATGTTTTTCCTGTGTGCTCTCAGGAAGCTAGAATCTCAGCCCCCAGGTGTAGAATCTCTTTCCAAAAGCTTGCAAGGAGCTCCTTATGAGAGCCCAGTGAGTATCACACAGACGCCCACAGTGACTGTTCAGATACTGCTATCTCTCAGCAGCAGATTAGTCACTAGCCTGCGTGCCTGGAGAGTACACACAACTCTTAAACTATGTGTTATTTTATGCTAAAGTCATAAAAAAAATCTATGAGAGCACTGTTATCCTACTTTACAGATAATTTTTTATTTTCCTGAGCTTTAAGAAGTGGCTAACAGAGCCAGTCCTGAAAACCATCAGGAGCCCTGGGCTCTATTATTGTGAGCCCCTGCAGGAAAGAGGACCTGGAAAAGGACCATTCCGTATCGTGTCCTGGTTCCTGGTTGTATGCAATTACTTTCAGGGTTAGAGTGTCCCTAATATACATGTAATTGACTTTGTAGGGAAGGTAATTGGGTAGAAAGACAATTAGGATGGAGGTTGAGAGGTGAGTGTTCCCCCCACCCCCAATTTTAGTGGGATTGCTTTGAGTTTCTCTCCATTTAATTTGATGTTAGTACTGGCTTGCTGTAAATTGCCTTTATTATGTTGAGGTATATTCCTTGTATCCCTACTCTTTCCAAGACTTCTATCATGAAGGAGTGTCGGATTTTGTCAAAGAATTTTTTGGCATCCAATGAGATGATCATGTGGAGTTTTTTTGTTTTTGTTTTTTGTTGTTGTTTTCTTTCAGTTGGTTTATATGGTAGATTACATTGACTGATTTTCATATTCTGAACCATCCCTACATCTCTGGGATGAAGCCTCCTATAAGAATATAGTATTTATGATTTATTAAAGCTTGCCTGAGGATTCAGAAAGCAAAATCAGCCACAAGCTATAGAAGCCAGGCACACACCTTTAATCCCAGCAGCCAAAAGCTAGGAGGTGGTGGTACACATCTTTAATCCTAGGACTCAGGATTAAGAGGTAGACGGATCTCAGTGAGTCCAAAGCCACCCAGATCTACACAAGATTGAATCAGTCTAAAAGAGAGATATAGCTCACACCTTTAATTCCAGGACTCATAGGAGGTATATAAGTCGGTATCAGGATTTAGTAGAGGCATTCATTCTCCAGCCACACTGAAAATAAGAGCATTCATTCTCCAGGCACACTGAGGAGAAGCAGCAGTTTGAGGCTTGTTAAAAAGCTCATGGATCAGCCCTTTCAGCCTGAGCTAGAGGTGAGAGCTAGTGGCTGGCTGCTTTGCTTCCCTGATCTTGAGGTTGAACCCCAATATATGACCCTGGGTCTTTTATTAATTCGTGTTACAGCCTCCTATTTGGTCATGGTGAATGATCTTTTTAATGTGCTCTTGGATTTGGTTTGCGAGTATTTTATTGAGTATTTTTTGCATCACTGTTCATGGGAGAAATTAGTCTGTAATTCTTTTTCTTTGTTGGGTATCAAGGTTACTGACATCATGAGATGAATTGGGCAGTGCCCCTTCTGTTTTTATGTGGAATAATTTGAGGAGCATTGACATTAGCTCTTCTCTGAAAGTCTAGTAGAGTTCTGCACTAAAACAGTCTGGCCCTGGGTTTTGTTTTGTTTTGGTTGGGAGACTTTTAATAACTGCTTTTATTTACTTGGGTATTATAAGTCTATTTAAATTGTTTATCTGATCTTTATTTAACTTGGGTAAGTGGTATCAGTTGAGAAAATTATCCATTTCTTTTAGATTTTCCAATTTTGCAGAGTAGAGGTTTTTAAAGTATGACCTAATAATTCTTTGGATTTCCTTAGTATTTGCGTGGAGTCTTTTCTTCTTCTTCTTCTTCTTCTTCTTCTTCTTCTTCTTCTTCTTCTTCTTCTTCTTCTTCTTCTTCCTTCTTCTTCTTCTTCTTCTTCTTCTTCTTCTTCTTCTTCTTCTTCTTCTTCTTCTTCTTCTAATTTTTAATTAGCTTACAGAGTAGAGGGTTTTAATATGTTTTTTTTTCTTATATCCTTAGTTTGAGTTAACCAAATCACAATTCCATTCTGTCCTATAGTTCTTCACACACACACACACACACACACACCGTTTAAACCTTTAATTTCTGGTATTTCTATATATACTTTCATATATGTGCCCTACTCTTCTCCTCACTCACCTCCTCTTCTCCTTCTCATTGGATATTTTTAATTTCTTGAGCTCATAGTTCTGTAAGTTACACACACAAATCTAAAAATTCAAAGCTAGGATACACATCTGATGGAGAACACTTAGTGATCTTCTTTCTGGACCTGAGTTAAGAGACGAGTCCTTTTGAAATTGGTTTAGTCTTCAGCAGATAGAATAGGCGTTCTTTGTATATGCAAATATTATGGACTAAAAAATATTATAAATTATGTGTGTTTGCCCCCACAGACTTTTTAGTGTCACTTTCCACTTCCCACTCATAGCTGTCTTTCTAGTTTATATGGGTTCAGGTGAAGAGAACACAGGAAAACAAGACAGACTATAAGCACTCTTCTCAGTTTTTATAAGTCCTGGATGTCTCTGGTGACTCCTTCTACTTTATAGTCCTGGAGTGCAGGTCATCCAGAATTCTTTTTTTCTGTTCTCAGAAGTGATACTAGAAGTTTGTAACTGTGGTTTCTTTTAGTACTCTGAGGTCAGGCAAAGAGAGAAGCATCTTAAGAGCAAGCAGTATTGTCAACATAAGCACAACATCCCCAGTGACCTGCTTTGTGCTGTTTCCATTTCAGTGCATGTCACTGGGTTACACATCAAGTTGTCAAGATAATAAAGTCACAACAGCTGACAACAGGACAAGCAATCCCAGGAGGAGAAGATGCTTGGCTTCCATAGTGGTTAGATGTTCATGTCTCTCACTAAGGGCTGCTCATCCTTTGACAGTGACTATGTCTCTCTTATGTGCCTGGAGTGAGCAGTTGCTATTCACTTCTCAATTTGATTAGCAGATTCAATTCATGTGCTTATCAGGCCCTTTCAGGTACCAGAGTCTATAATTGGTTTTTGTTTGTTTGTTTGTTTTTTAACTCTTTGGGGGCTTGCCACCAAGCTTCCAAATAAATACATGGAGACTTATTCTTACTTATGAACACCCAGCCTTAGCTTGGCTTATTTCTAGTCATCTTTTCTTAACTTAAATCATCATATCTTTGTGCTTTTACCTTTCTCTAGTCTATATACCTTTCCTTCTTACTCTATGGCTGGTTGTGTGGCTGGGTCCCAACATCCTGTCTCCTTTTCTCGCTCCTCTGTCTTCTCTTCTGTTTGTTTCTCTCTGCATGTCAGCCCCACCTGTCCTCTCTCTCCTGCCTAGCTATTGGCCATTCAACTCTTTATTAGACCAATCAGGTTTTAGACTGGCAAAGTAACACAGCTTTACAGAGTTAAACAAATGCAACATGAAAGAATGCAATTCATCTTTGCATTACTAAACAAGTATTCCACAGTATAAACAAATATAACACATTTTAAACTAATATTCCACAACAAATACTTCCAAGACTCATTGTCTTCTGATATGTATGCTTAAGACATGCATGTTTATGTTGAGGCAGGAGAACTGTGGGAAAAAGAGAGGAAGACGCATAACACCATATGTCAGGAGCACTAAAACTTAGGGGCTCAAAAAACAAAATTCATAGATAGCTTACGGAAGAAATACCAGAAGGAAAATAGAGGAAGGATAGAGTATTGTGATTGAAATTTTAGATTATTGTCTGAAAGAATGTGGTTTGGAAAGTTAGAGATATAAGCCAGGTCAAAAACTATCAAAGTTATTTTCCTATGTGGTGAGAATGAGGAAAACATATAGTCACTAATATTGAAAGGATCAAAGATGATTTTTGAAGTCAAGGTCAAAAAGCTAAGAATTCAGGTCCAAAGAGAGATGAGAAGGGAACAAAAACTGTTCAAGATATAGTTGAAAGTAGTAACAGGATTCTAACCATAGGTTCAAATCAAATGCCTTGTCACTTAGAATTTTGTTGTAGAAAGTTGGTGGTGGGGAGAATGGGACTAGATTAAAGGGCCTCAATAGAATGGGCAAGGGATGGCTGAAATGGAGAGCTGGGTGGTTAATAAAGATCAGTGGGAGGGGAATGCTAAGGAAAGAAAAGGATTTTCATAGATGGGAGAAATCTCCAGCTATACTATAGAAAGTCAGAGGTAGTGTGGCTTCCCTTAGAACCAATTGCCTACTGGTGGGAAAGGGAAGATAAAACTGACCCGAGTTGGTATCCTGGATACCTGCCTAAATGCCCTTACTTTGAATGGGAGGTAAAAGGGCACATCAGTGTTTGATGGGAAAATAAAGTAAGGCAGATTATGTACTCAAATTATGCAAATTTAAACTCCAGTTTGCCAGTTACTTGGGACAGGTTTAGATTTCTTTCCTCACCTCTGTTTCTTCATATGTAAAATAAGTATAAATGATAGCTACCTCACAGTACTACTTGTGAGGGCTAAGTGAATTAATTCACACATTGTGCTTGGGATAGTCCCTAACATGAGAGACACTGAAAAACAGGTAGCAATGGTAAGGAGGAGTGGGTGTTGATTTGGCTTGAAGTGTGATAATGGCTTAGGTAATAGGAATGTTCTCAGATGGAGAAGTTCATGAGTCAAGAGGAATACTGAGCTGAGTTGCATGGAGAGAAAAATCCAGACATAAAGGGCCTTTTCTCAAGGGAGTAATAATTACATTCCAAAGAAGGGATGAAATTATGAAAGCAAAGTCTAGTGTTTCTCATTGCTTCCAGCAATGTCCAGAGACACTTTTGGTTGTCACAAGTGAGGCAAGGAGGATGCTGCTGGCCATCATACAATGCCTTAGCACTTCCCCACAGCAAGGAATTACTAGCTTCAAGTGTCAATGGTACAGGATTGAAAACTTTCAGTCATAGTCACCTGAGAAGAGTGTATATCATTGCCAAGATGAAGTTGGTAGTGAGGGAGCTAGAGAAGTGTAGCAACTGTCTCTGTGTGTGAGGGGGGTAGGAGAGAGAAAGGGAGGGAGGGAGGGAGGAGAGAGAGAGAGAGAGAGAGAGAGAGAGAGAGAGAGAGAGAGAGAGAGAGAGAGAGAGAGAGAGAGAATTTAGAATTTAGACTATGAGCATAGTGCTTTACCAGGATCATGAAAGCAAGTGAAGAGCAGACACATGGCTGCTTTTCTCTGGAGCCATGTGGGAAGACGGGAATTCTGGTTCAAGCAAGATTGGAGTATCTGTTTTTTGTGCTGCTAGTGATTTAAGCCAAGGACACTGCATACTGGAGGCAAGCACTCCACTACTGGGTTGTAGCCCAAAAGGAAGACTTTACTTAATGTTTTCTTGAACATTCTCAATACCCCAGTGTAAAACCCAAGGAAGTTAGGTTTCTAACTAGGTCATGAGAATGACTTTACTGAGAATGTTGTTGATGGAATGTAGTACAGAGTTCACATCTGCTGTGTTTCTAAACTGCTTGATATTTTTCATAGCCTGAGAAATGCACTGTTGTTTTATTAATAAACAGACTTTTTCAGTCATATATGAGACATGGACTTGTGAGATCTTGTCATTGAAGAAGACCTACTTTTCTAGAATACATTTTTATTGAGCCATGATGCTTTCTAGCTGTGATTTTTCTTGTTCTTTTAAAGCTACCTGTAATTAGTAAAAAGAAATAAAACCTGGTTTCCTGTATTTCAGCTAGCAATGAGTTTATAGCTTCTAGTCCATGTCAGATACATTGAGTGTTTATTGTTTTAAGTAGAAGCTTCTTCAAATTTTATGTGTTCAATTATGTATGTGTAAAGTGCCAGTCTACATACCTCTTGGGTCTAAATAGCTAGGAAATATTAAATACAGGAGTATATAGAATATATCATGGGATAAGATTTAACTCTTTAAGATGTAAATTATTTATCCCGGTAGGGACCATAAGAGAACTGTTCTGTTAAATATGGGAATAACTCAGGTAGAAATGAACTCCATCATCACTGGGTATGGTAGCAATGCCTTTAATCCCAGTACTTAGGGGGTAGAGGCAGGCAACTAAGGTTATATAGAGAGACCCTGTCTCAAATAAATTATCTGAAAGGTCTTGAGCAATCATAAAGGAAATGTGTTTAGCAGAAAACAGATAGTACTGGAACAAGCAAAATTTCAAAACTTGACATTATGACTCTTCTCCCCTAGAGCTCCCCTTCTTCACTGTAAAATAAGGTCACCCATAGGTATTCACTAATGTGTTCAGACCATACATAAATTAATCACCAATGTTTCCAAATTATAGACAATGTTGTGTTTAAGTAATAGCATTTGTACCCTAATGTAGCCATAACCAGATAGAGGATTGTGCTCATTCCCTTATGAGGTGTTAATTCTTTTAGCAAATTGGGAACCAGTTGACCAAAGAGAGGAAGCTCCTTTTATAACTTTTTTTGTGTTAAGGGCCAAGTCCCTCATGTAACATTTTCCTGAAAATACTCAGTGCCCTAGTAAGTATGCACTTCAAAGAGGAAGTGGCATAGTTTTCTCTGAAGTAGTTCCACCTTGTATAATTAGCCTCTAAGATTCCACACTAAGATTTTGTTTGGAGTAAGGTTTGATAGTTTAGTAGATGCTATCTAGAAAGCAGCTTCCAAATTCTATCCATTTTCACTGTTCTGTCTATCTACCTTTCTTACTGAGTTTGTAGAGTTTTCCCTTTTTATAGACATCACATACAGTGAGACTATCACTGACATTTATGGGGAACTTTAGGACAGGCTGAAGAAGTATCAATAAACCCACTCAGGAAGGATATCTGAGACTTCCAGATAATAGGAACCAGCATGAAGGGCTCATTGCTTTTGAGATTTTTTTTTTTCTTCAGGATAGAGTTTTGACGACAAGGTGAAATAACTGGAAGGAGGTTTAGAAAGCAGGAGTCCTTGTCCAGAACACCCATCCTTTCTCATGCCCTCTCCCAGGGAGGCTCTTCCTTCAGCTCTGAAGTAAGGCAAATGACAGGACTTAAGTTATTTCTTTGAACTAGGTGAAGACTATCAATCAGTTAGTGTAGATGGAAGTAGGAGGAAGCCTTAAAGATTTGATAGATTATTCTGATCTGTACTCTTATTTTTTACTTCCTTTATATAAGACAAAGTGTCTTGTTGAAAAACTATGTAAAGCAATAGGAAATGAGGAATTTAATTATTAAAACTTAGGATTAATTTGCCTTCCCTCTGATCCACTATTCCTGATTGAGATACTGGCTTCCCAACTTTCAGCCACATATGTATGTGATGTCTAGTCAAGAAGACTGTATTCAGTTTATATCGTAATTGTCATTTTCAGTCACTTGAGACCACTAAAAATATTTAGAGAGACTATCAGGCATTCAGAAAAGTTCATCTTTTCGTGAAAACTTTCTAGATTTAGTTTCTGAGAGAAGCTCCAAGATCAGTAAACAGTTAATTTATCTTAATAGTAGAGATGTACTGATAAATGGTCATCATAGCATATGCATACATTAAAATAGAAATATAAAATAATTATTTAAGCACAAATCCTGGTTCCCAATCTGATAAACTCATTAGGGACATTAATATCATTTAACATTTCCCATCTCTTTTTCTCTAGCACCAGGGAAAGCGTCTACAGAGAAAATTTGAATTCTGGAGGGCTTAGATCACTTAGCCACTTGATGTGTCCCTGGCAATTTGGCATACAGGCATTCTTTTGCCTTGGCATTGTTTAAAAATCTTTTTAAGACCTCATCAATCTTCATTCAGTTTCTAATAAGCTAATACATCTTTCTCCTACTTTCAGTCTTTCTGTTCCTCAGTTTTCTTTCTTATATTTTTTCCAGTGTGATCTAGCCTTCTATGAAAAGTGTACAAGGTTGAGAACAAAAAGATTAAAGTCTCCTCCTCTCCTATAAGTTTGCTTCTGTGTCTATTTCCTTAAATCTATAAAAGAAGTTCACTTAGGCAATAACTATCTGTTCTTCTTCCCACATCCTTTCCTGATGGACCCTTTTCCTGTTACCTATAGTTCTGCCTCTTCATTGTGTGTGTATGTGTTATATGTGTATGTGCACATGGGTGTAGTCGGTATGTATGTACAGAAATTGGTGTGCAGTGTCTCTAATAATTGCTCTTCATCTTTTAATTTTAATTTTTCATGAGTATTGTGTTTGTTGTGCATACATGTGTATGTGCATGTTTGCATGTGTGTATATTTGTATGCATGTAGAAGCCCAAAGTTGACATAAGAAGTGTTTCTTAGTCTTACTTCCCTTTATTCATTGAGGCAAGGTCTCTCAGTTGAACTCAGAGCTTTCAGATACAGTTAGTCTCTGCATCTACCTTCTAAGCTCTGTGATTATAGGCAAGCTGCTATGCCTACCTGGCATTTACATGTGTTCTGGGCATCTGAACTCTGGTCCTCACACCTGCAGGGCAAGCATCTTAATCACTGAGCCATCTATCTCTCCAGCCCTATGTTATTTTTAAGATAAGAGTTCTCATTGCACCTGGAGCTCATTCTTTCTCTTAGACTAGCCAGTGAGGCCCAGGATCTGTCTATCTTCCCTGTGTCACCTTTGCTTCTGCCCCAACTCTGGAGTTGCCAATGTACACCATTGTACCCATATTTTATGGGAGTGCTGGAGATACAAATCCAGGCCCTCATGCTTACATAACAAGCACTTTAACAAATGAACCACCTCTTAGTTCCCTTACCTTCCCTGTTTTTTTTTTTTTTTTTTTTTCCTTTTTGGGGGGTGGTTTTGAGACAGGGTTTCTCTGTGGCTTTGGAGCCTGTCCTGAAACAGCTCTGTAGACCAGGTTGGCCTCGAACTCACAGAGATCTGCTTGCCTCTGCCTCCAAAGTGCTAGAATTAAAAGTGTGTGCCACTGATGCCCGGCGAATCCCTTCCCTGTTTCTTATCTCAGATACACATAATATGTATAGTTGTTTAAAAACACTGATGAAATTGGGGATGTATCTCAATGGTAGAGCATTTGCCCTGTATGTGTAAGGCTCTTGGTTTGATTCCCCAGAACCACAAAAACAGCAAACATAATAAGAAAATACAAAGTTCTTAAAGTAACTTATTTTCATAGATTTTTATTTTGTTTTCCCTTCTTATATCTTAGCCAAATACACTGTCAGCTGCTTGCATTTGTGTGCGCACATTCAATTGTGTGTGTGTGTGTGTTTGGTTTATAGTTGTAGAAAAATAAAATAGTAACATTTTTGCCTACTACGCTGAAAAATGTAAAAGTTTGATATTACCAGGTATTGATAAGGGTATAGAGAAGTGCTTCCTTTCACACATTGTTACATAATTGCTCCATCCTTTCCAGAGAATAGTCTGGCAGCATCACAATAACCTTAGCATATGTATGAAATGGCTTAATGACTTAAGAGATCTCTGAAGACACTCATGTAAATATTAAGAGATATTCCTCAGACAGTCATTGTTGCTTTGTCTGTTGTGAGAGGAATAAATTTATATCCTGCAAGTGGTAAAAAAGTAATAGAAAAGATGAAGGTGCTGTCTGTATTCACTAACATTTTAAATGGAAAAACAAGACATAGAACTGTAATCCATTTATAGAATCCATTTATACCTACTGAACTGTTAGTTTCTTTGGGTTTTATTGTTGCTGCTGTTGTTTTGACTTTTCAGGACAGTCTTACTATACTGACCAGCATGGCCTCAAAACCTTTATCTTCCTACATCTGCCTACTAAATACTGAGGTTTCAGGCATGTACCACTATTCCTGGTTCAAACTTTCTCCTCCTCCTCTTTTTTTTTTTTTTTTTTTTTTTTTTTTTTTTTTTTTTTTTTTTTTTTTTTTTAACAAAGTACTCTGTAGCCCAGCTGTCCTGGAACTCACTGGTAATTTGTGCTGGCTTTGAATTCTTGACATTCCTCTGCCTCAGTCTCTGGTATGCTGAGATTACAGTTATGAAGTACCATATCTAGCTAGAAATTGTACTTTTTATTTTATGTATTCTTCTATTACATTTTTTTAAAGTACTTATATATTACTGGTATGTAACTCAATAAAACCCTAAGGGAGGGAGGGAGGGGTGTGTGGTGTGTGTGTGTGTGTGTGTGTGTGTGTGTGTGTGTGTGTGTGTGTATGAGATAAGGAATTAATTCCTTAAAAATAAAAAGTTACCAGGAAATTTATTTTCAATCTGCATTTCTTATGTATCTCTGTTCTACAGGTAACTCGAGACCAGATGAAGGTATTCATACAACAAGAATTTAAGAAAGTTCAGAAAGTGATTGCTGATGAGGAGCAGAAGGCCCTTCATTTAGTGGACATCCAAGAAGCAATGGCCACAGCTCATGTGACTGAGATACTGGCGGACATCCAATCTCACATGGATAGGTTGATGACTCAGATGGCCCAGGCCAAGGAACAACTTGATACCTCTAATGAATCAGCTGAGCCAAAGGCAGAGGTAAATGAAAATGCTGGTGGTTTTTAGCAGGACAACTATATAACTGCCGTATTTGTTAGTTATGAAAATGCCTGCTTGTGATCTCTAAGCATAATGACCTGAAAACTTGGGGAGGATTATAACTAGTATGGACACTAGAGTGCAGGTATTAGCTACTGGGGTCTGTACTTGGCTTTTTGGCCTGGCAAAGTATTATCCAACATAATTTAAAGGCGTGTAGTCAGGGGGCAACTACTAATCATAGTTAAGAAGACAAGCTAGAAATCTAAACTAGAGAAGAGGACAAATGACACACACATCCCATCTCAAGTTGTGAAATGAACATAGAAATGATAAAAGTTTTTTAGAAATGAGAACAAGACTCAATTAGAATGAGCCAGGTAAAGCCTAAAATAGTGCAGAGTAAACAATTGTGGATTTGATTTTGTGAATAGTAAAGGGGTGCTTCCCATTGGGCATTTTATAGATCCATCAATATAAATTGAAGGTATATTTGCTAGATTAAGAGTAGCATTGTGCATTGTGGCACAGCTGCTTGGGAGGATGAGAAGAGAAGATCACTTCAGCCTGTATAGTGAGATGCTATTTCAAAAAGAAAAACCAAATTCTTAAGAAAACAACAAAACAAAAAGTAGAGCATATTGTAAAAAGAAAAGAGAATAACATGAACAAAAGACACAAGGTAGATGTGAATCAGTATTACAGCTATATGCATTTCATAACAGAATAAGTGTTTTGGAGTATTTCAAACAATGGATTTGGACATTGTATGTATGTTTGTATGTATGTATGTATGGAATGGTGGTAACTAGCTTTAATTCCAGCATTTAGGAGGCAGAGGCAGTTGGAGCTCTGTGAGCTTGAGAGCAGCCTTGGTCGACACAGTTAATTCTTTTTCTTTTCTTTTTTAAAGATTTTATTTATTATGTATACAGCCTTCTGCCTGCATGCCAGCAGAGGGCACCAGATCTCATTCAAGGTGGTTGTGAGCCACTATGTGGTTGCAGGAATTGAACTCAGGACCTCTGGAAGAACAGTCAGTGCTCTTAACCGCTGAGCCATCTCTCCAGCCCTACACAGCTAATTCTAAGCCAGCTAGGAATATACATACCCTGTTTAAAAAGTTGGGGAAGAACATCTGAAAAGATAGCTCAGCAGTTAAAATCATTTACTCTTCTTACTGGGGACACAGGTTGGGTTCCCAGCATCTACATAGTGGTTCACAACTGTCTGTAACTCCAGTTCTAGAAGATCCAAAGTTTCATCTGACCTGTAAGCTCCTGCATGTACATGTTGCACTTACATACACTGAGGCACACACACATAAAGAAGGAAGGAAGGGAGGGAGGGAGGGAGGAGGGAGGGAGGGAGGGAGGGAGGGAGGGAGGGAGGGAGGGAGGGAGGGAGGGAAGGTAGATAGGAAAGGTAGGTAAGTCAGCCAAGGCAACCATCTATCTCAGAGAGAGGTTAGTGTTCAATTGGACTTCATAATGATGAATAAAGCTTCTGATCAAACACATGCCAGGTAGGTTGAAGTAGTTTGTTCTATAAGAAACTGTGAGACAGTCCTGCTGGCTTTCCAGGACTGTTGCTGAGTTAATGAGTTCAGCATTAACTGGCAATTTTACCCAGGTCACAGAATATACTGGCCAGTGAAGGAGTTAGGGTATATATAATACCAGACTCAAGTCTTGTCTGGGTCAGTCCAGTAGGCATGTAAGACACCATTCTACCCATCTAAGATTCTTGATTAGTTTTCATTTTATCCGTCCTAGAATTAGAAAAGTATGTGTCTAAGTAAGTTTCTAGATATACAAGAGAATACTTTATAGTTATCATTTTAGCTCTAAGGTCTGTGTCGCTGCCATTTACAGATGCTATATTGAGATTCAGAGAACTACAGAAACACTAATCTAGTGTGTCTTAAGTAGAAAATGGAACCAAGATTTAGAATTAAGTTTGTCTTATTCTACTGCTTGCTTTCCCTCTTCTATGTGTTGCATGCTAAGTATCCTGTTTGTATTAATGGGAGAAATCAGGAGAATTCACTTAAGACTTTTTAATGTGAGTTAGTGGTTTTGACTGGAAGGGTCAAAAGCAGTACTATCTCATATTCCCTTCAAATTGAGTCCTCGTGTTAAGTTGTACTTTCAGAAAGAAAGCTTTCATTTATGACTAGTTCCATCTCTTTTATTTTCATTTTATTCTAAATAATGAATTTAGTCTCTCCCTAACATTAACTCTTCTTTAAATACTTCAACTTAGAGACTTACTGTTAGATTGCAAGAGCTGACAAAGCTTAAAGACTGGACTAGGTGTGGACACAATGAAGCTATTAAGAAGAAGCAGCTTTCTGTTAGGTAGAGCATTTTCAAAGAGCTTTTGTCTTTAATAGCATCTCATGCCAATTAATTCAGTAATTTATTAGTTAGAGGAAATATCCATTACCTCTCACTCCACAGAGGAATTCTTTTCTTTCCTTTGTATAATACAGAATTAGAAGAAAAAACACGTGTATTTTGAATTTAGTCAAAGGTTTCTTTTTCAACATTTTTATAAGTATGTTCAAGCAAATATACAGCAAAATTGGAAGGATTTTCTGGATTACACTCATAACCTATCATTAAATTCTAATTCATTGACATCTCCCTTGTTGCTTATCTATATTTCTACTCATCTTTCCAACCTTCCACTTATCAATCCATTTTATTTTTAATGCTAAAAATAGAATGGCAGATCTAGAGATGTCACTTGATAAAGCACTTTGCTAGCATTTATGAAGTCCTAGCACCATATAAAACTGATGTTTTGGAGTACACACAATATTCAGTAGGTGGAGACAGGATCAAAAGCTTGAAATCATTTTTGGCTAAATAAGGAGTTTGAGACCAGTCTGGGATATGTGAGAGCCTATCTAACAAAAGAAAGCGAAGAAACAGAGCAGAGCTTCTAGTTCTGTACTGGACTCATGATCAGATTTCATTTTACTATTCTGTAATCCCTGAATGAAAGTCATTTAACAGAGGGGAAAAGATTCAGTACTAGACTTAAAGATCTACAATGCATAGAGTTATCATGGTTTCCTTTCTTCCTGTATTTCCTAGCTTGGGTGTTTTGCAAACTGGAAACACTAACAGGCACAGACAAAAAGAAAATTCCCAAATGTCTGTAACCAAAGAGCTTGTAAAAGTGTTATGTAGTTACAGAGAAACTTTTTGACCATACCTGCCTATTCTAGAGTAAATACAGAAAGAAAGAGCTCACTGCTCATCAGTCCCAGTTGGCACTATTGCAGTGGAGCTAGTGGGCTGAATATCTGTTATCTATGATCCCCTACAGTAATAAGTCATCTTTTCTTTTTAATGTAATTTATTTATTTTTATTTTATGTGAATTGGCATTTTGCCTGCATGTATGTCTGTGTGAGGGTGCCAGATCCCATGGAACTGGAGTTACAAACAGTTGTGAGTTGCTGTGTGGGTGTTGGGAATTGAACCCAGGACCTCTGGTAGAGCAGCTAGCCCTCTTATCCACAGAGCCATTGCTTTAGTGCCCACAAGTTATCTTTATTTCTCCATGGAACTTTTAGGCAAAACCTTACTTTTCTGCTTTTGCCTTTCTCCTCTCAATAGTGAGGATCATTTGACTTGCACCTGTAGGTGGAACTCTAACTTTGCTCCTGACCATATGGAAGTACTAATTGTCTTCCCTGTGGAGACTGTTTACAGAGCTCTATTTCCTCTTACCTTTGTATCAGTGTGTGGAAACTCTGCTCTGTAGTAATGAGCTGGCACCTCTCCCTTACCATAGCTAACTCTGTAGGAACCAGAGTGGAGTCCTGTCATCTATGCTAGGCAGAGGCATATACACTAAGTTGACATTTAAAGCAGAGTCCACCAAAGTAATCCCGTCTATACTCATTCTGAACTTAACAGGTTGGTGACCTGCTAAGATAGAAGGTTTTAAATAGGAACAGATTGTTCTAATACTATTTCATCTTTTCAGGATATAGTCCAAAATTGCTCATTATACTGGTAAAATCCCAACTGTAAGGGGAAAAAAAGCACATGACAGCACCAAGATGATGCAGGTATTGGAATCATCAGACAAGGACAGCTATCATAAAAATGGATATTTACAAACACCTGGGAAACAAGTGATGCAGAAAAAGACCAAATGAGCATTTTAAAATTTACAAATATGAAAATGGACAAAGCTTAGTGGTAGAACCCTTACCTAGCATGTGTTAGACAGACCCTGGGTTCCATGACCAGTATCACACAGACAAGCACATAGAGACATGACAAGGAAGTCATTGGATGGGTTCTTTTGCAAATTGGAAGCATGAGAATTGGTGAATTTGAAGACAATTTGATTGTGATCCATTATTATCAAAAGACTGAAAAACAATTGATAAAAGCTTCAGGAGCCCATGGGACAATAGCAAAGGTCCTTCTCTGTTTTCTGAGTTTCTACTCTTTATCAAAGTTAAATATTAAAAATATTTTATCCAAATTTTTTATTATTCAGAATAATATGCTTAAGAAGTAATGGATGTCTGGGCACTCCTGTGTCTCCTTTCAGTCTGCAGTCTGACCTTAACCTCTGTGCCTCAGTGTCCTTTCATTTCAGTAAGGACTTGATAAAACAGGAGGACACAGTACAGTTATGTGGGAACTTGTAGAGAGCCTGTGTTCACTCCAGGAACCAGTTTGTCAGTGAAATATCTAGCTAACACTCCTGCTAGTTTTTGCTGAATTTTTACAGTATTACCTAGCTCCCCCCTTGATATGTATATGAAAAATGATCCTAATTTAAAAACATATATACTTAATATGCTTATTTTTGTCTGTAATTCATGAACATTTCCATATTCTGCCTAGTGGATATGTTGTTTTGTTGTTGTTGTTTTAGATGTGGTCTTATGTAATCCTTGCTGACTTCAAACTTGCCATGTGACTGAGGATAACCTCTGAGTTATCTCCTGCCTCTGTTTCCCAAGTGCTGAGGTTTGAGACATGTACCACCTTGCTCAATTTATATAGTGCAATGGGTGGAATCCAGAGCCTTGTACATGCTAGATGCACTGTCAACTGTGTATATTCCCCAATCCTTGTGTCCAATTTTTGAAAGAGTTCTGAGTTGCAATGTGATAATCCTAGAAAAGGTTGTATCTGTGGAGAAATTATTAAAAATAAAATGCACATATCTTAAGCATTTATTTTGAAATTTAAAATCTACTATTTTTTACTTTGAGTTCAGGTGTTTTTAGAATAATGTGAGTTTGCTAATTGAAGTTGACTGTCATATTCTCAGTATGAACTACATCCACTACCATTTTAAATGCTCAGTTGAGACTAGGACATAGCTCAGCGGAAGTGTTTACAATAGCATGTTAAGGTTCTGAGTTTGCTTCCTGGCACCCTGAGAAATCAACAATAAACTATTTGTCTAACTAAAATGTCTAGTGTCACTCCGTAGTGAAGGAGATATGATTCAAAGCAAGTTACATGTAGGATCTTAGACATTGTTGTAATTTAATTTTTGTAGTATTTTGCATGTTCCCCCTATACTTAAAATTGTTACTAATTTTTACCATCTTTAATGATTGCTGTGAACCATTTAAATTCTCAGGAAACAACAACTCTTGGGGACAATGTTTGTCTGTCTTACATTCATTTTTGCTATTTAATTTGTAATGATGGTTGCAAGTTTATCTGAATAAGCAGATTTGGGATTCAACTTGAATCTTGATGAACTTTATTTCCACTAGTGGAAGTAAAAATGAAAGGTCACATTACAGTGCATTGTGCCTTCCAAGAGCACTCACGGTATTGGAAGGAGGGATTTGGGAATATTGCTTAATCTAACAAGTTACTTCTAACATTTATAACCAGAATTAACTTACAATGGCAATAGAAATTAGTCTTAAATCCTGCTAGGTCTTTGCCTGAATTGCTAAGTAATTATTTACTATATATTTATGCATCTTAGATATGAACAGTTTCTTTTTCAAATGGTTGAAATCCAGTGAGGGAAACACCATGGGATGCTATCACCATCAGTTTTCTTTAGCTGCTAGGTGAGAAGAATGAACTCTACAGACACAGAGATTAGAAAAGAGCATGATTTTCCCGAGCTGTCAGTGAGGAAGTTTCTGAATCAGGCCTGATCTTAAAGGACTGCCTAGAATTAAGGCTTTCAGGATGGAGGTGAACATTTGGGATAGCAGGACCAGCATGTGCACATCTTTTACCAGGAAGTCACAGTCATCTGGTGAAGTTGTCTAAATAGATTTATACTTTATAAATGTGCTTGTTGTTTCCATCCATTTGTGCATTCCTGTAGCAGTGAAACTTTCATTCTGGCATTCTGTGGACTTTGTAGTAGTACCTGTTGTTTCTGGAAAAGGTGGAAATACAACAAAATTGCCTTTTCTTTCCTCTCCTGTTCCCTGATAAACAATATTAGTTAGTAATTCAGGATAAGCTCAGTCCCATTATTGGACACTGTATCACATTCTTGATTAGAAAACTGAATCTGGAAAAGTTAATTACCAAACTTCTTAATGTTGGAATTGATGTGAGATTGTTTTTATAACTCAGAATCCTACTCAGTCTCATACAAGCCTTCCTATACAAGTTGGATTCTAATTCACCACCCTTCTTCCTCAGCCTCACAAGTGCTAGAACTGAGAGGTGTACCATGAAAACCATACACAAATCCCATTTCATAGCCATTGTAAACAAGATATGTGTGACTGTGAAGAGAGAGAACTTACTTTAGTCATGGGAGAGCATTTATATGTACTTTCCTACAAGGTTCTCTTGGGTAGTTATGTTTAAATAGACAAAGATAATTGAAAAATTGTCTTGAAGTTTAATTGTGTCATTGATAGTTATATAATTCATGAAATTTAAATTATATGACTTTCCTTGCTGTATTATAGTACTCTTGAGATGTGTAAGTTGATCTAAATGCAAAGAAATCCTCTACTACCCCTATATCATCCTTTCACCACTTTGCCCCCTTCTCTCTCACTGAAATACAAATGATTAGTGCCCTTACACTATTCAAACACTGTGTAGTCTGCTAAAATGCCTTTCTTTTTAATCTCCAGCACAAAGAATGATTAAATCACTTTCCTTGCTGGTGCTTCCTTTACAGGCCTAATCTCTGGTAATCTGTCTTTATCCCACTTGCACTCTTAACCCCACACTGGCTTTAGCCCCACTCCTACACAGCCCAAAATACATGGGTACATCATCATTTTCTAGTTCCACAGACCCCAAATTCTGTCCCTCTCTCCCCCCTTTCCCTTCATCTGTCTTATCATCTATGTATCAGTTACATTATCATGTTTTTGCTTTTGTTATTCCAGTGTTCTTCCTACTTGTCTATCTATCGTGTCTATATTAATTAAACTGTCATGACTTTTCTCTTGTTAGCCCAGTCTTCTTCCCACTTTTTATTATTGTTAGTCCAGGAGAATCCTGCTTATCCCAGGTATCAATGTATATTGTCACCGTCTCTTTCTTTTTGTCTCTGAGGTCATTCTGTTTATGCCTTCGATAGAGTCCTTAACATGCTTAGTTTATTTTCTGTGTGTGAGCTCCTTGTGTTGAGAACTCATAGAAGGTTAGATCATTATCCTTAGCACTTACACACTGTTTTAATGATCCATACTGAATTACTACTGATATTAAACATAACCTTTATTAACTTTCCTCTCAGGCACTAGCAATTATGAGCATTATTTAATCCTCATATTGATCCTATTATTTTATTACTTTATAAACTAGGAAGTTGAAGTTGAAAGGGGCAGAATAACTTGACTAAAGTAACACAGCAAATAAGTGATAGAGCCAAGGTTTGAACCCAGCATGTCTGGTTCCAGCTTATACAAGTTGGAATCATTTATTCATTGATTCTCTGAGGGCATATAGCCAGAAGGTATGTTCTCCACTGGTTAACCCTAAATGACTGAAGAGGGGAGTGTGAAAGGTACTTTGTCGCCAGAAGGACAAATGAACTGTCATTGGAATGGCTTCAAAGGTTTTTGTTGTTTTTGTTTTGTTTTGTTTTTTTCTGAGACAGGGTTTCTCTGTGGCTTTGGAGGCTGTCCTGGAACTAGCTCTTATAGACCAGGCTGGTCTCAAACTCACAGAGATCCACCTGCCTCTACCTCCTGAGTGCTGGAATTAAATTATTATTATTGTTAGTCCAGGAGAATCCTGGACTAACCGCCAGGCCAAAGTCATTTGAAAGCTCTCATTTTGTTATAGAGGGAAATCCCAGATAAGCTGCTGTGATGGTTACTGAGAAAGTTAGGCCAAGAAAATAAAACACTGAGAAAAATAATGCACATTTGTGCAGAATGAATAAGAAAAAGAGGAAAAGTATTGTTTGGGTAATGAATGAGGTAGATTACCAGTGCTCAAACTACCCATTTTTCAAGAGGGACCCAAGGGTCACTTAACCAATTAGCATGTCCTGGTGGCACATTCTTCTAAGTCTCAGGACTTCGAGAAGAATCTCTACTTTCTGAGTCCTAATTTAGAAATCTTCCCACCTCAATATGCTGTGTATTAGAAACACTGTCTTGTTTTTTTTTTTTTTTTTTTTTTTTTTTTTTTTTTTTTTTTTTTTTTTAAGAAAACAGCTTGATACTTTTGGAGCTGGTCAGCTTTACCCAAGACCTGCTGCTATTTTGGGGTTCTTGCTTTGCTCAGAACTAAATAGTGCTAGCTATAGAAATAAAAAAAGCAAGGCTATTATTTAGACCTCCTAGGTCTGTGTGTTCACATTCCATGCTGGCAAGGGCAAATTATCAGTCCATCTCTGCTGGGCAGTTTGAACATAGGGATATATTAGTCCTTGTCTTAGCTCTTAGACATCTTCTGATTTGTCTTTGTTAAAATAAATACACAACCTTGCTTTTGGTTTGGGCACAGAGAGGAAAATTAAAGAAATCTAAACCAGTAAATCATTTTACCAACTATGATTTCTAACACTGTTTCTTCTTTGTTTTCCAGGGTGATGAAGAAGGACCTAGGTAAGATTATATTTTTGCTGCTTGTCTATTCTCAGAAGTGGAATGACATTTGTGACCTTCTAATGCTTCCTGAAATATAGATAAGCAAGGGACAGCAGAGAAAAGGAGTATCTGTCTTAATCCAGGGCTGTGAGGCCTTTATTCTGTAGGACTCCTGTCTCCTTCCCCATCTGTGTCATTTTCTGCCTGTAAACTTCAGATAAAGGTAGACTTGAAAGTATATCATGACAGAGACTTTGCTTTGTTCTTTAGCACATTCAGAGTCCCTTGTTTAGAAGAGCAGGCTCTGTATTTGAATGATAATTGGACTATCAGGTGGAACTACTAAGCTTCATTGTCCTTTTTTGATATAAATTGGGTTTTGTGAATGTGCTGTAGATGGCATTATTTCTGTCACAATGAATGTCAAAGTGAATACTAGGTTATAAGTATAAAAACATTGTTTAAGGGAGGGAAAGGCCTTTGTACTTTTCTGTGTCAACAGTTGAAAGAAATTTAACAGAGCATTTACTATTGTCTCAGTCTGATAGTAAACTTGGTCTTGACTTTGCTCTCTTTCTTCTCCATCTGCTTGAACAGTGAGAAAATACTGTAGGAAATGCTGCAGCTGTGCCATCAAGCAAACTGTAATGTCCAGACAGGCCCCATTTGTCATGGAGACTAAAGGACTTAAGATGGGAGATACCAGAAAGGGTGTCTGGGTCTCTGCTATTTGAACTTTATTGTAACCTCAGTACTGTCTTTCTAAGGCATTGTAAGTAGAACCTAAATGAGTATAAAGCATTTTTATTATGTGGAGTTAAGGCTGTATTGCCTGGGGAACCACTGTCGTCATCCCAGTAGCTTCTGCCAGAGACCAGAGACCAAGTTCCTCAGAACTCAGTGTAAGATTCACTAATGTGGCTCAGTTCCTTCTTAAAGGAACCTAAACAAACTGTCCAAGATTGCCCATGGAGCCAGTTTTTAACTCTGGTTTTATTTCTGCCCAATGAATATCATTCCTTTTTCCTCCTGTTTCAGGTTTTATTTTTTGTTTTCCTATAACCCTGACAAAAGCATTTAAGAGAGAAATGTTTATTTGGCTCACGGTTCGAGGCACAGTCGATTATGGTTGAGAAGTCAAGGCAACAGGACCATGCAGCAGCTGGTCACATTGCAACTGCAACAGAAGAAAAGAGCAGCAAATGCTTGTGCTCACCCCACCCTTTCATTTTTATATTGTCCAAGATCCCACCTAGGGAATGGTTCCACTCAGAGTGGGAAGGCCTTCTCACTGCAGTTAACCTAATCAAGATAATTCCCTGCAGCCATGCTCAGAAGCCAGTCTAACCTTGATGATCTCTCCCAAGTGTATGTGGAGGTTTGTTTAATAAGTAAACTTAATCCTGTCAGATTGGCAGTTAATGCTGATTACCACATTTTGAATCCTCCCCCACTTTAAATGTTTTGAGAATTTCATACATGAATATAATGTGTTTTGATAAATCTACCCCTACTTTCTCCTCTCCAACTTTTTGCATGTCCCTTCAATCACTTTTACCTTCCAACTCCTTGTGTTCCTTTTAAACCCACCGAGTCCATTTAGTGCTGCTAGTATGTGCATGGGTGTCGGGCCATCCAATGGAATGTGGGCAGCTTATCAAAAGTCACAACCCTGAAGAAAATTGATGTTTTTCTTCCTCCTACAGCCATCAGTTGCCAATAGGTCCTCACCTAAGGGTGGGACTTTGTGTGCCTCTCCCTCATCCATTCTGGGATTTTGGCTGGCTTAATTTCATGCAGGCCTTGTGCATACAGTCACAGGCACTGTGAGTTCATGTGTGTAGTAACCTGTCCTGAAACACTATTGTGCAGTAGCCCTCCACTAACTCTGGCTCCTACAGTCTTTCCACCCTCTTCTCTAGTGATCCCCTGAGGATTTTGCAAAGGAGGGTGTATAATATGGATGTTCCATTTAGGCCTGAGCAGTCTATGGTATCTTAGTCTGCATATTGATCAATTGTAAGTCTCTGTGTTAATCATCATTTACTGCAAAAAGAAGCTTCTCTGATGAGGGTTGAAAATGTACTAATTTATGGCTATAAAGATAAGTAATTAGGGAGCAGTTTAAAACAATGTTTGTTAAGCGGAATAATAGTAGGTTCTCCCCTAGGGCTTATGGCCTATCCACCTGTGGATTCTTGGTCCAGTTAACAGTAGCAGGCAACTGTCCCATTTTGTGGATTGGGCCTTAAATCCAACCAGGAACGTGCACAGTTGCTCCCAGAGCATTGGTCCCACTCTTCCCCATGGGCATATTTTGCCAGGTTTACAGCTGAGTTAGATTATTGAGGAAATTGACCTCAATTCCCACCTCCACCCCCAGCACCTGCATGATATCTTCCACTACTGTGAAAGCAGGCCACTAGAGATGAAGCTTCTAGGTTAGTGCCAGCTTAAATTTTCCATGTCTACTGACTCACATATGTGGTATTTTCAAAAATAAGGTCTTACCACCAAATTTTGGAGAGTAACCAAGAACAATGGTAGTAGCCTGTAATGTTTTGAGAGAGTCTATGGAACTCCACTGATAACAGGAAGTAACCCATACCTGCCACTGTTGAACCCCTTTCTTAAGATGTTCCAAATGATGTCCTGTATCTGAATCTTTTGTTACTTCCTTCTCTTAAGAACTGGATTTCTCAGCTTCCACTTTAGAGCTACAGAGAAATAACTAGCTCTGGTTTGCTATGGTTCAAGCTAGAATCATCATGCTTTAAACCAACAGAGCCTGAGTCTACCTTAAAACATTTTCCGGAAAAGGCTTGTTCTGTGTTATGGTTTCTTCCCTCCCTAGCTCCTTCCTGTTTGTTTGTTTGTTTTCTATTCCTTTAAAATATATCTGTGGAAGCTGAGGAAATAGCAGTTAAGAGAAATAACTGTTTCCGTATGGAAGCTCACAACTGTCTGTAACTCTAATTTTAGGGGATCTAAAGGACTCTTATAGCCTTTGTAGGGTCCTGTTCACATGGGATACACACAAATTCATACAATCACTTACATATAAAAATAAAAAACAAACATTAAAAAACGTATGTTTGTGACCCTGCTGTAGCACAGGCACTTGTGCTACACACTGTTACACACATGATGGTGACTAAGGCAGACATGGTACCTACTTTGTGCATTTAGAGTCTAGACAGAAGAGGCGAGCTTGTAAAGCAGCGGTATGGAGGGAACCCTATGATAAGGGAAGTCCAGGCTGCTTGAGGAAAGGATTAAACCATTGTCTATTCCCCCTTCCCCCAAAAAAGTAAAGAAAGAAGGAAAATAAAGGGGGAGGCAAAAGAAGGAAAGAAGAATGAATAAATAAAAGGTCTTATGTAAAAGCCTTAGACAAGGGATAGTAGAAGATAAAAAGCACTGGCCTTAGAAGTCTTCTTAGGGTATTTACACTATCCTGAAGTCAGTGGAAAACCATTAAAGAATTTTAAACCACAGGCCTGTAATTCCAGCATTCCGGAAGTAGAGGCTTGAGATCGGCCTTGTTAGCCTGGGCTACGAGGGACTTCTCAAAATGAGCAGAAACAGCACTTTAAACAAAAGTTGCCCTGAGTAAGTTTGCATTTTAGATGTCTCTGCTTTGTCTTCAGAGTGGAAAATGAATTGGAGGCAATCAGAAGCCTTGGTAAATTGACTAAATGAGGTGTTTTCTGTTTTGTGTTCTGCAACAAAATCCGTGAGGGTGGGTTCTGCATAAGGACATTGATCAGCTTTGTACTTCTAAAGGGTCCAGGGACCATGGCACCACTATCTGATTGGCTCTGGTAAGGATGTCATTGTGCATGGCATCATAGTAGCTTGAATATGTGCAAAAGAAAGGCTCGGGGGAGGTTTTGGGCTTTAATTTTCTTACAACTAATTCAACTCCATACACCTAAATTAATTCCTTCACAGGGTGGTACCTCAGTGGCCAAGTCACATTCCACTAGGTGTCACCCTTTAAAGGTTACACATTACCTCTGGAAATGGCCACACTGAGGCTAAAAGTTTAGCATGTGAACCTCTCAAGGACAGATCTTGTCTAAGCTATAGCATTAGACTTGTAATTATATTATCCTGAATCAATGTTTTCTCTAATTACTAACCACATTTTCACTATTTTGCACAGGCATTTGGTTTGGACACCAAATTCTCCATGGTTCACTCCTTTATTCTCTAGCTTCTTGAAATCTAGGACAGACACAGCTCTAGACTTTCTTTCCCTCTAAGAGAGTTCAAGCAAAACGATGCTATGAGACAAGAGCTTAGCAGAAGTAATAGGAAGGTTTCATGGGATAGCAAATGGCTTTTTTATCCTGACACAGCTTGATTAGGCTGAACATTTCCATTTTGTCATGGCCACATTGATTAGAAAGAGTATAAGGATACTTGCAGAGAAGTGTGAGAGACTAGCTTTCAAGTTTAACTGCAGATACCCTAGTGTCATTTTGACAAGGTATAGAGTTTCTTTACTACTAACTAAGATGTCAAGCTGTCTCCTGCAAGCCAGGCTGCCATGGATGTCAGCAGGATTCTCTTGGACTGGGACTTGACAAAACCTTTTTCAGTATTATGTGCACTTGAGAGCATGTTCTCAATTGGCAAAAAGGGAAGAGGATTCTCATTTTCTTCTTAACCTTTAAATTCATGCTTGTTGTTTCCATTCAGCTTATTTGTGTTGAACTACCATTTGGCTCAATCTAGTCCAATTAGCACTTTAGGGCAGATTGCCTTTGATCTAAAATTTCTTTCATTTATGATATACACTTTACCATTTCAGCAAGCCAAAGGGAATTTTTTCCGGTAGTTTTCTGTGTTGCTGAGAGATTAAATGAGAGTTTGATGCATAAGGAAGAAGGAAGGAAATGCAGGTCTCCCTGCCTAAGAATGGCTAAGGATTGAATATGGAGACTAGGTCCCATATTCAGTCATACTCTACTGAGGAAGGAACAACAACAAATAAATCCTGTATCCTATGGAATATATTTTTCTTTCTTTGCACCAGCTTGAGTCTTCTTGTTTTCTTTCCTCTTGAGTTTTGACTTTCCAGGCTGTTTGATAAGATGTAGCCAGATACTGCGCTCTTGTTTATGCTTGTTCTTTACCAAGTTTTACTGTATAGTTGTCTAGCAAATTAATAACAATAATAATTGTAGCTACCCTATACTGGAGGTTTATATTATGTCCAAAATGCTTACTTTATATATTCATTTAACTTCATGCAAGTCTTGTGCTGTAATTATCCATTTGTCGAATGAGGACATGTTAGTAAATACTCAGAGAGATCACAAGCTAGTTAGTAAGTAGCAGAACTAGGAAGTGAGTCTGATCTATTCCAGGGCTCATTTAGACTGTCTGCAGAAGGCAAGGAAACACAAGGCTCTTTATGACCCTATGTGAAAGCCTAGAGAATGCACACACAGTCCTCAGAAGATCACTTCAGTCTACTTCCTCAAACCTGGGGATCATGACTCACTGAGTGTAATTACTATGACCTATTTTCTGAAAGTGATTTCTCTTCTCCTTAGCTATTGTGCTTATCCAGGGATATCTATTTAATCCCCACAATGTCTCCTGAGCACCAACACCAAGAGGATTCTCTAGAGAGCCAAGCAAGCCTTTGATTGACATCACAGAATAGTTGCCTATTGCTCACTGTATGTTAGCTGCCCCTCAGATGATGATACACAGTTATATGGCGGGCAAGGATCCTCAGAGGGTATAATAGAGAAAAAGACTTAATATGTAGAACATGGATATTAACTACTGTAAGAAGATGTCTTTGAAGCCCAGAATGATTTTTTTTTTTTATTTAGGGAAAAAAGCAATTTACACTTTTGGCTGCAATTTTCTGTACTATTATGGAAGATCTTGTGTTCACTGCCTCACAGATTGGCTTCTTCTCTACCCCTGCTGAAGCCTGCTGAGAAGTAATATGTATTTGAGGAGAGGGGGTGGCAGGATGATCCGCTGGTGTGAAAGCAATTGTTTTGTGGGAGGCAGTCAGAGGCAGAGAGAAAGACCCTTAAACTCTTGTGTTCAGAGGAAAAAGGAGCAAGATCAGAATTAAATTTTGATTTGCTGTTGAGTTTTTCTTGTGATTTTTTTTTCTTAAACTAAGAGGAAAATGGCTTTTTAATAGTATCAGATATCTAGGGAACTTGTGTAGAATTTTCCTCTTCAAAGCTGGCTGTTATTCAGACAGAAAATGCCTGTTGAGATCATTGTGAATGTGACCCATACTGATTGTGTGATCACATAGGAAGCATGTTTGGAAGGAGTTAGAGCAAAACTTACCTCCCTTCTTTTCTTATTTGTGCTGTGACTGATGGTGTGACCTTGGTCATGTCACCTAACCTTGTTTACTGTTATTTCTGTGTAAATACTCACCTCCCTATTTCACCTTTACCAAGTTTGGGGGTTTTTGTTAAGTCATTTTTCCTTTGGTGAAACAAAGTACCTGATATAAGTAGAGGGAAGAAAGTTACTTTTTCCTCACACACAGTTTCAGAGGCTTTTATCCATGGTCATGTTCTGTCTTATCCTTGGACCTGTGACAAGACAGTACATCATGGTAGGTAGTAGATAGTAAAGGAAACTTCTTGGTGTCTGGGAGACAAAAATATAGGAGAGCCAGAATCTCAATAGCTCTTTGGGACATACTCCTGTAACCTGGTTCTTCAGCAGACCTCTTTCTAAGGATGCACTGCTGCCCAGTAGTGCCAGAGGTAGCAGCCAAGCCTCTATCTAGCATGTAGTCTTTGGAGAATGTTTACTCACTTTAGCTATGTGTGTGTTTTAATTAGTAATTTTTAAAATTGTAAATCACGGTTTTGTTTCTTTAGTAGCAACAATGATTAAGTAAGAAGAAGCCATTTATCTGTTGGGGTGTGGGGCAAGCATGGGAGTGGTAGGAGAGAGGACATAATGTAATTATATTTTAATTAAATACAAAAATTACCCTGAAGGTGCATGCCACATATTCCACCTTCCCAAAATGAATAATCATATATTTTTCTGACTTCCTAGCGCTTATTGAAATAAATAATTAAATCACCGATACACATATTTCTTTTGTCCTGAGGTTGCAAATTAATGGTTTGGTTGTTGCATCTTAGGAGGCTTCTCTAAAAGCTAAAGAAAGGGGCTCTGATATTTGTACATAGAGTAGAAATTTCTGATCTGCATATTATGCAGAGTAAGGTTCCAACATTTAGGTTGGTGTCAGCCTGGGAGTCTCTTACCTGACATTTCTATGTTATAGAGTATGAACTTACTTTGTTTCCCCATGCTGAGTTGGGTTGTTTATCTCCTCCTCTAGCCAGGTGGACAATGAAGCTATACTGTGCATTGTGCTGCCTGGCTATACCAAATTAGCCTTCTTGCTAAAGGAATTGGTTTTCAGAAACTTGCCTGAGATCACAACTTTATTTCGTTCATGTGTATTAACCAGAGAGTCCATTTGCAGCTGGAAATTTCAGCTAAAATGCCTGACATGAATCACCCTCCAAATGGAAATGCTGTGTAGTTATAGCATATATTCTCTTATACATCTACCTGCTTTTCAGAATTTCATAATGCTAAAGAAAAGGATGGGTAAGAACAGGCTTGGGTTGTCACTTTTCCTGCCATAGCTCTTCTCTGATCAACTTCTACCTGCTATCCAGCATAGTAGTTATGGTGCTGTGTGTGTTTATACACTAGACTTCAAAGCTTATCAAAATGAGGCTCTCCATTGGGAGTTATGTTCCCTAACTTCTCAAACAAAAGAGATTGCAGAAGAATTCTTTCATTAATTTATCCAGCAAACATCTTAGATTCCTAAATTGTGCCCAGGCCTGTGCTAGACCTTAAGAATATGAGGACCAAGACTTTTTTTTTTTATAAAGGTCTTAAAGTCTAATTCGAGAGAGCTAAATGAACAATTTTATTATCATATTTAATTGCAGTGTAATATTCACTAAGATATTTAAAGAAATAATGAATTACCAACTGTGAGGATATATTTTAAATATTTAGATATATTAAATCATTTTTTGCTCACAGTATCCCTAATAACTGGTTTATGTATTATCTTTTTCTCCAGAGAAGCTAGGTAGCAAGGAGGACCCTAAGAGGGACACATGGATCGCCCTGGGAAATTAGATGAGACCTTCCTCTAATTTAAAACCAAGTTTGGAAAATAGTTTATCTAATTCCTTTCAAATAAATGGAGAAAGGCAATGTTAATGCACCTACATTTTCCAATTGGAGGGCATATATCTTTTACTTAAAAACTAGTCAAAGAAATTGATGTGAAGGGTTGCCATGGTGGTACTCAGTTAGAACTGAAGCTAAGGAGTTTGTCTATGGCCTCACTCTCTTTCTTGTTTGTCTTCCTAGCCATTTGGCTTGGTCCTCAGCAAAAAAAGTTTTAGGAAGTGAGAAATCAAGCATTTTAAAAAAGAATATATTTGATGTTATGTCCCCTTTTGTGTGGACAGTCTCAGCAAAATTGTTCATTGTCTCTTTTTTATTGTGCAGGAAACCTGCTAGTTAGTCTCAAGTGCCTTCTTACTTCTTCCCAGTGAGAGGCAGGCAAGAGATAACATCATATTTTTCCACCCTCTAAGGTCCTTTTTATTTTTTGGAGGTGGGGACAATGGAAACTTTCAATAGTCATCTATATCACATGCTGAGAACACATACTAATGGGTTTTGTTTTGGTTTTCTTCCTTTTTTTGTTTTGTTTTGTTTATCAAGACAGGGTTTCTCTGTGTAACTCACAGAGATCTGCCTGCCTCTGACTCTTGAGTGCTGGAATTAAAGGTGTGTCCCACCACAACTCAGCTTTGTTCTTTCTTTTTTCTATTCTTTTTTGAGTTGGTATGAGCTGTGAAGTCACTAAGGAGAAGTTTCCTTAACATTAGAACTATAAGGAAGTGATTTCAAAGCTTTAAGAAAGACAAAACTGATATAATAGTGTGGTATCTCAAATGGTGAGATTTTTACCATGAACCAAAATGTACTTCTTTAGACACCCTAAACATGAGTGGTTACAGAATCAGAAAGAAATGCTTTCTTATCCATAAGCAGGGGTTTCAAGGAAGAAAAAGACTTTCCTATATGAACATCCCACTCCCCCAAGCCCTCAATACCACTACCAGTTCTCTGTAGGTTGAATGTGGTTGTAAAATGAAAAGCATTTTGTTACCTTGGTGACTTCATGTCTCCTTACGCTCTGGTTCCATCAGATCTATTTAAAGGAAAGTGAGAAAAACAGTACGGAGAAGGAGGAGATGACAAAATTTCAAGGAAGCCAGGGAGGGAAAGCAGCACTTCCCAGCATTTCTCTGCTCTGGCTGTTACATGCATCTTGATCTAGATGCTGTGGGACAATGTGGCATTTTATCTGACCTGAGGTACTGTCACTCAGACAAGTATAAAGTGACCAAGCTGGCAGCTTTGTCCTGTCTTTAAGCAGTGACCAGGATTGGTAGTTAACTGCAACAACAGTGAGACTTCCTGATATAGTGAACATTGAGTGGGAGCTAGGCCTATGTAATCTCAGAACTTTTAAAGCAGCTCTTATAGTTATACTCACCCCCCTTATGTACATGATGGAATCGATTCTATAAGGAGTTGAGTGATTGACCTATGGCCATACAGTTAGCAAGTAGTGTTGCTAGGATTAGAACCCAGATGTACAACCTTAAAATTCCTTATGTTCAGCATGTATACTGCAGTGCCTTTGTCAGGAGACAGAGGAGCTAGATCTTACAACTTGTTGGCTGGGAATAAGTAATGCTGATGGGTAGGAATATAAAAGTCAACAGGGACTCAGCACCTTATCAGAATTTTCCGTTTCTTTGTCAAATACAAACAGGCAGTTTGAGGAAAAAAAAAAAATTGAGATTAGGCCTGCCAAGAAAGTACCTGAAGGAGAATAAACAGGAACTTCGGTCCCCAGACAGGTAAACATTAGTTTACTCCCTGGCTTTTGTAGAGCCAGAGACTGCTATTGCCTCTTCTGAATGAGCTACTGTTCACCCAGTGGCAGGTGCAGGCCAACTGTTGCCATGACAACTTCGGGAGAAGCAAGCAGTTTAATTCCAGAACTGATAATTAACTAGGGGGGCGGAGTGGGGGTGGGGAACAAATTGGGGGTGATAATTGTTGTCAGAGAGAAAGCTTAGCAATTATTGGCAACCTGCATCTATGCAAAGGCCAGGCACAGATGCTCCAACCCAGCATGCCCCTAACAGTCAGCATTCATTCCCTCTGCTTGGGAATTTTGATAAACTAAATGAAGGGTCGAGTTCCCCAGCCAACTGGGTCTCTTTAAGGGACGTGAGGAAAGAAGATTGTTACATTGGCTATGTAAAGAAACTCAGGGGAGCATATGAATGAGTAACTCAGCCAGAAGCAATCCAGAAATACTGTTAAACTCTGAAGGATGGGACCCAGAAAACATGGTTCCTAGGAGTTTCAACCTCTCTGGTTGGGAAGGAAAAATGGTTTCCTAGAAAGTAAAAGACTTGTATAAGGGATCAATTTAGATACTTGATGGTGACTTTATCAATTCTTTAGGGGCTATATTAATGAAAGCACCCATCACACACATGAACCAGTATCTCTCTTGTTTAACCGTGCAACCTGGGAAGAAGACAGTAGTGCTATCCTTATAGAGATCCAGATATGTTGAGGACTTAAAGCAAGTCACAGAACTTGCAGGTCCTTGTACTGAAATTACTGTCCTATTAAGTTTAATTATCCCATTTTGTTAGGAGATCGTGGTCCCAATCTTCAGAAACCCAAAAAACAACAAGCGGGGGGGGGCGGGGGGGAGACGACTATTTTCATTTGTGTGTGTGCGTGTGCGTGTGCGTGTGTGTGTGTGTAAATGTGTGGATTCCAGTTGTTATCAAGCATCTTCCTCTATCATTCTCTTTTTTTTTTTCAAAATTCTAGTTTTTATTACCTTATTTTTAAATAGAGGAATAATGTTTATTGTGTGCTGCTGTTACATACATTGGCCCCATGAAAATTCAAACACTCAGACTCAGGCATTCTGATATTGAAAGTCTTTCCTTAAGAAATTGTAAGTTCCCTGTCATTAGAGTACATCATTTCTACCCTTCCTACTCCTTCCTTCAACTCCTTCCGTTCTGCCCTATCTCAAATTCATGACTTCTTCTTTGATCACTGTTGTTTGTACATATATTAATCACATATGCTCATACATGTATCTATATGTGTTTAGGGAAGACAGCTCAGGATGGGATAACCTATCGTGGAGGCTCATCTCTGAAGAAAACCAATTCTCTCTTAGCAGCCATTGCCTTTAGCTCTTCATCGAGGAGTGAGCCTTGGGAATTTCTTCCATCCATATTGACATGTCCACTGGCATTGTCATTACGAAGGTCATGTTTAGTCAATCAGGTTTTTGAAGGTCATGTTTAGTCAATCAGGTTTTTGAGATTTCATGGGTGCAACTTCCCTGTCATATCTAAAGATACTAGCTAACAAGCATTTTGACCCTCTAGCTCATAGAATGTTTCTGTTCCCCCTTCCACAATATTCCCTGAAACAAGTGTAGAGATTGCATTGTTGATGTGCCAATTGGGATTGGGCACGATGTAGCCACTTGTTCTCTACATTGTGATCAGTTGTAGATCTCTGTTAAGAGTCCATATCTGCTGCAGAAAGAAGTTTCTTTGATTGAGGGGTAATTGCTACAATTACCTATGGGTATAATCATTTGCAATACAAGTAGATTGTACTGGTTTAGGAAAGTGGCAGTAGTAGATTCTCCTGGAGGTTCTATAACTTCTCCAGGCACAAGTAGTTGGCTAGGTATAGAGCACCAGACATGGATTCCTTCCTGCTGAGCTAGCTTTAAGTCCAATCAGACAGCTTTTGGTTACCCCCAAAATAAAAGTGCAACTACTGTACCATTTGGGATATATTATTATTATTATTATTATTATTATTATTATTATTATTATTATTATTAGTTCAAATTAGGAGCAAGCTTGCTTCACATGTCAATCCCTTCTCCCTTTCCCTCCCCTCACCCCCAACATCCCACCTGCCCCTAGCCATCCCCTCTCCACTCCCCAGGCAGGGTAAGGCCCTCAAAAGGGGCTCCCCAAACTCCACCACATTATCCTGGGCCAGGCCTAGGTCCTTCCCCATGTGTCCAGGCCAAGAGAACATCCCTTCACATGGGATGGGCTCTCAAAATCCCTTCTTCTTCTTTTTTTTTTTTTAAGACCTTACATATTTAATACAGTATGTTACGCTTGTACAAATGGGAAAAAATTAAATTCAACATTTCTAGACCAATATGGCTGTTAATTTTTGTACAATGCCAAATCAACATGGTAAACTGGGATACTTTTTTCCAAAGTTGACAGCACAGCTAAAGTTTCCAAAAATTCAAATTATATATGTATATTTATATTTATATAAAAAGTCCAATAATGGCACTATGTTATTCATCAATAGCAGCAACAGCTTTTCCAGGTTCTGCCGTCATTTGAAAAAAATTGTAGAGACATCCAGCACACTCCATTAAAAAAAAAAAAAAATCCCAGAAAACAACACAGTTCTGTTACTCTTGTGGTACCTGGTACCATTTTTTTTTTTTTAATTAGCCTCTTAATCATCATCTGGAAGGAAACCATTCTGAGCAACATCATTAAAAACAGCTCTGATAAAGCACGGTCACTACTATGTATCATAAAGCAGGTCCACATATGAGTGAGTGCATAGCATGTTTGTCTTTTTGTGATTGAGTTACCTTGCTCAGAATGGTTTCTTCGAGTTCCATCATTTTCCTGCAAATTTCAAGATTCCATTGTCTTTTTTTCTGCTGAGTAGTACTCCACTGTGTAAATGTGTAAACCACATTTTCTCTATCCATTCTTCGGTTGAGGGGCATCTAAGCTGCTTCCAGTTTCTGGCTATTACAAATAATGTTGCTATGAACATGGTTGAACAGATGTCCTTGTTATATGAATGTGCTTCTTTTGTGTATATGCCTAGGAGTGGAGTTGCTGGGTCTTATGGTAGACTCATTCCTATTTTCTTGAGGAGTCAGTCACCATACTGATTTCCAAAGTGGCTGTACAAGTTGGCACTCCCACCAGCAGTGGAGGAGTGTTCCCCTTTCTCCGCATCCTCTCCAGCATAAACTGTCATTGGTATTTTTGATTTTAGCCATTCTGACAGGAGTAAGATGGTATCTCAGAGTTGTTTTGATTTGCATTTCCCTGATGGCTAAGGATGTTGAACACTTTCTTATGTGTCTTTCAACCATTTTAGATTCCTCTATTGAGATTTGTCTATTTAGTTCTGTACCCCTCTTTTTAATTGGATTGTTTCGTGTTTTGGAGACTAGCTTCTTGAGTTCTTTGTATATTTTGGAGATGAGCCCTCTGTCAGATGTGGGGTTGGTGAATATCTTTTCCCAGTCTGTGGGCTGCCGTTTTGTCTTGCTGACTGTGTCCTTTGCCTTACAGAAGCTTCTCAGTTTCAGGAGGTCACGTTTATTAATTGTTGATCTCAGTGTCTGTGCTACTGGTGTAATGTTCAGAATTGAGACTTCATCCTGATGGATGTCTTCTGTGATGAGTAGGAAATTCTTCATCTCTTTTGACTGATTTTAGTTTAAAGTCCAATTTAATTGGATATTAGGATTGCTACGCCTGCTTGTTTCTTGGGTCCATTTAATTGGAAGATCTTTCCCCAACCTTTAATTCTTAGGTACCGTCTGTCTTTGAGGTTGAGGTGAGTTTCTTGTATGCAGCAGAAGGAAGGATTCTGTCTTCTTTTCCATTCTGCTAATCTGTGTCTTTTTATAGGGGAGTTAAGACCATTAATGTTGAAGGATATTAATGACCATTGATTATTGTTCATTCTTGTTTGTTTTTTATTTGGTGATGGTGGAGAGATTATGTGTGGGATTCTGTCTCTTTTTCCTTTTGACTGTTGGTAAGTTGGGATTATCTATTGCCTATGTTTTTCTGGTTGTAGTTAACTTCCCTGGGTTGCAGTTTTCCTTCCAGTACTTTCTGTAGGGCTGGATTGGTGGATATGTATTGTTTGAATTCTGTTTTGTCATGGAATATCTTTTTTCTCCATCTATAATGATTGAAAGCTTTGCTGGGTATAGTAGTCTGGGCTGGCATCCATGGTCTCTTAGTGTAAGTAGAATATCTATCCAGGACCTTCTGGCTTTCAGAGTTTCCAAGGAAAAGTCAGGTGTGATTCTGATAGGTTTGCCTTTATAGGTTACTTGACCTTTTTCCTTTGCGGCTCTTAATATTTTCTCTTTGTTGTATATGTGCCCCACCTTAGCAGAACTCCCTTCAGAGACTTAGGCTCTTTGCTGTCTTCTGTGGTGCCTTCAATGGATTCAGTGTCCCCTTTCCTCAAACCTTATCTGCTTCTACTTTGACTGATGTGAGTACTTGCTTAGAAATATTCTTTCTCAGAGGAAACTGATGATAATGTAGTGCAACTTCTGTACATGATGTGATACTGACGGAATAGATTTTGCAGCAGTGAAGTTCTCTCCACAAGTAAATAAATGTGCTGTTGTTTACACTAAACGAAGACAAAGGATTGGTTTCTTCATGAAGTAGAGGGAGTGGACTGTCTGAAGAGCCTTACCCACTGCTGCCTCTCCTCTCAGGTTGCTGCGTAGACAGATGTTGGGGAAGGGTTGGTATCTGCTTCTGGATAATGAAACAGCAGAGGCCTTGAGGTTCAGTAAAGGAGATGATGGCTCTAGGGCTTAAGGCCGAGTGTATGCCTGCATGTCTGTATCTTCATCCTTTAAGGCACCCCCCTTTTTTTTTCAATTAAATTAATTTTTCCACAGCCAAAACAAGTAAAAATCCATGACAGAATTAGAACTAGAAAGACATATAGAATGTATCCAATACTGAAGTATAAAATTTAATGTAAGACCTTAAGTTGGTGTCCACCATTATCCATTTAAATACATGTAAACTATTCAAATTTTATATTGTTCCTTTTTCTTGCCACTGCATTTGTGTTACGTTTTCCTCACAAAACTTTATCCTAATAAATGTTTGTGAGAGTTAAAAAAATATTTCATAAATATGTACTGAATTTCAAACGTTTTCCTGACCTGAGTCTAATTACAGGCATTAATTCTTTATCAAAATAGTGAATAGTGAAATAGAACATTAGCTCCCGTTGGTAGTAGTAGTTAGTAAAATTACAGCAGAGTCTGTTCATTGGGTATTTACTGAGTGTCTAGTGAGTGCCACGGAGTTTACTTGTGAAGACTTTGTATTAGAGATAATATTTTTCTTTTTATTGAGTTTTACTAAGTTTTGGTGGTGGTTTCAAAGAAAAGCATGATGATATTATTTTTAATTAAAGGGGAGTTATTATATATAAAGGGGGAAAGAATAGTCTTGGCTTCCTTACATGATTCAAAAAAGATCATTCTGGATCTAGTTCAACATCAGTGACCAATGACCACAATGCCTGCTTCTTACTCTGGAGCTCTGCTGTCATTCATTACCCATACATCCCATATCTTTCCTTCAAGGTTGGACTTTGTTGCCTCTTAGTTCATTTTTTTGGCTTCCCATTGTCATCTCTACTGCTTTCTTATCTATTGTGTCACACCTTCTGTGTGATATGCAAGCTTCTGAGTACTAGCAATGGAACCCTTTGGTTTTTCTTTCTGCAGTGTGTTTACCATGTTTACCATGAGTGAGCACTTCTTGCCACCATGGCCCCAATGGTAAGGACTCCTGTTTCTTAGAAAATGATAACCATGGCCATTACAGCCATAGTAAGAAGGATGAAATTAAATGAAGGGCATGGCCTGAGGAGTAAGCCTGGCTGGCATTATTCAGTTAAGTAAATTCAAGAAATTCCTTGAAATTCTTCAGGCCTAAGTGTAAACATTTAGAAAATGAGAATTCTGAATTTGATGTAAACCTAAAGATCTCTCTCTCTCTCTCTCTCTCTCTCTCTCTCTCTCTCTCTCTCTCTCTCTCTCCCTCCCCCCTCCCCCCTCCCTCCCTCCCTCTCTTCCTCTCTCGATCTTTCTTTCTCTCTGTTTCTGAAGATCATAGACATTATAATAGGAGTGGTGCTACTGGGAAGGAAGGTTAGCTTGGAAACAAAAGATGTTACTGACAGCTGCATTTTGTATTTGAGTACACTGGTGTTTGGCTTCCCTTTTTGACTTTGCTCAGCTTTCTCCCTCACTTTCTCCTGGGCTATGTTATGAGTCCAAAAAGAAGACAGAATGATTCTTCATTTCCAAGGTCAGATCTTGGAAAACATACAAAGCCATGAACTAATGAATTAATGTAGCCTTCTGTTCAACAATTCTCCAGCATCTTTTGCTATCCTGGGCTCATTATATGCTCCCACCAGTGTCTTTTACAGTATCATAACATCTTCACAAATGTTAGCCTGGAAGTCTGGAGAGAAACCTTATTTTTCCCTACTGCCACATCTCTACATAATCAGAAGCTTCTGCCAAGCCTTCTCCTCCTGAAGGGCATGCTTGTCTTTCCTTTCTCCTTTATTGGGTGCTTCTCAAGAAAAGAAGCACCTTCTCTGATTAGTGAGAGGTCAGCAATCACTTGGCTTCTCTTCCTCATTGTATAGGGTCAATGTGTTAACAATCCCAGCACTAAAAATATAGCATAGCATCTTTAGTTTACTGTCTAGAGTCACCTAAGTCAAGCAAAGTTGGCCTTCCTTGCTGTTGTCTCTACTAAAGTAAAAAAAGATTAGGCAGAAATTGCCTCTGTTAGGCCCAGGTAAGTTTTTGTTTTAGCCTCTCTATCAGTAATGAATCAGTACTTCACACCTCTTATTTAGGGGTGACTTTTATTTAGCGGGAGAGTGACAAAAAGTGTCTACTGTAACTTCAGATACTAGACCATCTGAGTCATCATTGTATTTTATTAACTGGGTTTCCATTGACTGTACCTTGATTACATTTATTTAGCTCCTTAAGCTTCACCCCTTCTTGTTTGAATTGGAAAATATAGTGGATAAGCAAGGTCTTTTAGCATTATACCACAGTTTTTAATGGTTTCCTCTTTCCTTTCTCAGCAGTCAGTTGGAAAGTGCTATTACAAAAGACAAAGTCTGGTTTTTTTATTTGTTTTAACCTGACATAATAGGAAGTAATTTACATAGCTCAGTTGTTACCTGCTGGAGTTTGCTTGGCCTATGAATTGTGTTTCCAAGAACTCAACCCATCTTTGTATTATACTATTCTGACTGTTGTAGTTAAAATGCTGAGTTTGGCACTTTTTCAGCCATATGAGTACTTTGACTTTTTAATATTAAATTTACCATATAATATGAGCTAACAATTCAAGTGTTTGTTAGCTTGTTTTTTAATTACATTTACTTAATGTGATGAAGTTGGGCACATACACATGTGGAGGTCAGAGGACAACTTGTAGGAGTCTGTTCCTTCCTTTTACCATGTAGATTTCAGGTATGGATTCATGTGATCAGACTTGATATCTTTACCCACAGAGAAATCTCACTAGTTTCTTACTTTGTTCATATTATTATTATTATTATTATTATTATTATTATTATTATTATTATTTAAATCCCATCCTATCCAGTATTTGGGAATGTAACATTTTAACTGGCAGGTCCTAAATTCTCTCACAATACTGAAACATGTAACACGAAAAATAAAAGACCCAGAGACTGATATTGCGGTTCAGACTTCAAGATGAATATCAAAAAAGCAAAGCAGCTGACCTCTATCTAGCTCAGAAAGGGCTGATCCATGCACAAGCTCTTCTCCAAGTCTCAAACTGCTGCCTCTCCTCAGTGTGGCTGGAGAACAAATGCCTCCTACTGAATACTTGCTCCTGTCTTTTATACCCCTCTAGTTCTGGGATTAAAGGTGTGAGCTATAATTCTCTTTTAGACTGATTCAATCTTGTGTAGATGTGGGTGACCTTAAACTCACAGAGATCCACCTACCTCTTAATCTTGAGTCCTAGGATTAAAGGTGTGTGCCTGGCTTCTATGGCTTGTGGCTGGCTTTGCTTTCTGAAACCTCAGGCAAGGTTTAATAAATCATAAATAATATATCACCATAGAAACGTCGGTACTTTTTTTATAATGACAACCTAAAAGAGTTGACATAGTTAATGACATTTAGTTATGTAGTTGATTTGTTACAGAAAAAAAAAAATAACCTTAATTTTTCTTTCCAGAACCTCCCTTCTGCAATAGAGATAAGGGGGTGGTCCTTTGTTTCACAAGCACGAGACATAGCAAGATGTAACAGAAATAAAAGCATAGACCCCACTCTTGATGCATTCATAGTTCACTGAGCCAAATGGTACAATATACTAGTATCAAATCCCACAGTTGTGTTAAGCAGAAAACAGTGAAAATGACTGTTCATCCAAGGGAATCTTGGAAATTTCACTGATGTTGACTTCTTTAAATTAGTGAACTGAATAACATACATTAATTGATGGAAGAAAGAATATAAGCATCATAATTTATGTTAGTTACAAGGGAAATTTGAACCCTTGTTCATAATGAAGAAGTACATATGAAGCACTATTCTGACTTTACTGTGTAAGGAGAGAAGTTCACCAGTATTTATCTTTCTGACTCTAAATGTGCATTCTAAGCAGCCATAATTTGGACTATAACTTCTCAATCTTGAAGTTATCTATTCTTCTCTATTTTCTGTAGAATCAAATGGGATAAATAAAAAACCTTAGTTTCTTTTTTAACTATGTACCTTTTCTAGTTTCTTTTTTTAACCATCTGCCCTTTCAGTTGTTCTCTTGTCTCCTGTTCATTGTTGTGTTAGCAGCCATTTAATAGTAAGAAACAGAAACACCTCCCCCCACCCCAGGCTAGTTCAGATAGCACAGAGTGAGGTGAGGGATATGGAAAAGTGCTACTCATTTGGTAGGATCCAATAAAAGAAGTGTTGTTTGTTTGTTTGTTTCTTTGTTTGTTTTACTCTTTGGGGGCTGTCACCCAGTTCTCAAATAAATACTCAGAGACTTAGTCTTACTTATAATGCCCAGCCTTAGCTTGGCTTGTTTCTAGCCATCTTTTCTAACTTAAATTATCCTGCTTCTCTTTAACTACAGTTTGCATATATATTACATATATCTCTCATTCTTCCTCCTTTTCTCGATCCTCACTCTTCTCCCTAGATTTGTCCTCCTATTTATTCTGTCTGCATGCCAACCCTGCCTAGCTGTTAGCCAGTCAGCTCTTTGTTAGACCAATCAAGTGTTTTAGGCAGGCAAAGTAACAAGGCTTTACAGAGTCAAACAAATGCAACATAAAAGAATGTCTAACACATCTTTGCATCATTAAACAAATATTCAACAGCATGAAAGAATGTAACACATCTTAAACTAATATTCCACAACAAAGCAGTGTTTGTGTTTGGTAGGGACAGTGGAGACTGGTTAGAACAAGAGAGTTTTCTCAGTTTCCTTATTTGCTTTCTTCTCCTTCCTACTCTGCTGTTCTCCCAGCAGAACAACCTTCTGTTTCCTTGTATTTCTTATCTTCCCTTATAATTTCAAATTGTCAAGGTATCACTTTGGCCTCAGTGCCACAGGAATTCTTTGATACAAATTCACCACTGTCTTCAGAGGAGAAGCCCAGCAAAACAATTTGCCTTTGATTATCTGTTCCTGAGTTAACTGGCTAGAGCCAATTCAAGACACTATACATGTACATTCAGGGCCTTTCCTCCCTGAGATAAGTTGGGGCATTGGGAGAGGGCAGCAAATTGCATGATATTCTGCTATGCTCTGATACAGAGCCTGTCAGAGATGCAGTCTAGAGAAAGTTTAGATTTTCTTCCAATCCATATCGTTTTCCAATAGCTAGATAAGAGAATAGCCCCCTAATTGTCTGAATCCAGTGTCTATCCCAGAGTAAATTCCTGGGGGTGGCCACACCCAGCATTTCACAGATTATCAGAGAAATGACCATTAGTGCAATAGATGGCTTCTTCTCCATCTTCTTGTTTACTGTTGCCTCTTATAGGGCTAGGTATATGAGGAAAAGAGTGAATTTGGAATCAAGTGATAAAGTTTATTCTTTTATTCCTTCAGTGACAGGAAAAAGTCCCTGTTTCTTGAGAGCTTTTCCCTAGTATACAAAACAGGACTGATTCATGCCTCCGTGGTGTTGTGAGACTTAGAAGAAATTTATGATAAATCATGTCAGATGACTTGGGGAATACTAAAGCAGTATATAAGAAATAACTGATAATAAACTATGTTAGAGATAGAAACATTGTTTTCTGGCTGCTTGGGTCTGTCTATCAATATAAGCTGCTAAGAAATAACTCTCTGCTATCTACTCAACTAATAAAGCGTGGTTTTCAAAGACTCACACCAAGTTTCTAGTTCTCCAACTCTGACTCGGGCTGTCACCACCCCCTGGACTACTTTGACTAAAGATATAACAGAAGAGAGTGTGTGTGCTCCCCATTGTTATGGTTCTGTGTATCGTAGAGGAGTTTTCACTTTATTCACAAGCCAGAACTATTTTAGTGATAATAATATTAAGCAGTGTTATCAAAGTGCTGCTTTCAGTTATGAGAGGAAAAGAGCATGGATCACAATGTGATTTAACTGAGGATAATATTTACTTGAATATGGATAGGAGCAAAGAAAAGACTTGTCATTATATGAAGCTGCCTCCCCTGTCAGTCAAGAGATTTCATTTGCAATTGATAATCCTCAGTGTTGCTACTCTGCTAGGAGGGAGAATTAAGGAAGCAGGTTGGAGGTGCTGCCATTTCTGTTTCTTTGACTTTCCTATGTTTGTATTGTTTCTCTGCTGTGGTGGGAATAATGCAGAAACATTCTCAAAATGTTCTGTCTTTATGAAAGAAGGTCATACACAGATGTACATGTATACGTGTAAACATATACCCACCTCAGATGTATTACTTAAAGAGAGGCCACTTGGCACAGTCCAGACAGCATAGCCTTTGAAGTTAAGATGGATGTAGAACCAAAGATCAAAACTCAAATTATTTTCTGATGGACACAGCCTGGAGAAGTGAGTTGACCTGTGACCTTTGGATTTTCCACCTGTACTGTGCAGTAACAGGGCTTAGCACAGTACATTCAGTAAGTGCTGGCTACAGCTACAGTTAAATAGGCTCCTGATGGTTCTGGCCCTGAGAACTTGCTCAACCAGGTATGGCAGTGAAATGGTCAGTAGCTGCAGGGGAAATTTTAGTAATTGGCAGTAGGAAACCTTCTCTAAAACTGTAATTTTAAGAGGTTGCTCACAACCCTGTGCTGCAGTGAAGCACTTACTGATCCATAGTCTGGGAGCTCTAGGGAAGGGGACCTGCTAAAGCCTACCAAGCAAGATGCTTTAAAGGAAGTTTAAGTGAGGAATGAAGATTAAAAGCTCAGTGAATTTTTTTTTAAAGGTGGCCCAAAGAGAGCATTTAATGTGGATTCAAGCTTTGAGTGTGGGCACAGAACAGAATTAAAGAAGTGTTACTGGTTAAAATCCTAACAGTGGCAGGCACCCTGTGAAGTAGCATGTCTCCGTGATTTCATTTACTAAGCAGGAAAGTCCTGTAATATAGGGGAAATTACTTCAGCAGCTGCATAATTCATTGACAGTCACTGTGATGGCTAATCTTGGATGTCAACTTGACACACCTGAGAAAATGGAACCTCCATTGAATAATTGCCTCCATCAGATTGGCCAGTGGGCATATCTATGTGGCATTTTCTTGATTGCTAATTAATGCAGGAGGGTCTAGTCCACTGCAGGTAGTACATTCCTAGACAGGTGGCCTGGACTGTATTTAAAACAAAACAAAAATTAGCTGAACCAAACCAGAGGCTGTGAGCCAGTAGGTTTCTGCTTTGGCTCGTGCTCCAGTTCCTGCCCTGACTTCCCTTAGTGATGGACTATGACCTGGAAATATAAGATGGAACCCTTCCCCCACTCCCTGCAGCACACACAACCATATACATGTTGCTTTTGGTTAAGGTTTTTATTCACAGCAACAGAAATCAAACTAGAACAGTCACCTAGTTAGTAAAGGCTACGATTGAAACTGTTCTCTTAGAGTACAAATCCCATATTTCCTACTACACCTCTATCAGATCGTAGAGCCCACATGCTTATTTCAGTAATTCTGATTTCTAGATTCCAAGATAAAAATAAAATCTATGTTGTGTTTTCAGTAATCCATAAAGCTTTAGTGAAAAAAATCTTGACATTAATATTTAACAAGTTTATACTCATTAATATAAAAGCCATATTTCTTTGTTTAGGATGGAATTAATGTTAACCATTTTTTAGTATATTAAATTCTTTTTCTTTTGTGGGGGGCAGGTAGGGGTGGAGATTTTTTGAGACAGGGTTTCTATATGTAGCCCTGGTTGTCATAGAACTCTTTGTAGACCATGCTGACTTCGAACTCAGAGATCAACTGCCTCTGCCTCCCAAGTGCTGAGATTAAAGATGTACACCACCACACCTGGCTGTTAAATTATTTTAGGGAAACTAATAACCTACTTGAAATGCTTTTGTTAGAAGATTAAATCTTGTTACTGTCGGACCCATTGCTCTTTTTGCAGTGTGCTAAATAAACTTGTTTTCTGCCAAAACAAACAAAAAAACTAAAAAGTGAAAAAGCTAAGAATTCCAGAATCTGAAGTCCATTGAGGGTAAATGAGGGCCCTTGAATATGAAAGGATTGTGAAGTAGGGGCTCAAGAGTTGACTCAGCAGTTAAGGGCACTTGCCTCTCTTGCAGAGGACCATAGTTCTATTCCCAGCACTTAACATTGGTCAGCTGACAACCCATACCTCCAGCTCCAGGACACCTAAAATCTTTACTATGTCTGTTTGTATACACACATGCACTCACATGCACATTAAAATATTTTTTAAAGATTATGAAATAGTAACCAAACTTTAAGACTGCAAACTGTTAAGTCATCAATCAAATCTGTCATAACGGAATGTTTTGTCTGCTTTGAGTACTTTTAAAATTTCGGATCAATATTTAAAATCCAAGGGTGAATATTTTTCCATGTTAGTGACCAGCTAGAGCTGAGCTATTATTAAGATAGGAGTGTGCTTTTTCAGTGTACCACAGTTCATTTACCTGTTCTACCTGTCATGCCTTGAAAGCTTTTGAGTCTATGATGCTGAGGCTAGTCCAACCTCCTCTGGCTACTGAGTAATGGCAGAGAAAAACCCATTTCCCTGTCTGTACTCCTGCCTTCTGGACTCTCTGGCCCAAAGGATTGAAGGAGGTGAAGGAACTAGAGCTAGCCAAGCCAAAATGGATGGGGAAGTGGAGGCAGAGCTGCAGATAGAAGGTACAGGATCCAGACCTGCATCAGACCCCTACATATTTTAGACTTCTTCCCTCCTTCCTTCCCTCCTTCTCTTCCTTCCTCTTCCTTCTTTCCTCTTCTTCCTTCTCTTTCTTTGTCTTCCTTCTTTTCTCCCTCTTCCTTTCTTCCCCTCCCTTCCTCCCTTCCTTTCCTTTCCATTCCTTTCCTTTCCTTTCTTGATGTCATACGTTTAATAACTATAGAGCATGTTTCTGATATATTATCAGAATTAAAATACAGTCATACATCAGCAACAGGAAGCTATTCTGAGAAATGTGTTATTAGTTATTATGTGAACGTATAGAATATACTGTTAAACAGCTATGTCATCATTAAGCAGTATAATGGAGCCATCTGCATACATAATGGTTCACCATTGGCCAGTGTGTCACTGTGCATGCAAATCTGTGTTGCATTATTTACAGTTATGATTTTGGTAGGAAAGCTAATAACTTTCTTTAAGAAGGAAGTGATCTGTATGCGTCCTTAGAGACAAGCTGGTTTATGAGAGAGTGAGGGCATGAGAGTTTACATTGTTTTCCAGCAAAGAACTTCATACTTTAGGTGCAGCCTAAGTTGCTGTGTACCGCAGCAGGAATGGTCAGGACTCTGTGCAACAGGAAGCCTCCAGAACCTTGGTCACCAATATGGAACTTGGATACCTCAGAAGGGAACTGCTGAATGATGTGAACATCTGTTTTGGTGCCAAATAAGATTATTCCCAAAAAAAAAGAAAACATACATCTTTAAATAGCAAAGAAGGAAATAAAATTGTTTTGTGTAAATAAGAGTAGGTTAAATATATGGTATAAAATAATTTAGGGAATTAGGAATAAGGGATGCTATGAACTCAAGCCTGAAAAGTGGAATAACTATTAAAATGACAAAAACAGCAGTACATCCTTCATCTATGCTTTTTTCAACCCAGAGGCAGGATAAGGAATCTATTTGTAGTGTTTTAAAATTTTTCTTAAAATTCAGGTGACTTTGTAACACAATGGTTATCAAATTGGAGTTCTAAAAAAATAGGTTAAAATACAGTATAAATAGGGGTAGCAAGGTAACTCAGTTGATAAAATATTTGCCCTCAGGAAGACCCAAATTTGATGCCCAGATGCCATGTAGAAATCCCAGGAGCAGTAGTACATTTTTAACCCCAGCTCTGGGGAAGTAGAGATCTGAAAATTTCCTTGGGCCCATGGACCATCCAGCATAGCCTATGGTGACCTCCAGACCAATGAGGGACCGTGTTTCTGAAGAATAAAACCTGAGACTTTTGTCTCAGGGGTGTGTGTGTGTGTGTGTGTGTGTGTGTGTGTGTGTGTGTGTGTGTGTGTGTGTGTGTATCACGTAAGTTAGTGATTTGGAACCAAGGGAACGAAAACCTTGGCCAAGAAAAGCTGTCCTCAAGTATATGCCTTTTGATTCCCCTGAGTACTTCCACATTATCACAGTTACAATTATGTTCAGCTTTGAGCAACAAAAAAACTCAGATGTCAGTAGTTTAAGGAAATAAAGATTTCTGTGTTTCACAGAATACAACATACAAAGGAAAATGAATTCTGACTTTGATTTAGTGGCTCATGATGTCAAGACTGTTTTAGGTCTTATCAGAGGCAGTTTGCAAGAGTTGCTTCTTTCTTTCCACCTTGTGGTCCTGGAGATCAAACTCAGGTGGTCACGGTTGGCATCATGTACTTTTACTCACAGAGTCATCAGCAGACCCTAGGATTCCCTATGCCTGAAAAGGGGCTACTTGAGGTACTGTATCCTTGCCCACTCATGAAGAAAGGATCATGTCAACCTACCACCAAACCAGATTTTCTTTTTTTTTTTTTTTTTTTTTTTTTTTTTTTTTTTTTTTTTGTAATACACATTGCAGCAAGATTATACAGCCAATGCTAACTGCAGTATAAGACATTAATGCAAATATTCTGGAGTGGAATGAGCTGGGAACAACTACCAAGTCAATTAGTATGTACTATCTGACAAACATTTCATTTACTGCTTAAAATAAACTTGTGTGTTGGAAAAGAAGGGTCTGTTAGTTCCACTTTATTTTGCTGAAATCAGTATCATATACTTATTTAGTGATAACAAAAACAAAAGATACAATTGACTATATGTGTGCCTACTGTGCATTGGATGCTAAGCATTTTATATGGGTTCTGTTCTTTTCTCCCTTCCTCCTGAGGCTGGTGGGAGAGGATTCAGCTCTCAGATATATGTGAGTAACAGAGATATAGACAAGTTTTGATATACTTTGCCCAGTATCATAGGGTAGAGCAGAGACAGAATCCAGATTCTGTCAGTATGAGCGTGATGCTCTTCTAGCTTCTTCTGCCCTTTTTTTTGCTCTTCTAGCTTCTTCTGCCCTTTCACTATCAAAACTATATCCCTGTGTATCTGTTAATGTGCCATGTCGCTGACATTGTCCAGAGCCTTTGAAGCCACTCAGTGTCCCTGTTAATCCTTTTAATTTATGTGGCCTAGCCTGTTTCTTCATTATTGTTTTTATGAACATAGAATCTAGCAGCACATTATTTTAAATGTTTTGCCATTATGAATGCATTTGCTTTCATTGTAATAACACCAACTCTAAGGACTACATTTTGTTTCCATGCAGATGTCACTGGTGTTTCTGATGTTCTGTTCTAATTTGTGTTAGACAATGAACGTTTAAAGTACTGCCCAGGCTCCCATTACTCCAGAGGAAATGAGAGGCGCCCTGTGTGTGTGCATATGTTCTTGCATTCATGCAGTAGATGGAATGGTTTGGTCAGAATAAATTGTGTGGCTGAAATGAGAGTCTAGATCTTTCCTGGAAGGGCACATTGAAGATTATTTGCTGTTCATATTGGCAAACCTATACAAGCAGGTTTCTTTGTGAATGCATGTTTGGGCTGCTTGCTAGGCACAAGAAAGGGAAAATGGAGTACTCCAAGATCTTAACCTTATGTGCAAGGTTGCAGTTATGTTCAGGGCCTGCCATCTCCCTTTCTATCAGCTGTATATTGATATAACCTTCAGTGTTGAGGTTATGTGAGGTTAGGTTCAGACAGAAACTCACTTGGAAGCAGAATATGCGGGGTTGGGAGTAGTTTGTGAAATAATCTTTATGTTAAGAATGGAAGCATATTTTAAAGAATGAGTATGGACTAAAAAGCTCTGGGTCCTTTGTGGAGAGGGGAATATAGTTATCCAATAAGTGACCTCCCTCGTTTGCAGTGTATCTACAGCCATGATGCTATAGACAGGGATGCATTGTGTGAAATGCACATATTCATACACAGTTTACCATATACACTGTTTCTGGGGCTTAGTTAAGGAGTACCTCTAAAAAATTTGCAAGAGCCAGTATTATGAGTCATCATTCATAAGTTGCAGAAATTAAAGTGTAAGAGGTCTTGTAGTTCGTAGACTATAATAGTATTCTCAGGAATAGTACGTGTTTATGTTATTCCAGCTAAGTCATGTAAATATCTAGGAATACCCCCCAGTAGAACTTGGCTACTTAGTTTAAGATCACTGACTTAAACTATTTACAAAGTAAATCCAAGACAGAATAGTGATTATAAACTAAACTTAGAATGTGTTTGTGTATATATGTGTGTTTATCTGTATATACTGAAGATGTATGTGTTAAGGGTTCAGAAAAATGTTCATTTACCTCCCTCAACACCTGCCCTCAACACCTACCTGGAAGGGGTAGGGAAGAGAAAAAAAAAAAAAAAAAAAGGCCAAGACCTTTTCTAGAACTTGATTTAGGGAAAGCCAAAATGTTCTTTATATCTTTAAGTGATAGTAAATCTCACCAGAATTTTATAGCTGAAAATCTATCAAAAAAATACATTATGGAACTTCCATTGCATCCTTTTCTGTTGTGTAGGGAGTGCTCTCCCAAGGTTTGTTCTTACATAGTATATCACCTGACTCTTCTTAATAACAGGAAGAGCTACTTTGCCTGCTTGTCTTTCCCGAACTATAAGCCTAGATGAAAAACAAGCAGTAACCTTAAAGAAGTCATTTTCTGCCCCTTCATGCTAGAAAGCTACTAATGCTTTTCCTGTGCTAAAAAAAGTTTATATTTTACACAAAATTTTGTAGAATCAAATGCCTAGTTTTAAGGGATTAGGTAAAATGCAAATAAATCACTGAATTGTATCTCTGATCCCATGTGTGGGTTCAGATAGTAGCACTGCCTCTTGTATCTGTAGGAGGAAACATCAAGAGGGCAGAAACATTTGAGACCTGTGGTTCTGGGCAGTGTGCCACACTGCTCACGGTTCCTGGGGGCGGGGCAGTGATGTGAAAAACATTTTATTTTGCAGGGGGCAGAGTTAGTCTTTCTTCAGCCTACATTGCCATTGTAAAGGGGATATGGAGATGAAGGTCCACAGGGAAGCTGCCTCTTGCAGCACTTGCTTCTGGTTTCTACAGGAGGCAAGGACAATTTACCACCAGATCAAGTGTGTCAGAATTGCAGGAAGACAGAAACTCCACCAAAAGGAACTTGTGGTCTGTGTGTACCTATTAGGCTCAGACCTCACCCATTATAGGTTAGAACAGGGATACTTTGTTACCAGCCTGATTCTCCCTCATCTCACTGCTTTCTGCTCAAATAAACTGTTGGGCAAGCCTGAAGAACAGCCTGAACCCTGCTTCTGTTGAGCTGCCCATGTTAATGAGGTCCTAGTAAATCTACCTTCAGGGAATATAAACTAAACTAGAACAAAGCCTTTTGCATCAATTCATCCTACAGGTCTTTGGCCTTCTAAATGTTCAATGTCCCTGCCCATCTATGTATTTAGTACAGTTTCTAGAGTCTGCAAAGCTATCCTTCAGCTCTAAAGAGATTGCACCATATAGGAGAGAGCTAGGCACACAGAAAATGTGACTATTTCTTGAACCTAGTTCTCTGTGATTCTACTACAGTTCTTTTGTCTTGTTGGTTTTAGCTATGGAAGAAAAAAAAAATCTCATGATTGTTTTCAACTATAGTATTTATTGGGTGACAACAAGTTGTTGTAAACTTCTGAGCTTTTAAAAACTATTAATCTGAAATAAGGCAGTAGCTACATTAATAGTTGTTTATAAAAAGTATCACCCTATGCTAATAAGGGTTCCTATTTAGGCTCACACCTACTCTATTCTATAGATTATAACTGACCCATTTATAGGTGGAAACACTAGAATTCAGAGAGAAACATAACCTCCCAGGTTTACTTATCTCAGTTCCCAACTTTTCTCTTTCGGGTGGTAATTGATAACTAAAAGATCAAAGAAAGTCCCACCAGGGAGATTGCATTCTAGTCTACATGAGACTGATAGGTTGAAACTTCTTTTGATCAGGTGAATGGAAGCTACCATGCTTTGCCCAGCACCCATCCTTCGTCTAATTAATGAGATCTGAGTACTTCAGGGTTGACAAAAATCCACAGTCAACCTCAGCTTTCTTTTTACTGAGAAACATAGATTTTGTAATTGGCCAAATGTGGATTCCAGATGCAGCCATATTGATGACTTCCCAGAGTCTCAGTTTCTACATCTATAAACCATAGCCATCCATGCCTATTAAAACAATTAAGAGATAAGCTTGGGGTGGGGGTCATCTTGCTTTTCACATAGACCAGGGGTTCTCAGCCTCCATTGCTAGACCACTGCATTTAATTTTCCAGAGCATGGTCTGCCTGTCTTCTTCAGTGAGTAAGAGGCATGTGACTAACCACCAGTGGGTTAGCCCACTGGAGCCCCAAGTACTATCAGGAGTTGACTCTGGAGAGATACCCGGAGAATCAGTTTGTGGAGCATTCTCTCTCTCTCTCTCTTTCTCTCTCTCTCTAGCCCCAAGTACTATCAGGAGTTGACTCTGGAGAGATACCCGGAGAATCAGTTTGTGGAGCATTCTCTCTCTCTCTCTCTCTCTCTCTCTCTCTCTCTCTCTCTCTTTCTCTCTCTCTCTAAATGAACAACAAAAATTTACTACTACTGGCTTTATTTAAACTGTGAGAGATAGCACTTTTCCTAGTTACATTTATTTATATAAAAGTCTTTAAAATGGTTGTTATAAAGGAGTGCCTTCATTGTTTCCCAACAGATTATCTAGAATGTAAAAACAACCCCCAAACGAATTCTCTTGTCCTTGCAGTGGTGCATGAAATACTTAACTTAAACCATTCCTCGTGCCTATCCTGGGCTGAGTGAAGATTAAGTAGAGAGTGGGTTGAGAAAGCAAATTGATCTATGTACTTTATGGTAACTTCTCATGCTAGTGTAGATGGGAAATATTTGTAATGCATTGTTCTATATTAAACAAGTTCAATTGGGGCTCAGAATGCAAGAACCTCAAGCGCTTCTAATCCTTTAAGGATGGAGGGCACAAAGTGGTTTGCAGTAGAAATCTATTGTGGGCAGACATTGTCCTCATACATTTCATGAAAACATTGGTCATTTACCAGTGTTTCCTGTGCTTTATATCCATAAAGAACCTAGGACTCACTAACCACAAGCAAGAAAACTGATGCCAAGGGAAGTGAGTTTTGCAGGGGAGTTACTAAGTGGAAGGATTAGAACCTGGGACTCACTAACCACAAGCAAGAAAACTGATGCCAAGGGAAGTCAGTTTTGCAGGGGAGTTACTAAGTGGAAGGATTGACTTTAGACCTTTGTTTCTCTGGGGCATGGTTGCTGCTCCTCTTCAGTTTGAAAGGCAGGATTGCAAGTTTTGACAGCAGGGAAGCCTGTCATCCAGATTATGACCATCAACTGGGCAGCCTTGGCAGGTGCTTAAGACTTTCCTGGGGGCATTGTTGTCCTGGCATTCTTTTGGGTTTTGCATTGTTCTGTCTAGTAGGGCCAACAGAGAGTAACTGCTTTATTAGTGTCATAAATAAACAAACATCCGTCTCCATAGATGTAGTCTAAGGTGATAGAATTATAGCATTTCAATGTCATAGAACAGGCTTCAGGAAGAACTGAGAGAAGCCCAAATGTGTCTTTAATGATCCTTACTTAAATGTTTCAGCACCTGTTCTCACACACTGGTCCTAGTCCCCTTAAAAGCTGGGCATTTTCTTTCCAAACCTTCATCCCACCATCTCAGTGGTTACAACTGGCTCATCCAGTAAGTCACCTGTGCCCAGTTGGGTTCTGTTAGTCCCATAGGCAACTTTTAACTCTACAGCTTCAAGCAGAAGAAAAGTTCTAAGTATCGGACTTCAGAATGAAGAACAACTTTTATAGCGACTTTTCACTTAATGGCCTCTGGGGGCCCGTTAAAAGTAATGAACGCTTTGTATGTTTCGCACATGATCTCATGCTCAGTATCTTTGTTACTTGTTCCGGTATACAGCACACTTTGAGTTCAGAGCAATAGGCTTTATTCAGTTTAAACTAGAAGACACACAGGAGATGGGAGGCTATTGTGTTCAGTTCCGTGTGTGTGTGTGTGTGTGTGTGTGTGTGTGTGTGTGTGTGTGTGTGTGTGTGTGTGTGTGTATTAATTAGGTCTCTACTCACTCCTCCCTCTCCCCTGTTTGGTGCTGTCATGGGTTTGGAGGTCTTCTAGTAATGACAAGACTAGTGTTGTCTCTCATCTGATAACACTGAAGTACAATCCAGAAAGAACCTCTGCTAAGTGTAGCTGAAAGCAAATGGTGTAGTCATCTTTTTAGATGACTACAGGAACCTGTCTGGTAGGAACAGATCTTGCTGAGTCCATGCCCATCATCTGGCTCTTCTGCTTCTTGAATATTAGAGTAGGATACAGATAGAAAGAGCTTTTATGCCATCCTTTCCATTTCCCAGCAAGACATAGTGAACATACCTACTGCAAGAGGGGAGATAGGTAAGTAGGGGTCAGGCAATAGAAAATACTGGGCAAGGTGTTCCACAGAGACCTCTGACTTATTGGCAGAAAGCACTCTACTTAGAAGCAAGTGTCACTTACTTCAGACCCCCAGCCTTAATACATTAGCTCTTGACACTCTTGCATGCTGAGTCTCAGACCTGTACTGATAGTATAGTCATATTTCAGCAGCCATGCCCGCCTACCTCCCCCATGAAGACTATATTGAGTTACCACTGGGTATTTGTTTTTCTTTTTTTCCCCCTGAAACATCTGTTTATGCTGTCTTGAGGGAATGTTGCACAGAACACAGCCTGGATATTTTAAACATTGCTCTTGTTCACATTTTGAAGTGCTGGCAGTGTGGTAGACACCATATGGAGCTCTGACACCCTTCTAGTCTTCTATTCTTTCTCATCTACAGCCCCCATCTTCTCAGGAGACACTTCAGGCATGACCCTTGAAAAGACGCGCTGGGCACTGCTGATGAGTCACTTTCAGCCTACTCTCTCATGCTTTATTCTGGCTATTCTGGAGTTTTCACAGGCCTCTGACTATGCTAAACTGTTTCACATCTTCCAGAGTTTATTCAAGCTGTTTCCTCCACCTGGCATACCTTCCTACTGACCCCATTGTCTTCCTGGAAAGTACTAATCCATCTGCCAATGATGAGTGATAAAACCATTTCTTATTTATTAGAAGTGAGTCACCTAATTTTGTTCTTTTTCTCATAGTGTGCAGACTACCTACATTTTTGCACACTGTGATGTTCTTATTATATTCCATCACTTGGTCATTTATTTGCACAGAGTAGGGGTTCAGCTACTGTGAGATGAGAAAGACAAGTATAGAAGTGATATAAAAAAACATTTGGATGTGGCTGAGTACTAATTATTAAGTATGTTAATCACTTTCCATTCATTATTCATTTAATACTTAACTCAGTTGTAAGGGGTATCCTCATGTTTTCACTTTCCTGAGTGGCCCTGCCACAAGCACCCACCATTTTTTAACCTGTCATCTTGCTTCATTTTCTTCATAGTACTTTCTGCTCAGTACAATTAGTTTGCTTATTGCCGACTCATTGGAAATTATACCCTAAGAGAGCCAAAACCGTGTCTATCTTCCTCGGTGCTATAAGGCAGCACCCATTAAAGTGCTTAATATATTGCAAATGTTCAATAAATATTTCACTAAAAGAGTGAATGATTTGATGACTTTATTCCACAGATCGATAAAACAATGGGTAGTGAGATTAAATAGCTTTGTTGAGGGCACACAATTGAGGAGACAAACCTCTTCAGGAGTCTTAGTCATGCTCTTATGTAGGTAATGCTGGTATCTTATACTACTTTCCTTAAGGGGTCTCCAGAAAGACAGCTCAATAGCACTAGGAGAAGGTCTTATTTTCTATTGGATGTAGTTCCTGGCTTGAAGGTCCACCTTCTCCACCCTTCACCTCAGCAGCTAAATGAGGGATATGCTGCCAAGAACATGTGTGCTAAGTGCTAGGCATGTTACTGAACACTGGGTGGATGAAGACCACAATCGTTCTCCAAAAAGCTCAAGTGGGAGAGACTGGCATTTGCAATGTACTTAAGCTATGTGGAACCTGTAAGCCCCCTAGAGGCTGCAAGGACAAAGCAGGCTCTTTCCATTTTGCCTTCACTGGTTCCTTGAGGTAGACCAAAGCACATCATCTAAACTTAATTTAGATTTCATTTTCCAGAGGGGAAAAAAGAAAATGAGCCAAAAGCTTAAAAGTACTACTGTGGAACTGAATAAAAAGCAAGCCTGGTGCTTCTGACCTGGATGGACAGAATTGAAATTGACCTAAAGGGACTCTGTTCTAAGTGTCCTGAGTGATTCTGCTTTCATGTGTCTTGGTGGTGGGTCTTTTGCATGACTGTTTGCTGGAAGCATGGTTGTAACAGGAAAGTTGAAACAAACTGTAAAAATTGAAAGGGGAAAAAAAATCTAGCTGTCCTCCCACCCCCTTTTTGACAAGGCTATTGGGGATTCTCCATGACATGAGGAAGTTTTCTAGCAATTGTAACCACAGTGGAGTTTTAAGTCTGCCAGGGCTTTGAAAAATCTTTAACATTAAGGCATTAGCTGGAAGCTAGTTGGGTAGATGCTGGGAGATTGACTTCACTAGCCTCCTAATAGATTACCTAGCCATCACTGAGTTTCCTGCACAGGGTTAAAAATAAAGGGTGGGCCTAGATTGTAGTTGCAGTTCTGTCTAGCTCTGGGACCTTGAGATGATACTTTCTTACTCTGTTCTTCATTTTTTTCATCTGTAAAATGGATTGTCAGTGCTGCTACACAGTTATTGTAAAACCAAGTACAAAAATGTTGGCAAAGGGATTATCGTGATATCTAACAAATAATCACACCATTCCTAGAGTGAATGTTTATAATGTGTCCTCTTAACCACATGTGTCCTCTTAACCAAATGTGGAAACCTTTGTTAAAAGGGACCTCTTATATGTGCCAGAATGGGGTCTTGAAGATTAGCATGTGTTTTTTCCACTACTAGTCACAATCTTGGTTCCACTGCAGCTCTCCCTGCACTCATTCGAGCTTCAGATGACTTTTCATCTGAATGAGAGAGGATAGCAGTGTCTTAAACACTCTTTCACTCTCATTATGGCCTAGAAGACTTAATGACATCCTTACCTCTCTCCCACCAAGGGTCATTAAGGTGAGAGGTAAACGAGTCAAAGTCTTGCAATTTGGGTCTATGTCAAGAACAACTTGCAGCTAAGTTGTGGAGCACTGGAAGATTCCAAACATGTAACTGGCTAATAGGGAAGAAAATGAGAACTTTTCTTCATGAAGATAAGTCTTTTACTTATGGAAATAAATTGGTTTTTGAAGTTTCTTTGTTGGGGATGTTTGACTTAAGCTTGCCTCTGCTGTGTCCTTCTAAGAGTTTGAATGAAAATAGCCCCCCATAGGCTCATATATTTGAATACTTGATCCCCAATTGGTGGAACTGTTTGGGAAGGATTAATGGTTGTAACCTTGTTGAAGGTGTGCCACTGGAAGTGGACTCCGAGGTTTCAAAGTTCATGCCATTCCCAGATTTATAAGTTCTGGTGCTTATAGACCAAGATAATAAGCTCTCAAATAATGCTTCACTGCCATGCTTGCCTGTCTCCTGTTGGCCATGTTCCTTGCCATGGTGGTCATAGACTTTAACCCTCCAAAACTGTAAGCCCCCCCCAAACTCTTTCCTCTATAAGTTGCTTTGGTCATGCTGTTTTATCACAGCAATAGAAAAGTAACAAAGACAGTCCTCAGTGATAACAGTTTTACCAGTTCATTAATCAGATCTGCCCTTTACCAGCATGGCTATGTTTTATAAGAGCAATCATTGTTTATGATACAGGATTTTAACCCACACTTGGTGTTGGAGTGGTTATTATTCCAGTGACAATTAGAAAAGAAAATGGGTTCTTGTTTACCTGTAAAGACAAACTGTTAACAACATATGAGATTTCTGGGCAATGTCTCTAGGACCACAAGTGACCCATGGTCTGCTAGGGAGGTTTCACAGAACATTTATACTTTATGGGTCATTTTGATCATTACATATTCATTTGTAACTTCAAAATATTTCAGGTGCCTAAAGTGTGCCAGATATTATACAATGTGAGTGAACGTACACTGTGTATGTGTGTTTTCTCCCATCTGTTTAATATACTTTAAGACAGAATATATACATAGCTATATCACATTTAATTCCTTTTAGCAACTCTTTGATGGAGCTAGTTACTAATTTGTCCTCCATTTTCAAGTAAAAGCATAGAATTCAAAAGCCCTTGATACTAAATGGTAGAGCTGTGACTCAAAACCAGATATGTTTTGTTAACCCCAAACAAAGATGGGAGGAGAAAGACCACTTACCCAAATCATCATGGCCAAATTAATTAAAATGAGTTTTTTATTTATATACATGGGCTGCCTCCTCCTAAGGCAAGGTTTAAGAGGTCAGCATTGGATGAGCAAGACAAGGCTTAGGGGGTTTCCAAATGGAGGATTTTGTGGGCAAAACAGGCAGGGTTACAGGAACATAAGGATAACAGTTGGTCCTAATGACCTCCTGAAACAAAGGCACGATTGCAAGGTGCACATAACAAGGTATCATAGAGAGTCATACAACATTTTGAGCTAAAGGTAGGTTTGCAAGATGGTTATAAACAATTTTTTAAAAACAAAAACATGATTGTCATTCTTGGAATGTGCAGTACAGAACCATTTGTAGTTAAGGTTATAGGTGGAACATACTCCAATCCTTGAAAGACAGACGTTTAATCATAAATAGTAATGAACCTAGTTTGTCTTTACTATAAGATGGCTTTTAAGTCAAAGATAGGGGTAGACTGCTAAATCAACATTCATACTTCTTAGCCACAGGAGAAGTAGCATTAGTTTTTTTTTAAGAGTGCTTCCAACTTATAATGGTCTACAGATTTCACACCTTATCCCACAATCATCATGAGACTCAAAGCTATTGAAATAATGTGAGCACACACACACACAAAACTTTTCATATAGAGATGAGATTAGTGTCAAGTACATTTATTTATTTATCATTTCCCCTCCCCCTTGGTTACTTGCAAGATCTAGAGGCTTGGGGGCAACAGAAAATTTGAAGCCTCAGATTTTAAATTTTATTTCTAAGTGTGTGTGTGTGTGTGTGTGTGTGTGTGTGTGTGTGTGTGTGTGTGTGTGTGTTTTAAGGAAACTGCTTGAGAGATTTGGTTTTCATTACTCAATTAATATGCCAAGAAAAGATGAGGAAGCTGGGTCAGTTGATTTCCTGAAGATAGAGGAAGCAGGGAAGGCAAACCTTTGGGCTATTTTCTCCTTCTCCCCTGGAGTCGCATGGGTACTGATAAAGCATCTGGGAGGTTCATTTCAGTCCTCACCACAGAAGATCAGCAGGGATGAGGCCCAAAAGTGTTGGGGAAAGGAAGGAAAATTGCAGACAGCCAATATAATGGCAGAAAAAGGAAAAGTTAACTGCCCTCGTAGCATTTGCCTCTTACAGACACATAAACACACAGACACTCTTATTTCCACCCTACTTGAGTTTCCTGCATGTATTTGAAACCATCCTATTTGTGGCAGGGTGTGGGAAAAATGGGCATTAAGATCCATGTGTAAATAATGATTATAAATCAGCACACAATGATCTCTGCCTCACTTTTTAATAGTATTGTATCAAAAGCCATTAGAAACACATATCCTTGGATTGTTGGAGAAATCAATGATTCTAAGAAGTGAGAAAAAGGTAAGACAAACCTGGAGGATCTTGTAATATCACAAAGTGAGAAAGAGCTGAAAAGCAAGCCAAAAAAGTTCACACCAGTGAAGAAATGTCAAGGAAAGCTAAGAATTAACTAAAAGCTCTCTGTAGGCCAAAGCTGAACAACAAAATAGTTTTTGATTATAACCCCAAGTATAAAATTAGTGCCTAGGAGTCTACACAAATCTTATGTTCAAAGCTATTTCATATAATTTATGTAAGCACTCTTTAAGGAGAAAAGGAGCAAGTTTGGACTACTCATAATTAACTTTCTTCCAAACGGTACACAAAATGAAATTGGAAAATAGTAAATAATGTAAGAATTTGGGCATTATGCTGGCCTGCCTCTGTCACCTGGTAGAATGCACTCAGGCAGTACCTTGGTCAGCCCAGGTGCAAAGGACCCCTTTAAAGGAAAGACCTCCGCCCATTTACCCCTCTTTCTTGCTGTTCCTCTGGGGCAGACAGGACTTTCCTGACTCCCTCTTCTGTTCTCTCTCTGCCTCTGTGTCTCTTTACCTCTTTTCTCTTTCCTTCCCCCTTCCGTCCCTTTTCTAATAAACCTTCTCACTTAAGCTCTGTCTGCCTGGCATGTTTGTCCCTCCACCTACGTCACCCTTGTCTGCCATGGAATCCACCAAAGTTCTCCTTGTATTTTATCATAACATTAGTCCTGACATTTCCTCCTGAAAAATTTGACCATCACTATTGGAGCCAGTGGTTATGGTCAGCTTTAACAGTATGAAGTTATATTGAACTTCAGCCTTTGATAGTACATGATGCTGATTGCACTTTAACTCTGTAGTTTGCCTTCCAAAACCCTGTAGTCATGAGCAAGACATTCAACAAATCCCAACTGAAGGAGACCTACAAAATATCTAAACAGTACTATACCATCAAGAGTAGCTATGGAAATCACCAGGAGCTCCCAGGAATCAAGATCATTAAATGTGGTTTTCCTGAAACAGAAAATGACAAAATTTGAACATTTCATGTTGACATTAGGGAAAGGTAACCTAATTTCTTTTATTAATCTTTCTAAAATTTAAAGTCTATTTTAAAAGTACAAATAATGCCTTTTGACCCAGGAATTTCCCTTCTGATATTTTTCTTTGGAAGTTATTAGGGATGATTCATCTGCATCCATATATGTCACAGAGATATGGGAAATAGTGAAAAGGCAGAAATCCTTTAAATATCCAATATTCACTATTCTAAATATATGCATTTCAATCATGAATCATAATCTTAAAGAAATACTTTTTTTTTTTTTTTTTTGGTTTTTCGAGACAGAGTTTCTCTGTGCCTTTGGAGGATGTCCTGGAACTAGCTCTTGTAGACCAGGCTGGTCTCAAACTCACAGAGATCCACCTGCCTCTGCCTCCCAAGTGCTGGGATTAAAGGCGTATGCCACCAACGTCCAGCATGATAAATACATTTCTTGATGAGGAAAATTTTCATGAATGATACTTGAATTGGAAAAGTAGGTTATAAATGAGCTTAGGAATTACCAGCCAATTTTATGAAAACTAGGTATGTATTTTATACATGCATAGAAAAGATAGAGGCAAATATATTTCAGTGTGTTAATGGGGATTATCCCTAGTATCTGGTGCTGTAGAAAGTTTTTTTTTTTCCTTTTCATAGAAGTAGTACCCATTTAGTATAGAAATAAAAAACATCCAAAAAGCTATATTTTAATTTTTTTCTAAGTAACTTCCATTTTTTTAATAATTTGAATTACAAACAAGATTGAATTACATGAATATCCCAGTTCCCTTCTCCTTCCCTTCCTCCTCAACCACCCCCCAACTAAAATCCTACCTGTCATATGTCCTTTCTTCTAATCTACACCTGACTCAAAATTTCTGCTTCCTCATGACCTCTGCATCCTTCCTTTTCTTCCCTTCTCACTCTCGTAGCTTCCTCCCCCCCCCCCTTCCCGTGTTCTCAATTTGCTCAGGGGATGGTGACCCTTTCCCCTTCTCCAGGGGACAAAGTTTGTCTCTTTTAGGGTCTTCTTTGTTTACTAGTATTTCTGGCAGTGTGGATTGTGGGATGGTAATCCCTTACTCTATGTCTAAAATCTTCCATTCTTAATCTGGCAGCAACAAAGGATTTGGTCCTCAAGAAGGGAGTTGTAAAGCAGCTGTGCTATCGGCAGGCTAAGGAGCCTGACTGTTAGTCACTCATTTACTTCCTGTGGCAAGACACTAGCTGGAAGGCTTATAATCTTCCGGAGAAACAGGACTTTACAATCACTTGTATGTGAGTGTGAGGAGCATCACCCATGAAAATGGCTGCTAGGTTCATAGGGATCAAACTTGACCAACTGGGGTAACCTGGGCTACATATTTGATTAAGATCCTTTTATTATTATTATTATTATCATGAGAAACAGGTTGTTCTATGAAAATATGCTTTCATTTTTCTTTAAAAACAGAATAAGATGCCAGGCATTGGTAGTGCATGCCTTTAATCCCAGCACTCAGGAGGCAGAGGCAGGTGGATCTCTGTGAGTTCGAGGCCAGCCTGGTCTCCAGAGAGAGTGCCAGGATAGACTCCAAAGCTACACAGAGAAATCCTGTCTCGAAAAACCAAAAAACAAAACAAAAAAAAAAAAAAGCAAGATATTTCCCCAGCCCCCATCACACCAGAGCTGTGACATCCATGTGGGTGTCACATTCTTATTTATGCTGGGCCTGATATCCAGCCTAATACACAGTAGACAATCAATAAATATTTAGCAGTTGAGGAAATCAATAAATGATATGTCAGAGTCATGGGGTCTCATGCTCTAAACAGTGAAATAATTTTCTTTTCAGGCCCAGGAACCAGATCTGTCTTAGAGTAATAAGGATAGAATTTGTCAGTCAATACCTCTGACCTTTTCCCTGAGCTACTCCAAGTTTAATATAGTTTTATAGTAAGGAGCCTGAACATGAAGCCAGGCAGTGGTGGTGCATGCCTTTTTTAATTCCAGCACTTGGGAGGCAGAGGCATGTGGACCTTTGAATTCAAGGCCATCCTGGTCTACATAGTTCCAGGACAGCCAGGGCTACACAAGAAACCCTGTCTCAAACTAGCACCCCCCCCCAAAAAAAAAAAACTGGAAAAGAAATCATGTATGATTCAATATTCTCAGTTTGGGGTTGGGGTTGTTGACCTCTGAGACTATGATGACAATCTTGGCCTTTCTCAGACAAAGGGACACACAGACAAAACTCTGAATACAATTTCAGTAGGTTCATGAACATTTTATCTCAAGAATGCTAAAAAGTGAACTGCAGCTTAAGGAAAGGGCACAGTCACCCTCAGTCTTCTCATATTAGAAGTAAGATTGACAGAGAAACAAAAAGAGCTTGCTCTGAACATAATATCAAGGGGGAGAATATGAGGCCAGTTTTATCTGTGCTTTGATTCTGGCCACAGTCTTTTTATAAAAGACCCTTTGTTCCCTTTGGGACAGATGCCACCAAATACTGCTCTAATGACAGTCTTCTGGTCAGCCCTGCCTACATGCATCTTTTCTCCCATGACTGGACAACCAACAGGAAAAGAGTAAGGCGGAATTCTGATGTGGCATATTACTGAATTGGCTCTCCTGGCTTCTAGAGTATACTCCCCTTAATCGTAGGCCTGTATCTTAAGTGTTTGTACCTTGAAAATACTAGAACCCCACTGCTAGAATATTTTCTATTGATTGTTTCCCCAGATGCAAACAAAGAGCACAGATTTGTGTAGACAAAGATAAGCCTTTCCCCGGTCATAGCTGGAAGCTAATACACTACACGCCATTTCTTTCTCTACCCAGTTGAAACCTTAGACTTCCAGCCAAAATTAAACCTTGATCTCAAAGGACCCTTGGTTCTTACTTGAAGAGTTTCACTTTCTTCATCTGGGCTGTACAGAAAATAATAATTCCAATATCCTGGGATTGGAGTGAGGAGTGATAGAAAGAGTGGGTGAACAACCAAGTTCCAGGTCATGGAATTTCTGTGTTCTGGTCCAGTAAGCAGGAAATCAAGTTGTCTCTTGTCTGTTTGAATCGGTGACCTCTAGAAGTGGATGAGGAGTGCCTAGGCAGGTTTGCTGCTTTTGCCTTTCTGTATGTGTGCTCACCCCGCTGCCTTTCTTTCCCAGGACCAGTGGTGGGTTAACTCTGAGCATCTTAAGTAGTAGCCATTCCTTTGGGGCTAGACAATTGTGTTTTGTCACTGAAACATTGACACTGCAATCCTCTGGTTACATCAGTACTGACTGTGACTATACCACACTATAGAATGTGACAAGGGCAAGGAAGGAAAGAACACATAATGATCCAGTGTCCTGTAAGGTAGAGCACTTCCTGAAGACTGACTCTGCAGCATGGGTGAGACCTTGGCTCCACCCAGTGCAGAGTGATGTTCATTGCTGCTGCTTGTTTTGCTGACCTAATAATAGATGGCCTAACACCTAGAGGAAATCAAACTCCTGATTTCTACCAGTAGCTTATTTTGCTCATTAAAATTCTAAGTCTGATGACACCCCTTGCACCTTTACTTACTTACTGTATATTGGGTACTGTGTATTTTACATGTGTTCTTATTTGATACTCTCACAACCCAAGATAGTAATGTTTTAATTTAGAAATCAGAAATCAAAGAAAGTAAGGCACTTGCCCGTGGCCCTACTGCTCAATCAAGGTAGTTAGTCCCACCAGATTGTCGACCTGAATATTGTCTTGCCTCCCTTCCTGTGACTGATGTCTGAACTCACCTGCTTTTCCCTTTCTTTTGTAGTGGTGCCAGTGAAGAAGAGGACACATGAAGACTCAACATTCCCCGAGGAAAACACCCCTTCCCCGTGTGTATGTGACAGCGTGTGTGTAATGGCTTCTGATATCTGTGAAAGCTGCCTGGCAACAAACTTCTTCCACTGGATATGTCCCCAGGTCCACAGCAGACAGACATCTCCAAGGGACAACAAGTTTTATGCATACTGACTGTGTGCTTCTTGTTCTCGTGTGGTAGGTCACAGGAAGAGCCCCTTTGATCAGCTTGGAGGCTCTTCAGGCAACTCCCCAAAGGCCGCTTTGAACTGACTTACTCAGGAAAGCCAGCCCCTGGAATATTGTGCAAGTCAACAATATCTCTTCAATCATTAGGAAGGTTCTAGATTATCTTGAAAGGATACCTACAAACAGAAAACTCACTTTGTTCGTACTGAAGCTTAAAGCAAATGTGGCCAAGCAATGCCACACAGACTCATTAGACTGTCTCTCATAGTTCAGTTCCACCTTTGTGAAAGACATTAGGGCAGCTGCGTGGAAAATGGGCTTGAAGGAAGAGTCCAGAGCTAGAAAGAAGATATTTTTAGTATGTGAGGTTATCTAGGACGTCAGATTCATAATTCAGTGCTGTGGAAATGGAAAAAGTGATTGAAGAGGTAGGAAGGAAATGACTTTAAGGAGTGTAGAGGGGAAAGGAGCAAAGAAATCTGATTAAAAGTTGAAATCAGTGTTTCAGAATTCAGATTGCCCAAATTTTCCAAACTGGTCACTAAAGCATCTGATAAAATCTGGATTCTTGGGCTAGCTGTGTGGATTAATAGGCCTGCCACAACATAGAAGGCTGGCATGTATATTGCCAGGTGGGAATTTACCAGGTCCACCCCCAAGTTAGCCTACGGTGGCTTCAGTGCACTGTGAGGAGAATCCTTGCCACTCACTTGCTGACTGGATTCAGGTCCATCTGCCAGCAAACATTCCCTCTACTTACTATAATTGGAATCCTCCCTGCCCCCGAAGCAGCCCTTCACTCTACCTCCCACACCCTGGCTCTGCCCTCCTGTGTAGCATGAGCAAGCATGCCCCAGAGCTGAATTTCCTGGCCTTCTCCCATTCCTAGGTCATATTCCTTACAACCACACTTTTCAGTGTCAAGGAAGCAGTGATGTGCTGGTAGATACCCAAACACAAGCTCATTCGTGTGCACCACATCTTCTTAAGACATGAGTTTTTCTTACCAAATGATTTGAAGTCAGGGGATAACCTTATTTTTTAACAGAACAATCAGTTATGTTAGAGAAGATAATGTTCATGCACTTAAACTGTAAAGATAAAATAGGAGACTTGGAAGGTAACTCTTGTTTGCAAGTGGGCAGTGTGTTCCTTCTCCTGCTTGTGTGGTATTCCCATGTTCACATTGAGATTCTGTCTGAACTGTATCCAAGCAGCCTTGGGGTTGCTATTGACCCAGGTCTAGACTTCCATTGTCTCTGAGGCAGATCCAAGGAGTCTGCCTTGGGGGAAATCCCCCTTTTCCTGCTTGCCTGCTTGTCTGTAACCTGTGTACTTAGCACAAAGCTCTAGGGGCAGCTAATGTGTGTGTACAGGATAGTTCTGAGGCAGAAACAACATGTGCTTACTGTAGAAGACCTAGTTATGTCATTATTCAATCCTGTGCATGCTGTACAATGATTATTCCTTTGAGGCCAGGAACCTGCCAAGCCTAAATGTTGTAGGTTAGGATTACCCTAGCTCACTACACATACAAGGATATCAGGGCAGAGATGAGTTTAAGACACATACATACATACATACATACATACATACATACATACATACATACTCCCAAATTCGTGGCTAGTCGATAGATGGCTTAGACAATTTTGATGCTTTGCCATCTGTCTGCAAAGACTGGAGAATTTAATACACCCTGAGTTAATAAACTCCAATGATATCCTGTTTTTAAAAAAATTCTAAAAGGACCAAAACCATTCTAGAAAGAATGTAGAAAATCAGAAGATTGAAAAGACTTCAGAATTTGGAAGCTTGTATTGTCTTTCCCTAGTAATCATTGTTTGATCTTTATGTGTTGACCTTGTATTACCAATGGGTAGATCATTGACTTTCCACACCTAATCATGCTATTACTTTATATCAGTATTTGGGGAATCCAAGCATTTATGTAGTGGTTATAAACAGAAATATAAAAATATTTGCCAACCTGTCTCTATAGATTATCATCTTTCTGGGATCCTCAAGGAAAGTATTTCCCCTTTACTTAGAAAGGGTTTGGATTTGCTTTATGGCCTCCTGCACCTGATAAAACTTTAACCAGGAAAGCATTAACACAGCACAGCAGCTCTGCAGACCCCTCAGGTCCTGTGGCAGTGCTTATTAGGGTGCTTTTTCTGCCGTGGTGCCAACTTCTTCCTCAGAGCTAGGACTACTGCTTGGCTTTGGGCCCCATCATCAGGAAGCTTTTTGCCTTCAAGGTCATTGTGAGTTAGAGTTGTGTGTGTCCTGACTGACTGTGGACAGCAGGAAGAAATCAGGGACACAGGTAAAGAATGTCTCCGGAAATGAGTTGGGTACCCACAGCAAGTCCCAGCAGCCTTCTGAATGTTGATTTGTTCTTTGATTTGATACCACTATATCCAGGACAGTTCCAAGAAGTGTTTGACTTCTAGCTCTGACAGCCAGGAAAAGGAAGTAACCTGAGGACAGTCTAGGAGCCAGGCTCTCTGTAGATATGCCCAAGGACAAGTCACTTGTCTGTAGTTGCTAGAAAACACTGGAAGCAGTTTTGAACACTTCTCTCCCTGATCTGCAGTCAGCCCTCTGCCCCATACATGACTCACCTACAGATTCAGAGCAGAAAGAGGCTTTCAGTTCCCTCAGTATAGTATGTCCATTCACATTATAAAGTATTTTTCAAAGACCTCAAGATGGCCTTATTCCTCTGCTTTAGTAGATGTCGTAAGTACTCATTGTTAACTTGAGCTTCCTTCCAGAAGCTGGGGACCTTTTCTTTTCAGTGCCATCCCCACAAAAGAAAAAAAAAGGGGGGGGTGTTTGGCCTTCAAGAGTGTATAAAGTTTTCAGACATAATGAAGGTGACAGTAGCCTCAATATCTCCTGCTTCATTGTTGTAGAAAAGCAAGTCCTTATGTTTTAGTAAATCCAGCTACAATGTTTTGTGCTCTGTGAGAAGGTGCCAATTCAAATCACTGACTTTGGACTCCCTTCCTGGTGTGTGTGTGTGTGTGTGTGTGTGTGGTGTGTGTGTGTGTGTGTGTGTGTGTGTGTGTGTGTAAATGAGAGTGAGATTTATACATGCATGCACATACTGTACATTTAATTATTTAAGAGTTGATTCACAACAACCCCAGTGATCTTACATACCACCACAAAGGTTTCGTCTAACTCCACACAATGTCAACAGATAATTGGAGTGTGGGTTCCAGAATAGTTTGTAGTGGTAGGTATCAACTTTTAAAGCACTGAGCCAAGGTGACAGCCAGGAAGAAAATTGCACCCCAACCCCCTTCCACCATGTCTAATAACATGGGAAATTTAGATGCTCTATCATTTTGGTGACTTGGATCATTTTGGTCACTCCATTTGGGCCTGAGTGTACAGCTGCAGAATTTATAACCTTGTATTAGTCAGAGGTCTAGGAAGTCCTATCACCCCACAGAGAAAATGTCCTGCTGATTTCCTTAACATTCTGCTTTCATATAACAGTGTTCAGTACTTGCTTTTCAGTAAATTGGTTGCATGTTTACTGGGGGTTGAGCACATCTAGATTTTTGTTTTGTTTTTTAAAGACAAAAATCCCAATCTAAATCAAGTCCAGCCCTGCCCTAAGGGAACAGGCCCCATGGGGAGACTGCAGATCTCACTGACCCTGCCTTCACCCAGCAGTGTTTCTGAGGCTCCCACCCCAAGGAACTCCAAGAGCTGCAGGAACTGGGTATTCCCCAGGAAAACAGGAGATCATTTGGATCACTTGGCCTTAACATGACCATGTGAGGTTGAGAACATATCAGAAACACCAGAAAAGGGGCAAGAGAAGGAAAGTCGAAACAAATGAAGACATTTGGAGGTGCACTGGTGGAGAAACAGCCCGAGTCCATGCTGGACTTGACGTGACTTTGAGGGACCACTGATGTATACTTTATGGAAGTTAAACCTGACCAGTCTTTTACAGTGACAGGCCACAATGTGTGAGTGGGTAGAACCAACGAATCCATTGTCTTCTGCCTGTTTTCGTGTACACAGTCACATTCCCTTCTTAGTCATCTACCCCTTCCACCCTTTACACTAAACAAGGGAACACTCAATCTTTCAAGGGAATTACATATCTGAGTTAATGTTTCAGTATATCATTTTCATACTGTAAATTATTTTGTAAGAGAGATTTACTGCTATCCCAGGATGTTCGGACTTGGCGCCCCTGTGCATTTGGAAATCAATAAACTATTACTGGAAATACCATTTGTCTCTCAGAATTGTGCACAAAGGACCCTGCTAGGTGTAAATATTCATGACGATCTACATATTTAGCCGTGACAGTGCTGGAGATGATGTTGTTTGTGTTATTAGATGTTTATTCCTGACTTCCTAAAGTGCCTTAGGAGACCTCTGGAGGGTGGCAAAGGGTAGACCAGAGAACCAAGCCAAGTGAACAATGCCTAGACTAGATTAAATTACATACATGGGTAGATTATAAGGTAAGCACTTTTTTCTCCAGTGATCTGTTCAAACATCACTTACAGCTTTACAACTTTGGTGTACTAGAAGAAAGATCAAAGTTTAGTTTTTGACAAATGTTTTTTAAAAATAAAAACTAACCAGCACCCTTGAGCCAATTATAGTTAAGCTAGCAGAGCCATCTCTGTAGAACTTTTAAAGGTACCTGTTTGGATAGAATTGGTGACGGAATTAAGTAAACTCACTTCAGTCTGGCTTCTTACATAGGGCCAAAGGTTGTATTGAAACCTGGAGTCATGTCTTCAGGCCTTCAGTAGCCAATTCGAAGATCACAGATGCTAGAACTACATGGATCTGAAAAATGCAAACCTTCCCAAAAGTATAAAATTTAATGTTTCAAAATCCTAGATTTCACCAAGTATGTTTGTGAACCCTGTTCTAATTTCCATCTGTCAAATATGTCTTCATTAGCTCTACATGATACTATGCAAACTTTGGGGAAAGGTTTTTTTTTTTTTTTTTTAATTGATCGTTTCTTGATTCCATTTACATGTAGCCTCATTTCCTTTAGACTCATCAAAAAAGTGATATTTCATCTTGTCTGGAACATCTCCTGGTCTTCATAAGGTCACCCAATAAGCCAACCTGGGTTAAAGCCCCAGGACAGAAGACTGTCTCCTGGAGCAATCATTACATCACATTTCCTCCCCAGTTGCTGAGGGCACCTCCTCTGCTGGGCATTGGGTGGGTAGCATTACCGGGCACTGTAACACTTGGTAGTCTCCAGCATTTCAAACCACAGTGTATTGGAAGGTCTTTGTCCCTGCTTCCTGGTGCCAGTACCTCAATACTGCATCCTGTTGCCCCAGGCCTTTTCATTTTATTATCTTTCCTTCAGACAGCTCGTTTTTAATTGATTGTTTCTTGATTCCACTTACATGTAGCCTCATTTCCTTTAGACTCATAAAAAAGTGAAATTGCACCTTGTCTGAAATATCTCCTGGTCTTCACAAGGCGCCAGAGTGACATATGCTCAACGGAAAATCAGGCTGCCAGTCTTTCAATAAGAGAGAATAGTGTTACAGCAAATAAATGAGAAACAAGATTAAAGTCATTCAGTGGCTGCACTGTTTGTTAAATATTGCAGTTTCCAGTGTTAAAACATTTATTTTGTTAACAGTAATAGCTACCATTTAGTGAGCTCTTTGTCTGGGCCAGGGACTCTTCTAGTTGCTTTTCATATTGCCTTATTTAATTATCAAAGCACTAATACTATCATCTTTTATTGTATTGCTCAGAGATCATATTTAGAGATTTAAGTACCAATGTATATTCTAATAAACAGACAGCCAGGATTTAAATAGCCAGACTATCAGACTATGGTGTCCACTCTTCACTCCTGGCTATACTGACTCCACCTGGTATTGATAATTAACATCACATTGCCCTTGGCACTCTCTCCATACAGTTAGTTCAGCCTTGGGCAAACAAATTGTGTCTTTGCTAGCCCTTGCTTTGTACAGCCTGGAAAACAGAACACAGTAAGGGAAGAACTAAAGACAGCATTGCAATTCTGTATGACCCAGAGCTGCACTTAGGAAGTAGGAAACTATTGGACTTGCTTTACCTCCTTCATTTTAGGCCATAAATAATGGAATCACCAGGAGAGAACATCAGGGCTGCTTTAACCGTGGACTTGGAATCTCCAGAGTCAGCCAGCTCTGACACAGAGTCTATAGTTTAAACGTTAAGATGTCTCCAGCAGTTTAATGTAGTCCTGCTTCATGTTCTTGGAAAAGGGTGGCAAAAGAAGCTATGTGTTTCAAGTTCTGTGTCTGAGGTGGCCATAATATGCCATTTGCCATGTAAAAAGATATCACAATCTTCATGCCGTTTGAGGTTTCAGTTGCTACCCATTCACCTCGTTTCAGCCATCTGATAATTCCATTTATTCGTGGTTCCTGAACATAAAATCCAAACAAATGGCTTGAGAATGAGTAATTGAGACAGCTGGGAAAACCCTAACAGAAGTGCAACCCACTGAAAAATTACTAAAAACTAAGGAATAAGCAGCCAAGCCTTCTACCCAGTGGAAATAAATACCAGAATGCAAGAGAGGCCATACATCCAAACACCAGGCACCTACCCAGAGCTGCTCTTCTCACGCCTCACACAATTCTAAATATCTGACTAGTTTCCAAGTGTACAGAAGATTAAATTTAAGGAAGGGAACAGACTACCAGGGACACCAAATTCAAGGAAGGAAGAGAGTGACAGCAATAGACAAGACAAAATGTCAAGTGGACCAAGGGAGCTCCAAAACTCATTTTATAGAGGACATTTAGTGTCAAAAGAATCTCGCTGTATCATAGTCAAAATAATGACGGAGCACCACATACACACACAAAAGATGCTCAAAGGCAAGTATTTGTACAGTAAGTATTTTTAAATGCTTGTAACACAAGACAGAAGAAAGAGGGAGAGACCTACTTGGGATTAAAAGAAATAAACCTTTGACAATCCAGAACATTTAGCTAAACAAAATATACATCCATTTAGCCACTTAGCTGAGAGTTCATTGTCCCGTGAGCCTCTTGTGTTCAGAGAGGATTTTTCCCCTAGCTTTGTAAGTGACTTTCATGCTGCAGTGCTTTGCATATAATGCCACAAACAATAGAAGTGCCAAGTTTTCAATGTGATGAATAAAGCTAATAACCAGAATACAGGTCAAATTCTGCAACAACAAATATTGCTATTATAAAAATCACTTAGGCATCCCTAAGCCCCTGTCAAGTGCCCATTTATTTTAGGCAATAGTCATTATAACAAAATCAGAAGTACAATAAAAAGAAGCTAGACCCTTTCTGCAAATTGAGTGTAACACAATTTAACCTATAATAACAGATCTTCACTTCTACTTCAACTCTGTGCTGCAAGAAGAATAAACCTTAGCATCAACACAATGCCAACCTAGAAAGCTGGTGGTCAGTTTTTCTAGGAGAAAGAATTTTCTAGGAGAAGAACATGGAGTTAGATGCCATTCCTTCCCTAGAGATCGTCATCTATGTTGGAGCCATCATCCAAAGGAAAGCGACTTTAATCCCAATGGAGTACATATTCTAAGCCCTGGAATGAAGAGCAATTGATTTCTCATGGATTTTTAGGACTTTGGGGTAACCTGTTCCTGATCTGATGACCCAAAGCTTCAAGTGGAACTGTGTTTCTGGCCAGTGAAAACCGAATGGTTATAAAATCATGCACTGCACCAATTGTGTGTAGAAATAGTGTGTTAATCGGTTTCATTCCATTTGGTGCACAGGCAAGGATTTTTCTGTAGCTTTTTGCTGTGGCTATTGATCAGAGCTTTGTCTTTTACTGTAATATTATCAATCAACTATCTCCCTTTCTTTTACTTAAATGGTTTTCATTATTTCTTTGCAAGCAACATTTTGTATACCTTTAGCAGAAAAGATTAAATCATAATTCATTTTAGAACCATACAGTCAGCAATAGGAAAGGAGGGAGGTGGAAATTGCTCACATTTTCCCAATGAAAATATCTGGCCCAGGTCCCAGATTCATATCATACCTCAAAGAAGTCCGTAAATTCTGGGCACCACTCAGCTAGCAGAGGTGGTTTCAAACCTCAGGGTAAGGTGGGCCTGCAGGCATGTCAATGCAGGAAATTCTCCGTTTGCTTGCCTCTCTAAGCCAGGAAACTTTAAAGCACTCCTGTGCCCCAGCTCAGGAGATCGGGTTCAGAAGGAACAACTGCTCTGCTTGGTCTTGATTCCAAGGATGCAGCTGTTGGCTACATGCTATATTATTATAACATCTGGAGGTGAGGGGTGTTAATTGAAAGTAACTTTTCTTACAAATTTTTCCTTCACCACCATTAAGAGACCTTTTGGTGAATACAGGTAGAGGCTGTATCCTAGAATCAAAACCAGCTTATTGCAAGAGGCCAGAAACACAGTAGAAGAGTGCACTTAAGAAGTGGTCATGGTGATGGGAGTGGGAGGAAGGTGGTTTAGGGTAGAGATGATAAGCCACTGATAGCAATAGAAGTGGACATTTTCTCCTGTTAAATAGGCAGCAAATTGTTGCAAGCTACAGTCACCTATTGTGATACAAAAGACCAAAACTTACTCCTCTTACATAACTATTTTGGTCACCATTACCCAAACCCTCTGTTTTCCTTCCCCTTACAGCCTATAGTTCCTCTATTCCACTGTCTTTCCACAAGATTTACTTCTCTAGCTTTTAGCTATGAGTGAGAAGACAGTAATTGTCTGTGTCTATTGTATTTCACTTTACATCATGTCTTCCAGTTCATTAAAGACAGGATGAGAGAGGCTGAGTCTGAAATCATACCCAGGCTGGGTTTACATAAGCAAGACCCTGCCTCCAAAAACAAGAAAAGAGGTAAAATGAAAAAACAAATGTTATTTTTTTTTCAACACTTAAACCAGTTCTATTTGTTAACAGGTAGATTCGAACCCTCGAAAATAGGGCCTATCTGATCCAAGAAAAGCATTCCCATTGGTTGAAACTACAATTGCCTGTTATTTACTCTAAGTTGCCTGCTAAGCCCCCACCTCTGGCAAGAGGACAAGACATGGGGAAAAAACAAATGAAGACCCCCCCCTTGGGTCTACCTCTTGTGGCTGCAAATAAACCACCTGTGGACTGATGACAAAATCCATCTAGAGTGTTTTTGCCCCTTGTGACAGTCAAACCATAGGCATTCTTTTATACTGTGCTACTGAAGCCCATCACTGCCCTTGGAAAAAGACAATTTCACAATGACTTACTTCCTAATCATCACTGGCACAGTCTCAGAGAAACAACTGCTGCCTCTCCTCAGGCCTGGCACACTGTCAGATGGCAGACTCCAAGGAAGTCAGGAGTGATCCAGAGTTCAGGCTTCCCCCATCTTTCATCCACCCACCTCCTACCACTCTGCCTGTCTCCCCAGTCACTCCATCTGGAAACCATGAGCTTCACGAATCCCAGACACAAATTCTCAGGTTTCAGATGTTTGGGAAATTTCACAGCTTGGGTCATTGTTCGAGAGTAAGAGAATTTGGTTTGGAAGGAAAAAAAAAAAATAAGATCCTTTCACAGAAGAGAAAATAAATAGGGTGTGGTGTGGGCCCACCCTTTTGTCAACTCAGCTCCCAAACCACACACATTGCCTAGCTCCAGAGAAAGTATTTCTATTTCCCCAGGGAGGTAACAATAGAAAAGATCTCTGCTCATAAAAAAATATGTTCTTCTATTGTATAAGCACAGCTAGCATTGGGTGATGTGACATAATTGAGTGTGTGTGTGTGTGTGTGTGTGTGTGTGTGTGTGTGTGTGTGTGTGTGTGTGTGTGTGTTAGGGAAAAAGGGAGTCTCTAGAGGCTGGAATGAAGAGTGATGGAGTGACATGAAAAGTAACATTTAGACCTAAATGTTTCAGGATGGTGGAAGGGAGGCCTGTTATCACAAAGAACTGTTTAACACTTCTGTGGTTTATCTAAGAAAAAGCAACTTGTGTCTTCTGCTTTTGGAACATGGACTATGTGAGGCTTGCTCCTGAGCCTGGGTTTTGGAAGTAAACAGTCTTGGTTCTAGTACTGACTTACTTAGTCCTTTCCTAACTGAGGAGATAAATAAGTAGATGGTATCCAGGAACTAGAACAGTGCTGGAACACACAGCCAGCATTTAAAATGGTAGCTGTTGATAACTACTCACAGGGCTGACAGTCACTCATCACTGGAGTCCCCTTACCCACATGGATGGATCATGTCCTTACGTGAGCCCACACAGAGCTTCTCAGTCTAGCCTTGAGATCCTGCAGGCCCTATCATGGTCCCGATTACACCTGTTGTAAGCACTTCAGATTATCATGTTTGTTTATTCTTTGTAGCTCTATGGAGGTTGTATTGTTGGCTGCTATGTCACCACCAATGCTAACAAAATTGCCTCACATAAAGTAGCTATTCAGACATTTTGTGGATAGCATTCAAATTCACTCTTTCTCCAGCTACTATCTCCTGATGCCCATAACTGGAAGACACCTTTATCTGAACATCTAAATCAGGTGGTCCCACCAACAGACAACTGTTTTTCATAGCAGACCAAGGAAGGGAGTTTAGAAACCTAGTTCCATTCCTACTCTCCCTCTAAAGGACTACGAAGTCTCCAGCAGCCATGCCTTTCTCCATACTCCTAGAATAAGGGTAGAGTTTTCTAGAATGAGGATTTTCCATTATCTTCCAGCTCTACAATTGTAAAATCATAGTAAACTCTTTTCCTAGGCTTCAGTCTAGGGTTCTTGTTCTATGTCAGGTAAGTACCACACTGGCCTATTTAAGGATTCTTACCAATATTCCAAGCAAGCCTAGGGTGCTCTCAGGCCTGCTTTACCGCAATTTGAGTTTGCAGTCGTCTACTGGACTAGGAGCCTAAAGTGTGGTTACCAAAGATGAGAGTTTGGGGCTGGGCATGAAAAGAGATGAGAAGAGTTGGGGGAGAGATTGTTGTTGTCTGGCTTCTAACAGAATTGGCCATTGGCTCTTCCCCTGCCTTCCTGAGCGTGTTATACTTGAAGCCATCCATGGGAGACCCTGCAGACACAGCTTCAGTGTGACAGGCAGCAGCGGCGTGTGTGGGGGAGGAGTTAGAGTGTGTGCTCAGGGCCAGAGGGAGATAATGTGCACATCAGGAAGAAAAATAACTCTGCACCCTCCAAACTACTGCTCTTTCACTATGAGATCAACGTTTATTTAAAGGAAAGGATGGAGGCAGCATGAAGAGTTGGGGTGTTTGTCACTGGAGCTATGCCCCACCTGCATACCACACTCAGAAACACCAGCTCTGACCCCTTTTTAGAAGACCGTTTAACAACCATCTGTTGTTAGTCCAGCTTATTCCTCCTGGGGTCTCACCCCACCCACTTCCAAATGGCTTTCAAAGTATATCTTGCAACCTCAAACAACTGTTGCCCTGAGAGGCATTCTTGGAAGTCATTTTTGCCACCTCACTTTGATTTGAGTGAAGTTTTTTTCATCACCATTCCCTTATCCCAAGAGACTAATCCCATACTGTGTATAGTGGGGGGGGAGGGGGGCTGGTAATTCAGTCAGGACACCATTCCTCTTACAGAAGTGTGTGTGACCCCCAGATCGAAACTCTCCCCATGTAGCCATAGGCTGTCTGGTACAGAGGTCATGTCCTTCCATGTAAAAAGAGACACAAGGGTGGTATTTTCTTAGGAGATTGTTAGACCCTCTGGAATGTCACAGGATTTAGCAATGATAAGGAATAAATAGCCCCGCTTGCAGGGACAGCTGTCTTCTTCTCTGCTGCCTCCCTCTCACCCTCCTCCCCTTTGTCTCCAAGGACAAGAGAACTTTACCCGTTGTAGTTTCTGGATGACAGGTATATTGGGCAGAGCCGGTGACAGTGTGATGTTCAGCTGTGCTGGGTCACACCTCTCAAGGGACTTGGGGCTTTCATTTGCGTGTGCATGTGCTCATGTATGAATGTGTGTGTTTATGTTTGTATTAATGTATGTGCAGATGCACTTGGGGATTTGGTTTTAGGAATGTACAGCACCACGTATGGCCTGAAATTGGATGAGCTCAAGGCTGTGAAAGGAAGAAGCAGCACACTTGAAGCAGAGTTCTGCAGAGGTTAAATGAACTACTAGATTGTGGATGGTAGCATTATTGTAATAAATCATTAGTGAGGTATCAAAGCCGGTATTTAGAAGAGAAAGCCAGAGATAGCCAATTGTATTTCTGGGAATCTCTTCAACTGGGCTGGAGTAACGGCTCAGTGACTAACAGCACCTTCTGCTCCCGCAGAGTTTATTCCCTATACTGGCAGACAGCTGTGAGCGGTGTGTAATGCCAGGTCTAGGAGACCAACACTTAGGGCCTCTGAGGGGAAACCTATATACTTACCCACACAGAGAAACAAACATAGTAAAATAAAATAAAAATAATAAAAAAACAGGCCAGGTGGTGGTGACTGGCACATGCCCTCAGTCCCAGCACTTGGGAGGCAGAGGCAGGTGGGTCTGTGTGAGTTTGAGGCCAGACTTGTCTGCAGAGTGAGAGCCAGCTTCAGGGCAGGCTCCAAAGCTACAGAGAAAACCTGTCTTGGAAAAAAAAATAGTGGTAATGACCAAAATACCTATCAACAGGGAACTGGCTGTGAAACTTAGAGTTCATCTTATAGAAGAACAGCGCAGAACACTAAGAGTAGGTATCTCACTGCCTACTGGCCCAACCAACAACACTTCCAAAAATCACCTCCTTCTCTGGATTGGCAATCACAGCTCTCCTTCTTACAATCACAGAATATTCTCTGGGATTCTAATGAAGGGATGATTTTGTTTTACTTTGAAGAGTGGGTTTGCATCACTCAAGTCAAACTGAAGAGATACAAGCCCTGCAGAGGAAGACATCAAGGATCTTAGGCAAAAGATACCCTGGCTTATGTCACAAATGGGTTTGGATGGGCCAAGTGAGTGAAGACTTCCGGTTACTGGCAAGCATCCTTAGCCTGTTCTTCTGTGAGGGGAAGAAGAAAAGGTCATATTTGAGGCCTCAAACGGATGTGGAATGATTATCCCTTCCCTCCAGCTCTCATCCTCATCCTTTGGTCTGCTTTTCAGGATTGTTTTCCATCCGATGCAGTCAAAACTGAGGTGGAACACAGAAACAGGTCTTTGTCTGTCTGTCCTGTCTACCCCATGCCTGTCACCTCCAGCTTCTATCATCCAGGGGGCATTCAGCATCCCTGTCCCCAAGACAAGACCTGTGCTCTTCTGCAGGAGGGCTTGGGGTCTTTCTAACCTTGGCCTGCCCTGTGCTTCCTTTCCCCAGTTCCTACTGTACCTCACAGGAGTGGATCCCAATTCATTCCAGTTTCATGAACAAGGAGGTGATAGCAATGGAAAGAATTGCAGTCCGGGGCACAGCTCTGCTTTCTATTAGGACTCTACATGAGTCTTTGGACACTCCTTTTGCTCTTTACCCTCCATAGCCCCCTTCCTTGCGTTTGAGAGCTGACACTGTGCTTGATGGGGTTAAGATATGCACTGAACAACGAGTTTGAACACGTTTGAAAACAGGAGCACCCTGCAAACTGTTATCAGCAACAGAGCATGAGCTTTGAGGACAGAGATCCAAGCCCGGACTACCTTAAAGGGAGATTAAGATCCACGATTCCCCTTCAAGAACCATCCCCCTTCGTAGAAAAAACAGTCAGCCTTTCTTCTTGTCCCCACTTTAGCACACTTTTGACGTATATTGGTGGTTAGGACTAGATGGAGGTTGGGGTGGGGAAAATGGCCCAGTAGATAAAGCACTTGTTATTCAAGCCTGCAGACCTAAATGTGCATCCCTAGCACCCACATAAAATATTCAAGGAGGCCACTCCCCTGTCACCCCAGCACTGGGAGGGAGAGAGACAGGAGGAGCCCTGGAGCAATTTGACCAGCCAGCCAGCCTAGCGGATACAGCTAGCTTCAGATTCAGTGAAAAAGTTCAGTATCAAAGAAGATGATGGAGGTCTGGAGAAATGGCTTCAGGTGTTCGTGGTAAGCACTTCCCCTCCCACTGAGGGGACCCAGGTTCGGTTCCCAGCACTTCATAACTTCATGTAACTTCAGGGATCCAACTCCCTCTTCTGAACATGTATGCAGAGCACATACATACACTCGCCACACATGATACACATAAAATAATTCAATATTTTCTGTAAAGAACAACTGGGGAATATGTACAACATTCTCCACGGGGGCAGAGAGAGAGAGAGAGAGAGAGAGAGAGAGAGAGAGAGAGAGAGAGAGAGAGAGATGAACATCTGGTACCTCAGCTCTTTTTTTTTTTTTTTTTTCTCTAGCCAGTATTTCCATTAGTAGGATTTGAAGTGTGTTCCCCTATACAGTACCAGTCTAGGCCAGCAGGGGTCTGCCATTGGTTGCTTTTAGCCAAAAATGAATTTGAATGGGGAGCTAATGGGCATGGCTTGAGAGAGCAGAACTCCTAGATATAAATAATGAATCCATATTTGTCAGATTATGAATAGCTCAGTCCAGCCCACAGGACATTGATTTTTTTATATCCACAATGAAGTGCTTGATTTAATCTAGTTTTTATATTTACCCAGAAGATATATTCATAAGGAGACCTACCTTAATCTAGGAGCTTGGACCACCCAGGTTTCTTTCAGAAACAAGTTAACAATTTGGTCTTTGACGATACCCAAAGGACCAAAGATGGCATAATAAAAAGACAGTGTGTCAAAAAGAGATTAGATGCCTCTAATTTATAGACTCCACTGTAAGGAAAAACAGGAGTTTGGAATATAATGCTTCTAGATTATTCTTGGAGGGAGGTGCTTACACATGTATATGTAAGACAAAGCTCAACGTCAGTGTTTTCCTCAGTCCCTCTCTATCTTACTTTCTGGAGACAGGGTCTCCCACTGAATTTTGGGCTGAAGGGTTCAACTAGATTGGCTAGCCAGCAAGTTCCAGGAGCCCTCCTGTCTCCTCCCCAGTGCTGGGACTTCAGGTGCACACCACCACACTGGCTTTTTTTTTTTTTTTTTTTTTTTTTTTCATTACATGGGTGCTGAAGATCAAACTTCGGTCTTTATGCTTTACTGCAAGCAAACCACTGAACCATCCCCCCAGCCCTTCTGGATCATCTTTAAGGTTGGTTTCCAAACTGTATTAGCAACCATTTTTACCCCTGAAATGTGTGCTTGTTGTGGACAATTATTAGTTATAATAAGTGCTGCTGAACACCTCGGTGCAGTGCTGCCCAGTTTTCAAAGGCTTTTCCTACACATTACCTCATCTGGTCCATTTTTATGAGAAGTTAATTATTAGTCTCATTTTTATGGCCAATGAAATTGAGCCCCAGGCAAATGAAGAGAGTTGCCTGAAATTGCACCACTAATGGTGGCAAAGTTGGCAATTTCCCATGCTGATAAGACGAAGTCCTTAGGTATTAAATGATTTTAACATGTGCAAACATTTATGTAAGGCAGACTTATTATGAGTTGTACATTTTTTCTGCAATTAGCCTGATATTCCCTATTAGCACCTATTTATATCTTGTTGCCATGCTAGATGGCAAAGCTGTCATCTCTTTACATTGTGGGGCGCCTGATTTCAGCTAACTGTTCATCCCTTCTCTTCACACAACCCTCCTCTATATCCTGCTGTTCCGGGGAGACAACAAAAAGTGACAACACATCCAATAGCTCTCCCTTTCATTTGTCTCACAGGGAAAACCAAACTTGATTTTCACAACAACCTGAAGAGCTAGGTGCTGTTTCTAGACAGGGTAAGATGGAGGCCAGCTTGCCCGAGGTTTTTATGTTTGCCCTGCCAGGTTCCCACTCGCCATGGTCACTGAGTGTAGACACCCCTAGCTGTCATAGGAGCTGTCAGGACTCCATACCTTCGCTGTTAGGATCTCAGGTGGTTGTGGGTATTAAGTGAAATGGAGCTTGGTATTACACCTGGAGAGTAAGAGTGTCATGTTACAGGTTTAAAAAAAAAAAAGTCAAATGTAACATGAATTCAGCTGACCTGTGTAGATACCAGCCACCCTGAGCTGCTCCTGTTGCCTTAGAAATCTCACTTTGTTTTCCCCTCTCCTTTTTACTAGAGGTTTATTGGCCCCAGATATGATTAAGGAAAGGCACCTTGAGCCTGCCTGACTGTGGCTACTCATATGAGACCTGGTTGTGATGATTTGCCAAACTCCCAGTGCTAATTCCTGCAGGCTGAGAATCAGAGTGTGTGCCAGCATTTTGTAAACCATCTCAGAAACAGGTACTTCAGGATGCCTGGCAGATGCCTGTGCCCTCTTCTTGAAGTATTGGGTTGAGGCAAATCCCTGCTAGGGACCTTGATAGCCTGGCCAGCCAGGCTATCTAGCTTCAGAGGCTTACCTGAGTGGTCCCAGGAAAAAGTCTTGTCCCTTTTGTTATGAGTGGTTCAGAAGTAAGCACGTGACCTGTAAGGCTTCTGTGAAATTTCTCACACCTCCAAAAAGCTGTGATAGGGCCCAGTTTTCTTCTTTCCCCAAATAGTGCCTGTGTTTCGCTTTGCACCTAAGGAGGAAGCGTTACCTGCAAAGCGTTAGCTGCAAGGATGGCTGCACAGCCTGTGTGCACAGCTCCCCACGCCAACCCTCACAGCTGCTCTGTGGGAGAAGTCTGGCGGAGGCCTTGCTGCAGATGAAGAAACCAGAGTAGAGGACAGTCTAGAACAAATGACACATAACTGAACCACATCTGTTTGCTCTTCTCCATCACACTGATCTCACCCCTTGTCTGGGGACAGCTTGGTCTGCTCTTTATCCTCATCTTTACACAGGTCAGTGCAGTAGACTCACTAACCCAAAGCCGACCTTGCTTCCTGCTTGCCCTGCCAATCTCAGGCAAGTTCCACTGCTAGAATGCTGCTGTAGTTTGAAGTGTTCTACAAAGGTCCATGTGTTAAAGGCTGTCCCTCCCCACCCTAGAGTAGCACTCTTGGGAGGCAGTGGAGCCTTTAGGAGGTAGGGTTTTAGGTCATTGGAGGTACATCTTGAAATGGGATGGTGACCTCGCCCCTTACTGGCTTGCTCCTGGCCATGAGATAAGCAGTTCTGCTCTACTGTACATTCCCACCGTTGTATAGCTGCCTCACCCCAAACCCCAAAGCAACCAGTCATGGACTACAGCCTCCAAAAGTGCATGCCAGAATAGACCTTTTTCTCTTTGAGTTGACTGTCTGGGCTATTTGTTATAGTCATGGGAAGCTAGCACAACAGCTCTGCTTTCCTCTATAATCACTGAAGTTCTTCCATTCTGCAAAGCCCACTTCTAGATGAATTCCAGTTCTGTCCAAGAAATACACTAGATCTACAGCACATACCAAACCTTCCACTGAATTTCGGAACTCGTCATCTGTGCCCTCAGTTCAGCAACTCCCAAATTCATATCATTCTTGGAAGTTTTAACTCTCAATGTTTAACTCTTTTCATTGACCCTTAGGTCTTCCAGGGGTCTATTCCTGGACACCAGAGGATACTTCCTTCCCTTCTGGAGATCCCTTCTGTATTCCTTTGCTGCCCCCTTTGCTCTCTCTGTGAGCCACACCAGCCTCTCCTTAGTCCCAAACACACCAACTTTACATATTCGACCCTGGCTGTTGAGACCTCTGACTGTAATGCACTTCCTTTCCTCATGTCTATCCAGTAGCCTATCCTTGGCTGGCCCGGGAACCCCAGGAAGGAAAGGCTATAGTTAGTCACAGCACCCACCATGGTGCCTGACCCAGAAGAGACACGTGGTACCTGTCTGTAAAATGGCAGAATGGATGGATGTCCTTTAGCTGCAAGAACTCCTTCAGTTCCAATGGATTATTCAACAGTGTAGTAGACTGTAGTCAGGAAAGGCTGGCGTGATTACCAGTCTCTCTCATTACAGTCTAGCGTCATCTCTTAGCAAGCTCATGAGGGGTTATCTTGATGAGGTTAACTGAGATGGGAAGGCATCCTCTAAATGTGGGCAGCACCATTTCATGGGCTGGAGGCTCCCGGGCTGTAGAAAGAGGAGAAAGTTGGCTGAGCACTGAGCCTCCTCCATCCCTCCCTGCTTCCTTCCTGTGAAGGCTATGTGACCAGTTACATCCAGCCCCTGCTACCTTGACTTCTCTTCCATCATGGACAGTACCCTCTACGGTGACTCTGTACCTGTGAGAAAGTACCCTGAACTATCTCCCTTCAGTTGCTTTGATGGAAACGTGTTGTCACAGCAGCAAGGTAGGCGAGTCATCCACGCCAATGTATTAATTTTGATGAGTGAGTGAGACTACGCACATGCATGACAGCCTCACCACCCACCTTCCTTCTACACACAGAAGCTGAGACAGGTTTCAGGTGGTGCTCCTCACTCCTGGATTCTAGACTAGACTGAGCCCTAGGCTGTCTGGATCGGGAGTGGAGAGTTCTATAAGATAATTGAAATTCACAAACACCTCGATTACACTGACAGCTCTGACCTTCTCGCCTGATCTGGTGTTAATAAGTTAGAAATAGAAAACACTGACATTTGGCCCCCTCTCCCAACCTTCAGCCACACCCCCAACCAACCAAGAGTGGAAAATCGCATATTCAAAAGGCACAGAAAGGTTGAACAGAGCTCAGCTTCTGAATTACAGCAAAAAGTCATTTGGAAGGATTCCTACTTTAAGAGAGTCCGCCAGGGAACTGGTGATGCCAGTGGCTAAGCGAACAAGCACTGGAAGCAAACAGACCAGAGGCCAAGTGAAGACTCTACCACTTTTCACCTGGCAGACACCAAGCCTCCCAAAACCCTCACGCCCTTATCTGTACACCTTCCTTTCAGGGTTTAGGCCTGGAGTCACAAATGAAAAGACACTCAGGAAGTGGTGCAAAGGCTGTGCCCCTGCAACGCCCGGCTGGACTCTGGTGTCGTCTCTGTATTCTCCCCATTCTGGCCTGCCCTACAAGAAACAGAAGCAGAACAGTGAACTCTGCCTGCACTGGATTCCTCCTCCAGGGCTCACTGCCTTTCCACAGAACCCAAATCTCACTCACAGTGCAGTATTTACTGAGGTTTGAATTCCAGCCCCATCCAGCTTGCCTAGTCAGTTGCCCTGACAGTCCCAGCTTTAGCACCCAAGGTCCTTTGTCCCAAGCAGAGGACATTTGGTCATCTTTATTCTGTTCCCTTACGGGATTCAATTCTAGTTGACTTGACTTCCCCGTACCTTGAGGATTTGAGAAAATCTAAAGTCAAACTTGGCAACTAGAATGAGAACAGAGCAGACATGGGGCATCCCACTGCAGAGATCCCACACACATTTGGGTCTTCCCACCATGAGGCAGACCAGCCCTTCCTTGAGAAGACAACAAATGCCTGGTCTCAAGGCTACAATGCCCCTTTGGGGTGCAGGAAAGCTTGTCATTACCGCAACTAGAACACGCACTCCACTAGCACCCCCCACCAGAGCTTACCTCCATTAGATCATGGCTCTCCCTGGGCCAAAAGGAATCCAGGGGTAACGTCGAATTTTGGGGTAGAAGTCAGTGTTCTCCCTGGGAAAGCAGGTGCAGGCAGAACAGAGGGAAAGTGAATGGAAAATGGGGAGCTGCTTTTCTTTAATGAGAGCAAGGCTGCTGCTGTCTTCAGGAGCATGTCAACAGCAGTAATGAACCTGAGACTCAACCCTTGTTGCTGGCTTGGGTAGGGGTAGGCATGTGGCACTGCAATCCTGACTTTACTATGCCTCTACATCCTCTGGAGTCACCCTCCAAGACCAGCCACTGCTTGCTGTTTCCCTTGGCTTCTCTCAGAGAGACAGTTGGCGGTTTGCTAGGGTTTGGAATTTTGAAGTGATCTTTCTATAAGCTATATCAATACCTTCATCATCCAGATTAAGGGGTGGGGTAACTACATCTAGGCCTGGTGGAACCAATGTGTAGGAAGATTTCAAGTTCAAGGACTGCCTTGAGTGAGGTTGAGACCGCCAACCCAGGCAATTCGGTGAGACTTCTTCTCAAATTAAAAAATATCAATCAAAGGGGACAACTGGTATTCAGCTCAGTAGTAAAGTGCTTACTGAGTGTACATGAGGCATTCCATCTCCAGGAGTCTGGGCCTAGAAAGCTGAATGTGTTTTCATAGTATCCCACACATGTTATAAAAATAGGGACTAAGACCCCCTAACTTCAAAGCCTATCTCAGATTCCTATGGGAGAAATGATTCTGAGTATGTATGACCAAGGCACATGCATAATTTATTTGTAATTATAGTCATGACTGTTGTATGGCAATACCGAATATACTAAAACATGAACGTAAACGTTGAAAAGGAAGCAGGCCACACATACGAATGAAGTTCCAATGCATTCTCAAACTCCAATAGATCATTGTTAGGGGAGTGGGTGTGCTGGAGACCCAAGGCAAGTGACTGCTGGAACCAAGAAACGAACATAAAAAGTGGGGCTATGGAGGCGGCTGGGGAGATTAAGTGCCTTCCTTGCAAGCCCGAGGACCTGAGATCAATCCTCCGGATCTGTGTAAAAAGTGCCATGTATGGTAGCACACACTTGTAATGCTAGCAACTGGAAGGCAGAAACGTGAGGAGGCCTGAGGCGAGCATCAGATACCTGAGTCTAACCAGTGAGCCCCAGTCTAACCAGAGTCTGTTTCAAAATCCAAGGTCAACTACTCCTGAGGAACACACGCATGCAAACACACTCGAATGAGTGCACACGCGCACACGCGCATATTTAACATAAACGAGTAGAGCGGATCAAGTGCAAAAGAGCAGCCAGGCAGGATAAGAAATGACAACTGATCCTCAGACTTAGCACTGGGAACGAGAGAGTGGCTAACGTGAGAACAACCCTCCCATCTCACTGGAGCAGCTATCACACAATTTCAGACAACAGCTGCGTGTCAGCCCAAGATTTCCAAACATCCAGTTTTTCCACAGGTGTCAGATAACGAGGATTTTGTGTGTAAGCACGCCATCTGGGGAGGTCAGTCTCTGCTTTAAGGGTCCATTAAAAATTCTGGAGGTTCTAGTGGGTCAAAAGCAGTCTGTGGCACCCACAGGGCAGCCACTGGTGTGAAAGAAAATGTCCAGTCTCTGCAGCTGGATTGATCTCAATGAAGAAGTCACTGAGAGTCTGAGCTTCACTTAGACCAGGCAAATGAAATTACGGTTTCCTGGCAGGTTTGAGACGATGTATGCAAAGCATTTAACATAGAGTCTGGCACACAGTAGTCACTCAATAAATGATACTGAGCCTTCCTCGAACTCAGCTCCACTGCCAATCCTGACCTTCTCCCCTCTGGCACTCAACTTTCAATCCTGCATTCCACAGAGGTCATTCTGCTGTCCAGAAACAGTTCTTCCCCACCCTAGTTTCAGCTCTCCCAAGGCCTCAGTCCCACAGTCTCCCCTATTTCCATGGCCAACAGCAAGTGCAGGTGATTGTTTCTAACTGAGCGGTACTAGCCGAAGGAGCCACACAACAGGACTGAAACAAGGCAACACCCTGGCAAACATTTGTCCAGGAGTGTTGACACTAGTGTCTTTTTCTATAACTAATGACATTTCAGTAGGAAGACTGAAGACTACCGAGTTCTTGTTTCGGGGAAATTCAATCAGGATGAGAGGAGTTAGGGTTGGGATAGGGAGCACCAGAGGGTTAGGAATCTGGATTCACATTTCTTCAAAAGACTTTCAATTTCTGTCCTATCAAACAACAACAACAAAAAACCTTGTTTTAGGAGTATCGATCTTTGAACCTCCAGAGAAACACATGACTGTGTGGTGGAATATTATTTTAAGGTGTGTTTATGGGGCATTTGTTTAACTCTGTGAAGCTGTGATACTGTGCCTGTCTAAAACACCTGGTGATCCTAATAAAGAGCAAGGCTAGGCAGGGCCGCTAGGCATAGAGTATAAATAGAAGGAGAAATGAGAACAAGGAGAGGCAAGAGAACAAGGAGAAGAGGACATCGGGGACCAGCTACCCAGCCACCCCAGCCACCAGCAGCCACCCAGCCACCTAGCCACCCAGCCACCCAGCCACCCAGCCACCCAGCACCCATTAAGAAGAAAAGAAAGATATACAGAAGTAAGAAAGATAAAAATGCAGATAGGTGGGATATTTTAAGTTAAAGAAAGCTGGCAAGAAGGCTGAGCTTTCTTTCCTAACTAAGGATAAGCTTTTGTATGTGATGTATTTAAGAGCTGGGTAGTGGGCCCCTCAACAAGCTCTAAAGAGCAAAAAGCCAGAAGAGACAAAAGAGTAAAGAATAAAAAACAAACTGGGCGTTGGTGGAGCTCGACTTCAATCCCAGCACTCAGGAGGCAGAGGCAGGCGGATCTCTGTGAGTTCGAGGCCAGCCTGGTCTCCAGAGCAAGTGCCAGGATAGGTTCCAAAGCTACACAGAGAAACCCTGTCTCGAAAAACAAAACAAGCCCCCCCCCAAAAAAGAATAAAAAACAAACAAAATATGACAGAGTATGGGGGTGGCACAGGGTGGCATAGAGCTTCTGAGGCCTCTTCAGGTATGCTTCCCTCCTGGCTGCTACTGTGGTCTCCTGCATGGATGCTTATTTTTCAGAGGCTTCCTTGCATGGGTCTGAGTAAATCCTGGGCTAGTGCTAATCAGGTTCATCTCCTGTCCCTCTCCTCTCGCCAAGGGGAAGGTTGAAAGGTGAACCTCTGATCCAGTGTCTCCTCCCTGGCAATCATCCTTCTCCCCCAAAAGCTTCCCAAAACTCAGTTTATTCACATAAATGCAAGGGTGGTTGGAAGGGTCTATTATTCTCACCTTTATGCCTGTGATAACTTCAGAAATTCCAACAGGTTTTGGGAATTCTATGCTAAGAACAGGGACAATGATTAAACCGTTTCGTGCTGTAAATCATAACGCCACACCCCTTAGTCCACTCTGCCCTGGGGTCTGACCTCCACAGACTACATCAGCTAGCAGACCCCTTCCCCCTTCTATGTTCCAGTGGGGCTTAGCAAGAGGGAGACACCAAATGGTGACCCAAAGGTGAGAGGAAGGAGATGGGGATGTTTGGTCCCTCAGCTCCCTGTGTGACAGAGCTCTGCTTTGCCACAGCTCCAGACCCAGGAAGGGCTGTGGCTCTTTACCCCCTCCTACCTCCCTCCTTCTCTCCTTCCATCCCTTCCATCCCTTCCATCCCTTCCATCCCTTCCATCCCTTCCATCCCTTCCATCTCTTCTATCCCTTCCTTCCTTCCTTCCTTCCTTCCTTCCTTCCTTCCTTCCTTCCCTTAGGTTGTTTTGTTCTTTGGGATTTGGGAGGGACAGGATCTTGTGTGCACAGCTGTTTTTAAAGAGATCCACTCTCTCCCTTATCCTTTCAGCCAGAGATAAAAACATTTCCCCTATATTACCAGCCCCAAAGGACTTCCTCACCCCCCTATTGCTTTCCCTTCATCTGCCCACCTTTGTAAACAGCCATTTATTCCACGCTTCTCGATTGCTCTCATTGTTATGTTTCCTGTGGGACCCTGACCTGACACAGGTGTACCATATGGTTTTCACCCTTCAGCCTCGGGTATAGAAAGTACTAGAGCAATGTAATTGGAATTCATCTAAGATCATCTGCATCTCTGCTTCACCCACCAGCTGCCAGAAAATCCAGTTATCCAATGTATCCCCCATTGCCTGAGAGTCCAAGGCACAGGGGTGCAAGCACACGGATGGGAAATGTGTTTGTTCAGTCACAAGTAGTTAATACGCACCTGTGGTGGGCCAGGCTCCCAACCAGGTTCTCAAGACCCAGCTGAGGTCAAGAGAGCAATGCTTGTGTATTCATGGCTTTATAGTCCATAGGACTATGTGCAGGAATGTTCTAAACAGACCCCATCTTTGTAAGCTGTCCTGAGACCAGCTGACTGGCCAGTGTTCTCAGAGTTAGAAGGATCTAGAAGTATTCACGTGAGACTGCAGGAATTGATATTTTTTGTTTGTTTGTTTGCAGCCAACAGTGTGGGTCAGATGCAAAACCAATCCAGTTCCTAGCTACCTGGACATCAAGTGGCCATGGTTTGCAGTCCTGGGAGACTCAAACTTAAACCTTGAGTTCAGGCCTTCATGGGAAACCATCACTCCTGTATCGATAAAGTCTCTGCTGGAATAAATCTTCAGGCTCTTTTGTTCCCTTGCCTTTGTTTGTTTAGCACAAAGAGGCATTGCTTGGAGACCACTGTGTAATCATGGGACAACCTGACACTTTTAAGTGTGACAGAGGAAAGAGAAAAAAACACTTGGGTATTATGATATCAGTGGCACATCAGTTGTGCACTGTGAAACTCTAGATTTAAATGACTAAGCCCCTCTTTGTTTAAGCTCTTGCCAAAAAGTTGCCCTATTATATACATTCAACAGAGCTTATATCTGGAGGAGTCCTTAAAGATTGATTACATTTCTCCACTTATAACCAAGGCACAGAAAGGGAAAGACTGTCCCAACATCACATAGGTCCACCTCTCTCCATCTCCTAGCTAGTGGAAGTCCAGGTTTATAACCGATACTGTGCAGAGATTTGCAAGCTCTGTATATCTCAGCTGTTTATTCATCTGCAGGTCTTTTGAATACAGAAGTCATTTGAATCATGTTTGAACCCCTTTAAAAGTATCTCATTTGAGTGCCCATGTGGTTGTCCTGGTTAACTATGCATTGGGAGCCTTCAGACCTCTAAAAACAGGTATCATGTGTGCACATGAAAACACCTATGAGAAAAATGCAGCTCTCTGTCTCTTATTTTTGTGGATCCTGTTAACTCCATCTCTGAAGGTTCATTCTTGTGACAATCACAAAGTCATAAGGTAGAGGATTCAGTCCAATCCCTACCCCAAACAATTCCCTCTTGTCTCTCCATCCCAACTCTCCCAGTATGTGCTGATGCATGCACACACACTCACTCACACATACACACAGTCACTCACACACACACACTCACTCACACACTCACATATAGCACACATTCACTCTCTCTGTCTCTCTCTCTCTCTCTCTCTCTCTCTCTCTCTCTCTCTCTCTGTCTCTCTCTCACACACACACACACACATACCCCTGAGATAATGCTGTTAGTGACTCACTGCCTCAGGAGGTAATTACTTTCTTCCTGAGAATGCTGAGAGCCAGATAAAGGGAGTCTCTGGAACCCTAAAAATAGATTTATTAGCAACTATAATGGAATGAATGTAATACCCCAAAATTCATATCACCATCCTAGCCCTCAAAGATGGAGTGAGGATGTGGGGGTCTTTGGTGAGAGACTAAGTCAAAAGAGTGGCATTTGTGCAGAAGGGACCATGGAGAGCTCCCTCAGCTTCCTCTATGTGAAGACAGCGAAAACATGGCCATGTGTCATCAGGAAGTGAAGTCTGGAGTCACCAGACAAGGACTCCAGCCTATTGGCAGCTGCTGAAATTGCAGGCAAGAAGAGGCAGTGCAAAGCAAAAGGAACTAACATTGTCTAATCCAATAGTTGTTTAAGAGAACAGTTCATTGTGTATTCTAACCCAGCACCCACAGAGCAGGATATGAGGTCACAACCCCCAAGGATGTTGTTGACCCCTCTCTTCACTCCAAAGAGCATCTGTCTGAAACATGCAAGGAGGGCTGTGGCTTTATTGACAGGAAACCCAATGCCTAGAGATGGGAAGTGCTCAGAGATAACAATAAAATAAAAAGGAGGGGGGGTGGCAGGACTGGAGCCCAGGCCAGGCTCCCTCCAAATCCCAGGATCTTCCTAAAGTAACAGGTAGTCAGCCTTAGGAACTCAACTCACTCCCTGTCTCATCCAATTTCCCAGGTCTCCGTGTCATTTATCAGCGATCTGCTCCCAGGTGGAAGGAACGGTGCTTCACCAGGCAGCTTTCGGAAATGCAAGCAAAAGATGCTAATGTCATAATTCACAGGGATGGGGAAGCAGCTCCAGGGTGGGGGTGGGGAATCTCTCTAGTCTCCTTTTCCATGTCGAATGAATTGTAATTGGAAGAGCTGGTAAAGGGCCTTCTTTGGGTGAGTGTAGCCAATCAATACATGCCATTTTAAATTCTCCTTCCTGCCTTTACCGAGCCAGGCAGACTGGAGAAGATGCAAGTGTTTGAGGTCTGAGATTACCAGACTAGATTTCTTAATGGAGTGGGGTTGTGGTGTGTGTGTGTGTGTGTGTGTGTGTGTGTGGTGTGTTGTGTGTGTGTGTGTGTTATGTTCCTCTTGTAGTATTTCTGAAAGCCAGGCTGCCTGGGTCTGTAGCTGCTTCACCAGACAGGAAAGGACCCCTCCAGGACTTCCTGGCTGCCTGTCCATGGGTCACTGGAAGAGGCTGCTGCTCTGACAGGCCCCAAAGCTCACCCTCACAGCTGTCATCACTATTTGTCAGTCACAAAAGCAGCTTCTGGAGCAGTAGGCACTTATTCTAGGACACACAAACCCATATGCAAAACCTGGAAACTTTGGCTCCCAAGATCATAAAAGAGGCTATTCCTGCCTTATGGGAATGTGGGCAGCTGGGATTCCATCTTTTGTCTCTGCAGGGCCTTGTTCTTCTGCAATAGCTCCAACCCACCATAATCAGCGAGTGTCCACACTCCCTCTGTGAGCCACACACCCTCCATCCTCGATGCCCTGTTAAATTGCCCCTTGCCTCTAATCCACACCTTACAGGGATGAAGAAATCTCTCCTCTTTGCCACTCCTCTCATCCTGCCTCTCCAAAGTTCTCAGAAATTCAGGGTCCATACTGTGAGAGGAATTTCTCCCACCTTCTGACTCCTGATGGATGCCTGTCAACCAGACTCCCCGCTTGTTTCTTTTAGGATGGAACAAATTGCCCACAAAACCAGGCAAGGAACCAGGAACCAGAGAACCTTGACAATGCAGCCATCAATCCATGCTGCTTAGGGTCCTTGTACTGAGATCCAGGAAGAGTGGGATCATCCAGTGGCCTTTGCCACATGTCCAGAGTATACCTTTGAGTCACAGATATTCCCAGACTTGCAAGTTTCCTCATTTGGAGGGAGTGATGCCTTCTGCCTCAAGGTGTGTAATGAGAATCCGATGAAATACTGGAGAGAAAGTGTTCCAAGAGGTCAAGAGTCCTGCAGAATGATTCCCCAAACCCACGGAAGTCTCACTAATGTTTTTCCCATCTGACTTCCTCTTTCAGCTCTGTCCCATCTAGCTATCAGAAACCCCCGTCTTGGACTCTTTGCTCTCACTCTTTCCTTACCTCAGTCACCCCTAGACACTAATACCCAGTAATCTCTCCAAAACCCACTATTCCAAAAGGTATGTCCTTTTATCAAAATTCCAACCATTCATTTTTGCCAAAACAAAAGCAAAGATCTGCCTGGGATGATACACGCGCAGGGCAACCTGCTCTCCTTGGAGTAGGGGATTTGTTAGCAGGCTGAGATGCCGCCACAGTAACATGGTTTATAGCAATGGGAGACTTTGGAGTGGGGCACGATTAATGTATAGAGATGCAGTCTTATTCATTAAGTATCAAAAGAATTTAGCAATTAGAAGCATAGGAAGATTTTAACAACAGCTAGAAAGAAAACAAGGCCCTGAGTCCTACAACCACAAGGGATGGCTTTGAGTGACACCATAGAAGAGTTTGGAAATGGATTTCCCTATGATCTCCAGAAAAAAATAAGCCCAGTCTGGCCATCTTTGAGACTATAGACTATGAGACCCTCAAGAGAAACTGGGTGAGGCCACCTGGATTCCAGAACTACACAACAATGAGATAAATGGGTGTTGTTTCAAGATGCTAATTCTGTAGTAATTTGTTAGACCACAATAAAAAGTGACCACACCAGATATGATAAGGTCTCAAGCATTTTTAATTGCTTGCCTCTCCGACCCACTTCTGAAACACACCTTTTTTTTTTTTTTTTTTTTTGGAATGACTTGGAAATTCAAATCCAGATTTAACTACTTACTGGCAATTACCCAACATCTGTTTTTCTATGACCTCATCTACATATCTAGGATAATTCTAGAACCTTTCTGTGAAAGCGTGTTTGGGAGGATCAAGTGACATAGTAATATAGCATTAGATATTGTACGGAGCATACTAGTACAGCATCCAACACTAATTATCCACAGTAATAACATTTTGACTTTTTCTTTGTACTCTTATTATAATCTCTAAGGATTCTTCCTTTAAGTTAAGTGTGTTTATAAACCTAATATCTTTTTTACTTCTCTTTTGCTATGATAAGACACCCAAATCAAGGCAACTTTAAAAAAAAAAAAAAGTGTCTATTTGGGGTTTACAGTTCCAGAGGGCTGTAAGGCAGGCAGGTGCTGGACCAGTATCTGAGAACTCAAATCTTGACACCTAGCAACAGGCAAAGAGAGCTAATTAGGAATGGCATGAACTTTTGAAACCTCTAAGCCCTGCAGAGTGACATACCTCCTCCATCTAAACCACACCTCCTAATCCTTTCCAAGAAGTTCCACCAACTGGAGACCAAGTATTCAAATCTATGAGCCTCTGGGGGCCATTCTCCTTCAAACCATTATTCTTGAGAAAGCACAATCTTTTTCTCAGCTCAAATCAGCCCCTACCAGGCATGCCTTCTGCTTCTACTGTCCACAAATGCAAATCCCTCCAGGCCCTGGTCAGAATCTTGCCCTCTCACCAACCTTCCTCCCACCCCTCTAGCTCTACTGGCTACTTCTGCTGGGCCAGAGAATGGTCAAATATTGCACTGTCTCGTTTCTAATAAATTAAAACTATGCTTTGGGTTTTTTGTGGTTTTTTTTTTTTTTCTGATTAGAGTAATGCCTGCTTGTTAGAGATATCTGGGGAAATCCTCAAAAGCCCGGGGCAGAAAACAAGTTAATATTTCCACCACTGCTAATATTCTGCTTCATTTCCTTCCAGTTTTCTTGTTTCTGTCATTTGTACATATGTAAATCTGTGTGTAAGCTGTTGTCTCCCCAAGCATACACCTTGTCCAAAGGCTCCCCCAGGTATCCATCTGCCTGAGAAGAGACTAGGATGTAGTCATACAGGAGTTCAAGCAGAAAGCAGTGGAGTACTTAGCTCTAGTCATGCAAAATGGAATTATACAGGAAACTGAGGTCACTGAGACACGTTTTAACCTTCCTATATCATTTTTGCTGAGGATGGTGTAAAAGGTGGTCATGATTTTTGTAGTTTGGAAGAAGAGATCCTCTTACCACTGTCATGGCATGTCTAAAATGAGTGTCAGGTGTGGTGCTGAATATGAAATGCCCTTCATCGGCGCATGTGTTTGTGCCTGGTCCACAGCTGGCAGTCCTGTCTGTGGAGGTTATGGAACTCTAGGAGGCAGAGCCTTGCTGTAGGAAGTACGTGACTGAGGTTGCCCCTGCTTTCCTGTTAACTCCCTGCTTCCTGACTGTGGATGCAATGTGACCAGCCAGACTTTTGGTTCCTGCCACCATGACTTCTCCACCACTGTAGAATGTATCCCCTCTAACTGTAAGCGGAAGAAACCCTTCAATTGCTTCCCTAAATTGTTTCTTTACAGGAAATTTTCTATAGCAAAGAGAAAAGAAGATGATACAGGTGTTGTGATGGGGTCTTCCTGCAGCTCAGGGGAGACCATTCTGTCCTCCTTCAGCTCCTGTTGCTGCCCACAGTCCTTGGCTCATGGATGCTGCTCCAGCCATCAGCATGGCATCTCCACCTAGCTTTGACTCCTGCCTCCCTCTCACGGGGATCTCTGTGCTTACAAGAAAGAGGTCACTTGGATAATTCAGGATAGACTCCTCATGCTCCAGGAGGTGAGCTTGGTGTCATAGGACCAGACAGGTCTATAGAGAAGACCATTGCGCAGCCTTGCAGGGGTGCAGAGAGGAGCCACAGAAGCTGCTGTGAGGAGCTTGGAAGGAGTCCAAGAACAGGAAGCTGCTTGGGAATCTGCTCTGAAAATAAAGAGACTGCAGCAGCATCTGACATTTACCGAGGATCTGTGTGCCAGGAGCTATACTGGGCTCCCATTTGAAATAGTTGCTAGGAAAAACAACATTGAAATAACCACAGAATCTTAGATAAAAATTGCCCAAACTCTACTCACATAATTAAATCAATATTTTAATTTTCCACACTCCTATATAACTTTTCCATATTCATTATAATATTACAGCTATAACTTAGGATGCTAATTTCCACATTTCCATTTTAATTTTTACCATAAATAATATTTCCATTTTGCAGAAAGTAGCAATTTTGTCTCCTCTTTCATCTTTCTCTTCTACCACACTATCCTCAATAGTAACAGCCCAAGACAATCTCTCTCTGTGTATTCATCAATGCTTACTTAAAATAACAATAGTATTATCATAGTATTTATTATGCTATTATATAGTACTATAATGATAATAGTATTGGTAGAATAAGAGCTGAAGAGATGGCTTGGATTTCCAGAGGACTGGAGTTCAATTCCCAGCACCCATCTCAGGCATCTCACATTCTCTGTAACTCCAGCTCCAAGGATCTGACACCACTTCTGGCCTCCAAGGGTGCATGTGTACAGCAAACACATTTACACATAAAGATAAGTAAATAATGCAAATATGCAGACTTAAAGGAGTTTTGTTTGTTTTGCTTTTTTGTTTGTGAGTTTTACAAACACACACAGAACACGGGGGCCATCTCCCTGGTATAGCTTTTGAAATGCAGTGCATCTTGCTACCCTTTCCAGCCAACAAATCCAGTTGCTGCTCATCTTTAAGAAGCAACCCGATGCCTGTTATCTGGAAGCACCACCATTTACTGGACCTGTTGAGAAACATTCTTATTTCCAGTTGCAGGCTCAGAAGTGTAACCTGAGGCCAGTGAGATGGTTCAGCAGGTGAAAGTGCTTGCAGTTCCAGCCTGATGGCCTGAGTCCAATCCCTGGAACCCAGAGCAGAAAGAACTGACTCAAGAAAGCTGTTCTTTGCCCTCTACACCACATATCTGTTGTGGCACGCTTTCTTGCACACTCATGTAGACTCACATTACTGTAAGTAAAATTCAATAAAAAACTTTTTTGAAGAAGTAGAAACTGAGCCAGGTGGTGGTGGTGCACGTCTTTGATCCCAGCACTTGGGAGGCAGAGATAGGCAGATCTTTGTGAGTTCAAGGACAACCTGGTCTACAGATTGAGTGCAGGATAAGCTCCAAAGCTACACAGAGAAATCCTATCTCGAAAAACGAAGAAGGAGGAGGAGAAAGAGGAGGAGGAGAAGGAGGAGGAGATGAAAAAGACAAAAATGAAGAAGATGATGATGATTAAGAAGAGGAAGAAGAAGAAGAAGAAGAAGAAGAAGAAGAAGAAGAAGAAGAAGAAGAAGAAGAAGAAGAAGAAGAAGAAGAAGAAGAAGAAGAAGAAACTGGGCTGAGGTGTACCTTGTTGGTAAAACACTTGCCCCAAATGTATAAGGCCCTAGGTTTTATCCCAAGTACCACACACACAAGAAAGGTAGTGTGACGGCTAGTTTTATGTCAACTTCATACAAACTAAAATCATTCTGGAAGAGAGAACTTCAACTGAGAGAATGCTCCAACTTTATTGGCCTGTGGGCAAGCCCGAGATGCATTTTCTTGATTGATGATAGATGTGGGAGGGCCCAGATCCCTGTGGGCGGTGCTGCCCTTAGGCTGGTAGTCCTGGTAATGTAAGAAAGCAAGCCATTAGGAGCAAGCCAGTAAGCAACATTCCTCCACAGCCTCTGCATCCATTCCTGCATTGAGTTCCTGCCCTGACTTACTTCAGTGATGGACTGTAAGCAAACTAAATACTTTCTTCCCCAAGTTGCTTTGGGTCATGGTGTTTGTCATGATAGAAACCCTAAGTAAGACAGGTCAGATCTTACCACTGGAGATGACATTACAACAAATGTCTTAGAATATAAACTCTTAAATACCAGTGCTTTCATTTCTGTGGGGTAGAGTCCACAGACCAGGGTGAGTCTAGGCTTCTCTCTAATGCTAAGCACAACCCTAAGCTGAGCTAATCACATTTGAGATATGCAAGTCACCCAGGTCAGAGAGAAAGACATGGTTTATATGGCCAAAGGGAATAAGAGCCAAAGGTAACAAAACTCTGAGAGGGCTTGATCAGATAAGGCCCAGCCTCTGTTCACACCCAAGTTATTTCTGAGGTTTCTATGGATTATACAATAGTGTCAGCAGACAGGCTGTCCCCAGATGGAATAGTGTCAGCAGCCAGGCTGACCCCAGCACTGCATAGCCATCCCTCCATCTCAGTGTGCTTGCTCCTAAAAAAGAAGAGAGAAATAGAACAGAATCCTCAGGCCACTCACTCTCCCCTTCTCAGTGTCTTCCCCTGCTTTCTGCTTCTATGGCTGAACACCACAGACCAGGTAGATTGTGAAGAACACAAATTGATTGGCTTATTGTTCTGGAGGCTGACACCAACACCTCGTGACAGTCTTCTCACAGTATCTTCCCCTGACACAGGACATTACATAGTGAGACAGCAAGTATGCCAGCAAGAGCTTAATTTTATCTCAAAGCCACTTCCCCAGTAACCCATGAATCCATTCATTCATTCATCCATGGTTGGACCATGCAGGAATCTAATCCTCAAGGTCCTGCCTCTTAGACACTGCCATGAGGACTAAGTTTCCAGCACTTTAGGGACATATTCAAACTAACTATATCACTAGGGAATGTGCTTGCTGGGCACTGGGGAACACACAGTAGACATCAGATCCTGCATTTTAAGTTGTTAAGGGAGTGGGTGGACGAAAATACAAGAAATAAATGAGGAGGAGAAAATGACAGAGACAGACGAGAGAAAGATTACATGTTTGGGCTGCTTTGTGAAAGAGAAAGCATTTAAATACATATTTACAGTGGTTTGAAGATATATGAAAGCTTCCAGCAACAAAAGCAAATACATAAACAAGAAGCCGATGACCTTAAAGCTAAGGGTTTGTTTGTTTATTTGTTGTATAACAAGAAGAATGGCAGGAAACTGCTGGTTCACCAGCTCAGCATGGTCAAGTCCATTGCCTCTGGGCGTTGCTGGGTCAAAGGAAGGATGCATTAGCAATCATGCTAGATGTCCCATAGTTCCTTGCATTGCATCCAAAATGCAGTTTATGTCATAGACTAAATGTGAATATTCCATAGGGATGCAAAGCTTCTGAAATTTAAGAAGAAAGCTGCCAACCATCCCAAATGGGCAGGCTATATGAATAGCCCATGAGGGGAACACAAATGGCCATTAAATTATATGGTAAGAGGCTCAAGTTTCTCAGACTATGAATTATAGGTGGATGCTCAGCTGAGCAATCTTCCTTCCCTATCAGATTGGCAGATGCCCAAAGTCTGCTAGTAAGCTATATTGATAAGACTGAAGACTCAGCCTATCAGAAGGTGCTGGGAGAGATGCAGAAAGATGCCAGCCTAACAGGGAAAGATTTGAAGCCTCAAGCAAAGTCCCAAGTTCATCTAGCCTCCAGCACTGCAATTCCACATCTATGAATCTTTCTCAGCAATAACCCAGCAAAAAGAACATGGCAATACCTGTACTATGTTAGTGGTACAAGAAGAGAGGAGTTAGTGTGGACAGCTCCATAAAGTGGCACCTTAGCAGTAAGTTCTTCAAGGGAGATAGATAGATAGATAGATAGATAGATAGATAGATAGATAGATAGATAGATAGATAGATCCTAAGGATTAGGAAGAACATGAAGAAATCTTAAACTGTATTCAATGTCACGTGGATCAGGACAGGCTGGGTGAGATGCTATACTATAGTGACAGATAAACCTAAATGATTGTGCCTTCCACAGCCTCAGGCTGCCTCTTTATTATATGTGGGCTCCAGCCCCACCCCATACCATCTTCCCGCTGTGACCCAAGCTTTGGACATAGCATGTCTGAGATATTTTAAAGTCAGTCACTGAGGCAAGGAGAAAAGATTCCCGGGCTGTTAAGCTTTCTTCCCGAAAATGACCAGCATCACTCTTACTGCTCTCCCATTTTATTGGCCAAAGCAAGTCACATGGCCCAAGTTCAAAGGGGCAGCTGTATAATCCGTAGCTATCAGCACCAAATATGAGTGTGCAATGGTACAGCCTAGTGCAGAGAGGACACTTGCTACTGTCCTCTTAAAACTGTCCTTTGTCACAGCAGGATACACAAAGAACTATTTTTGTTAATGTAATGAACCTAGAGTTTCAGAACAAAAAGGAAGAGTCAGGGCTGGGGAGACAGTTGCCATCAGGAAAATGTCTTGCAAGCATGGGGACTCAAGTTCAGTTACCCAGAACCCACATGAAAAAGCCAAGCATAGAGTCACACTTGCTACCCCAGCCCTGGAGAATAGACATGGATGGCTCCCCAGGGCTCTCTAGCCAGCCAATCTAACCTATGTAGTGGGTTCTAAGCCAGTGAGAATGCCTGTGTCAAAAAACACCTGAGGGTATCCTTCCACCCTCAGGCATATTTACCAGTGTGCACGAGCATCTGCACACAGAAAGTGTAAATGCATTGAAACAAGAAGAGAGGCAAAACCCACACAAGCTGAGACTGTAATTGTACATTTCAGTTGAAAACATCAGTATAAACTCCATCCAGAACAAACCTGTTTCCTTTGCTAATGTAAAGGTACAGTGGGAGAGATGCTGCGGGACCCACCCTTTGCTTATTTCTCTGAATGCCAGTTAAAATTCTCATTAGAACTCGTGACTTGGATGAATACATGGAACAGAGTCATCCTATCAGTTCCCTTTCTGATCGAGGGGCTGTGGGGAGACTCACCCTCTGTCCTGGCTGAAGTGGTAAGCCAGAAGCAAAGCTTCGCTGTAAGAAGTGTTCCAGGGTATAGCTCTGCTTTCACACATGAAAAAGGATGCAGAGCAGCAGCTCCCATCACTCTCCTCCCCTGGGCTCTTTTCAGCCTTTGGTGGTTGGTAGTGGATTACTGTAAACCGACTCAGATGGCAACCAGTTGCAGCACAGCTGCTAATCCAGTTGTGGTACCTCTGACAGTGGTCATGTGCCTGTTGATACGTAACTCTTTTCTTTATCCCTAATAGCAAGGGCTCAAAAGCACTTCTCCTTTCTGGGGGAAGGAGGCACCAGCCCTTCTCTATTGTTCTTCTGTTGAAAGACTGTGGTGCAAAGGAGGTGCTATGGGAGTCAATGCCATCTGTTCACAGCATTCATTAGTGCCTTCCGTAGTTAGCCAGACTGGATCCCAAATGCACCATACTTTCTTATACAGTGAGTCACTGCTCTTCTATTATGATCTATGAGACTAATACTAAGATGCCAATAAACATCTGTGGTACAATGTGTGTAGTCTCTTGGCATCCTGTAGTTAGTGTGTAAGAACATATTAGAGAGGGCTGGAGAGATGGCTCAGGGGTTAAGAGCACTGGCTGCTCTTCCATAGGTCCCAAGTTCAATTCCCAGCAACCACATGGCAGCATGTCTATAATACCAGTTCCAGGAGATCTGGAACCCTTGCACAGACATACATGCATGCAAAACATGAATGCACGTAAAAATAAATAAATCTTAAACACGTTAGAATCACAGTGTGGCCTTGCTATAAAATTCTATGGCTCTCTCACTCTGACTTTGTCTCTCTCACTGTTAATGTGTGTGTGTGTGTGTGTGTGTGTGTGTGTGTGTGTGTGTGTGTGTGTGTAAATATATATGTGTGTGTATTATGTGTGTGTAAATATATGCATGTATATAAGCTTCTTCTCCTCCTGCCTCTACTTCCTTAGTGGTGGCATGGCAGAGAGAGGTGCTGTGGATTGATCCTCACGTATGCTAAGTAAGCACTTAGCGTTGGGCTACATTTCCAGCCCTCTGCTGCATTTCTTATTTCAGTGCATTCAAATGTTCCCCCCATAAGTATCTCTAGTGCCACGTGACCTGCCTGGTCACAATCCTGAGTGGTAGGAAGGAAAACTAAAAGATGGTCAAGCTGGGGAGCCCTCTAGATCCCACCTGAAATTAAAGCCTCTGAATTCACTCGGGAGAATGAGGTTCTGGCTTTTAGAACTGGCAGTAGGAATTGCATGGGGTAGGTTGGGGAGGATCTTCCCTGTAAGCAGAGCTACTGCATGACAGTGGGTTAATATGTGGAAACACTGAGTCTTTAGCAAGAATAAATGCTTTGGCTCATTCGTCAGGGACCTGGAAGAAAAGACCACAGTCCATATACCAGTGTCCTGATGGTGCAATTCACCCGAGAAGGCCTTTCACCTAAGGCTTCACCAAGTCATCACTCCATTTCTTATCTAGCTGCTTGTCTCTGGGTGACAGAAGAACCTTGTGGCTTTCCATCTTCAGTGTCACAGCTGTTTGGTAGTACCACGTGTTCTTTCATTGGAGTGATATGGGGCAGGATTTCCCTATGTCGTCAGCCATTTTCTTGGTCCTTAAATGTTATTAGATGGTAGTTGCTATGGTTTGAATGTGTTTCTCAAAATCCATGCATGTGTGTGGGGGAGAGAACAATTGAGGACAGTCTCTGCCCTTGCACACATTTAATCCACAGTGTGCTAGTGTTGACAGACCAGATCGTTCAGAGGTGACTGGGTCATGAGAGCACCATCCTCAAGAATAGATCAAAGCTGTTATCAAGGGGGAAAGCTACTAAGAAGCAGGGAGTTTGGTGCTTCCTCACACACGTGCATACAATAATCGCAGATCTTGTCCCTTACACTCTCCGCCGTGGGTGACCCAGTACAGTGGTCAACACTAAGTGCCAGTGCTATGCTCCTGGACTTCCCAATTTCCAGAACCACTAGTTAGTTATAAATGACTCAGTGTTGGGTCTTCCATTACAGCAACACAGAATGTACTAAAACAATGGTAGACACACTGAATAAGATCTGAAGACAGGAGGTATCCTGGAGAATGAATGAAATTATATGATTGGGTACAAAACATCCATCCGATATTAGCCAGCCCTTTTCCTTGGCCTCTGTGGTGCCTAAAGAATAGGCCTGGGACCAAAGTAGTCACAGGACAGGAATGATTCTAACACATGGGTTCATGTTCATTGAAGCCATTCTAGCTGTGATGTTAAATGACCACATAAAAGGAATGGGGACTGACTCTGAGCCCTAACTGTAGCATCATGTCTGGGGTTAACCTGCTATCCCTATTCAGACACATTGATGAGGTCAAGCGTTCTAATTTGGCATGAAAAAGCAGTTCTTCATCAGATGCTACTCAGGAGACAAGCTTGTTTCCTCTTCTCCCAGTAACACCATCTGAGGTTTGACAGAATGTTTGACCAGTTCTCATGACATCTTCTACTGCATTGTCACAGACCAAAGAGCACCATTTATCACCCACCAGGCATAACAAAGGGGCTCAGAACCACAAGATGCAGAGTCATCCATGTACCTCATTCCCCAGAATCCATCATCTGAATTGAAAATGGTAGGATGACTTGGTGAACTCACAGCTAGAAAGCCAGACCAAGGTCATTTTGCAGGACCACTACCCTAAATGTAGTGCAAATATGGAACAAATCTAGTGCATGCTGCTAAGATGCCTGATGCAGAGACCAAGTGAAAATATAATTGGCCTTACTAGTATCCCCAGTAGAGACACAGGGAATGTTCATTTCCTCTTTCTGTCACAACAGATTCTATTGAATATAAGGTTTTGGAGTCTAGGTGGAAATAGTTTCACCACAGTGGATGATTCAGGTTCTGGTGAAGCAGATGTTGCAGCATTAAAACAGGCAGTTGAGGGCTGAGATGATGAATGTGGATTTTGACCATCGGACCAAAGATTTACTTACTAATTGCCATTGAGTCTTTTGAGATTGCAATAGGCCATTACCTCAAACAGCTGGATTTGCCCTCTCCTCTAAGGAAACAAGTGCAAATAATTTGCTTCTTATTAAATCTAAACATTATAGGAAGATGTAAACACACATTGAGTCTGAGTAGCAGAAGGGGTGATCATACCAAAACCAGCCAATGTGGTACCCTCATCCTACTTGGTCTACTTACATCACTGGCCTTGGTTTTATTGCAATGTTCCTGATCTATACAGTCCTAACATTGACACACAGTTCTACCAGCTGCAAAGTCCATGATCATTGTTACCAGCACACACTAAGGATTCCCCACAAACAGTAACAAGTATCTAGAGAGACTATCTCTACTGCACATCAGCTGGACTGGCCATGTGGATACTCCGGCTTCCCCTCATGCTATGACGACAGGCAAGCTGAGAATCACACTTCAGGGCCACAGGAAGAAATGGCAAGTGAGATAGTGCCTACTGTTGTCCTAGAGTGTGGTTACTGAGAAGAGGAGGCAACCCGGGCACATTGCTCCATGTCAACATCTCTCCCTTCGCCTTGCCTTTGATTTGATTTGATTTTTGCCACTTACTTCCTTTGAACTCTTCCCAGTAAACTCTGAATACATGGCTTTGCTTCAGCTTCTATTTTCTAGAGAAGATGAGTGGAGCGTTGGGCCTTATTACTGAAGAAAAAGCTACACCAGATGAGTGTGGGTGTCTTACTGTGCCAGAGAGCAAGGACATTATCAAGTGCTAATGGTGCTGAGTCAAAGTATACATGAACCAATTTGAAAAGATCACCCACTGGCTGAAGATGGAGCAGTTTTGCATCGAATAAATATTGACATCAATGAATTTAAAAACATAAAATGTATTTTTTAAACTCTGACTTACGTTTGTGTATCTCTCTCTCTCTCTCTCTCTCTCTCTCTCTCTCTGTGTGTGTGTGTGTGTGTGTAGAAGTCAAACTTGGCTACTGTTCTTTAGAAGCTGTCCACCATATTTTTTGAGACAGAATGTCTCACTGGGACCCAGGGCTCACTGTTTAAGCTCAGATGGCCACTGAGCTCCAGGGATCCAGTTGCCTCTGCTTCCCCAGCACTGGGATTACAAGGGGCCACACTTGCCTTCTTACTTGAGTGTCAGTGGTTGATTATGTTCTCATATTTGCTTAGCAAGCTCATTACTAAGCCATCTCCCCAGCCCCTACATTCTGGGTTCTTAATAATGCCAGGAAAAAAGCCATTGATATCTATCCTACCAACTCAGTGTTCTGGAAGCAATGAAGAACATAACTTTAAGTCCGGTGGTGGTGGTGGTGCATGCCTTTAATTCCAGCACTCAGGAGGCAGAGGCAGGCGGATCTCTGTGAGTTCGAGACCAGCCTGGTCTACAAGAGCTAGTTCCAGGATAGGCTCCAAAACAATATGGAGAAACCCTGTCTGGAAAAACCAAAAAAAAAACCAAAAAACAAAAAAAAAACCATAACTTTATTAAGATTATATTTCAGGGTCACTAATTGATAAGGGAAGTTATTCCTCATAGAATAGTTCTGTGAATAAATATAGTGGAAATATTAGATAAGTCGATAGGCACTGGTGGTCCATGCCTTTAATCCCAGCACTCGGGAGATAGAGGCAAGCAGATCTCTGTGAGTTTGAAGCCAAGCCTGTCTCAAAAAAACAAAAGAAGAAAAGTCAACATTTTACAAGTGGATTGAAAAAATGGGCGTGTGAAATAACAGTGGGCAGTGGTCATCAGTACACACTATCCAGTTAGATAAACAGTTAGCAGAGTTTGGTAACAGAAAGATCAGCTAATACCGCCAAATCCACTGTTCTCACCATCACAGAAAGCAGGAGAAACACACTCCATTCCTGTAACATGATGCAATTGAAGGTACCACCCTTGAACTTAACAAGACTTTAAATCTACCTGGCACTTTACAGGAAATTCTGGGGACAGAGGACTGTGATAAGCAAGACATTTTAAAGAGGACAAATAAAGGTTTTTCAGTGCATAAATACTATGCATGGCCTTCAAGCCTGGTGAGAAAGAAGAAGTTGTTACACACTTTTGAGGCAACAGAGAACTTCGACCAGGGATAGGATGTGACATAATTAGGCATTTTTATTTATTTCCTTGGGTGTGATAATGGCATTGTGGCCATGTTCTTTTTAAGTTTTTATCTATTAGAGATACTTACAGAACACTTCTTGGGTGGCATTTTACTGTGTCTGTGATTTTCCTTACCAAAAATAATTAAGGAGGAGACAGATGTGCACCAGAGTAAGAGCCCATGGAGACTGTTGGTGCTGTGTGATGGAAAGTCATTGCAGAGGTCATCTTCCCTTTTTCCTGGTACATCCTGGCCTCTCTTCTTTCTGCTCTTACATCCATTCTCTGCAGTTTGGGCCTGGTTCTGTTCCCCGGGAGGTGAACCTCTAGATGGATTTCTGGCTGGGCTTAGCCAGTGATGTCTCCACAGCTGTTCAGGAGCGGGAGAGAACGGTGAGGGCTTTCTCCACCTAGTAGTCCCTTCCTGCCTCCAGATGTTCCACTCCCGCAGATCATTCATTTCCCAGGGCTCCCATGACAAATATAGAGGGCCTTAGACAACATGCATTTCTTTTTTTTAAATGCATCCCTTTATTACTATTGATTTGGTATAACCCCCCCCAATATTCTATCTGCTCAAAGCTCATCGAACTTGTTTCCTTTCTTTAAAATCCTTTACACTGCAATTTCCTTTTTTACAGCTATTCACAATCATATGGAGACAATGGAAGAGGATACAATAAGTCAACATTACCAAACAAACAAGTAGCTCCTAAGAAATACAAATGCATGTCCAAAGGCACTTCTGTGCCTATTTTCAGAGTCCTGGGTTTGAATGTCAGGGGCAGAATCCACATTCCCTGGAGTCATGCTCCCTGGTCTCTGTATATGGCTCCTTTTTAGCAACTTTTACCTTATGTGGCCTTCTGTCTTTTAATGGCTGTGGGGGATGAAATAAAGTTAAGGAAAAGTGATTTTTTTTCCAATCACCCCTCCCCCATGCTCCTAATGGTCTCCCCACCCTCTCTCTAACCTCAGTGCTGTGAAGGTCAGCCATGTATTGTGACTTACTGTCAACTTGGAAAGCAGTCCAAACCCAGGCATCTTGGCTATTGTATTCTGGAGGCTTGTTAAATTGTTTATCCGCTTCCTCAGCTTGGACAACATGCATTTCTTTCCTCACAGTTCTGAGGTTAAAACTCTGTGACCGAGGGGTCAACAAGGTTGGTTTCTTCTGAGGCGTCTCTCTTCCACTTGTAGGTGGTTGTGTTTTCCCCAGCTCCCCAAGATCTTCCCTGTGGAGACATCAGTGTCCTCAGTTTTTATCGTAAAAACACCGGTTAGATTGGATTAGGGCCACTCCAGTGACTTCACTGTTCAACCTGAGTTCAGCCAGGTAAGTTGGTACATACTCAGGAGATGGGAGCAGGAAGAGCAGGAGTTCAAGGCCAGCCTCAGTTACATGGGACATTTCAGGCTAGCCTGGGATATATGACAATCTGCCTACAAACCAAAAGCAAATGAACAAAAACTACCCCATCTCTAAACACAGTTGCGTTCTGAGGAACTGAAGAATTTGGAACTCAGTAAATGAATGGTATGGGAAATACTTTTACTGTGTAAAAGCAGCTGTCAGCAAACTTTCTCTACACAGTACCAAACAGTAAATAATTTAAATATTGTAGGCCATACAGTGTCTGTCACTATTACCCCTTAGCTGAATCATAAAGTAGCTACAGATAGTGCTGTATGTAAGTCAGTGAGCTTGGCTACATTCTAATAAAACTTTATTTACAAAACAAGTGGCAGGCCATGGGCCATAGTTTATCAATGTCATCTTGCCTTGCTACTTTCCCACGCACTCCCTTCTCGGTGTCTCTTCCCTTAAAGACAAATGTTGATCACTGCTTCCCACTATTGCTGGTCCCCTGGTGTCATTGTTCACTCTGAGTTCTGTTAACCCTCTTTCCAGTGATACTTTCTTTGTTACCTTCATTCAATTTTCTTTAGTTAAATTCCTCTTGTGTATATGACCTCTTTCTAGACAGCCACCAACTAAAAATGTATATTTAAAATTGCATGTTTAAAATAGTGTTAATATTTTAATATTATATTTATAATATAATATAATATTTATAATATTATATTATATATAATTATATATATTATATATAATATAATAATTTTATAATAATATAATATAATATTTAATATTATATATTATATATAGTTTAATATTTCCCACAAAGTGCCATAATGAAAGAAAAGTATAGATTCGGAAGGTAGCATTGACATGATTGATTCTTGCCTTGGTTTTTCCACCAAGGGCAAAGATGGAAGAAGACATAACAGTTCCCTACCAGTGAGACCAAGATGAGGCTGAGCAGGCAGGCAGGAGCATGCCTAGGACCTGACAAGAGATGGACCAGGTAGTGCAGGTTCAGTGGCCACCATGTGAGGACCAGACTTGGACCTGTCACACCTAAGCAGTCCCAGAGCAAGAAGTGGCCCAGACCAGCCACTCTTCATCAGTTTCCAACAATGATCCAGAGATAGATCATCTGCTTCCTCTGCTGCCACAATGTGTACCACCACCACCACACTCTGAGACATCAGAAAAGAACTGTGAGAGACTGGGAGGGTTTCATTTTACCTAAAGAAGCTAACCAGGACTTCTAAGGACTTGCAAACTTGCTTATGGGGTTAACTGAAGCATAAGGCCACCCCTTGCTGTCCTCAGAGATTGTTCCAGGGTTTGGCGTGGATATCACTATAAAATCCCTTACATAAAATGAATGGCATAGCGTTTGCACAGCATCCTGCATACATTACATCATCTCTAGACTACTTATAGACCTTGCTACTAAGTAACTGCTCCACAAATAATTACAAGGCTGTGCTGTGTAGGATTGACAAGAAAAGAACCCCAATGCGTTCAGCACTAGTGCAGGTTTTTAATTTAATATTTTACTGTATTTTATGTATTTATTATGTGTTCGTGTGTGCACACACATGCACATGCTAAAGGCATATATGTAAAGGTCAGAGGACAACTTTCAGAAGTTGGTTCTCTCCTTCCATCATGTGGAGACTAGGACTCAAAATCAGGTTATCAAGTTTTCAACCAAGTACCGTATGTTTGTTTTTGGTTTTTGAGACAGGGTCTCTCTGTGTTGCCCTGGCTGTGCTGGAACTCACTCTGTAGACCAGGCTGGCCTCGAACTCAGAGATCCCATTTCCTCTGTCTCCTGGTAGTGCTGGGATTAAAGGACTCCCGGCTGCAAGCAGGCTCCTTCAGCTGCTGAGCCACCTCATCAGAGTCAGATGGAAATTTTGAAAAATAGTTTTGGCTCAGAATTCTGAAGACCAAGACAGGAGAATTGCCACGAGTTCCAGGCCAAATCTACATAGCAAAACTCTGTCTCAAAAAAACATTTTTTAGAAACCCACAATTAATTGAATCTGCGGATTCAAACCCACAGATGTGAGGCTGGGTTGCTTTTTATCCAGTAGCTGGGAACTGCTGTGGAAAATGAGAGTTGAGCTAGACAGAGAAAGAAACCACATTTCTCCTTACGCTCCAGAGAAGCCTGGGAACTCTGGAGCTGTCCTCGCCTGTCAGGTTAAACTCTTAGCTAGACAAGGGAGCCTGAGTTTGAAAGGCTGAAGCCAGCTCACAGATTTCCAACACAAAGGGCTGTTGAGGAAGCCCTGAGGGCCACTGGCTTCACCTGGAAGTTAAGCTGGCTCTGTAACGTGCCACCCTGGCTCCAGGCTGTGCGAAGACCCATCATCCTCCCGGTGGAAGCCCCACCTCCCGGACCCCGTGGCTCTGCAGACTGCTGGGGTCCCCAGGAAATGAGGCTAGCAGGCTCCAGCCGAGCCAAAGCTCCGCGCTTTCCTCTTCTATATGAATCTTGCTCTCCTAATACTCTACTCAGGAAATTGCACGCATTTCCCCTGCTTTGCTGCTTTTGACGGCAGCACAGCTGTTGCCGGTTCACCAGCCAGCTGAGGCCTCATGGGGAGGAAGTGAAGATGAGTTCACAGGAAGGGAAGGAATCCAGGTGAGACACTGGGCCAGAAAACGCCCTTTCTTCCCACTGGCCATGACCTCTCTGCTACTGAGGATTCCCACTTAAGTACCTGCTGGTACACTCGCATCCAAACTGCCTCATCTCACCCCGAGCAGTGAGATTGCTGGGACCACTGTCCTGGCTCAGTACTCTGGGAGCAGGGGTTTACCAAATAAATTTATTTAAAAAAAAAAAAACCTCACAGTCTTATTCACTGAAATAGCATTTGTTAATTTATTTAATGCCTCACTAGAGCAGGTGGGTTTTTACGGCGCTGGTGATGGACGCAGTGATTAAGTAAGACAATAGAGCAGGAGCAAAACAAATGCACTCTTCTTTGTGTGTGTATGCACACAGCTGTGCACATACTGTGTGGCTGTGGACTCCAGACCCTTGGGATCAATGAACCGTGCACTGAAAAGAGAAGCAAAGTCGTGCTTGGTGAACATGTACAGATGTTCTCTTTGTACTTTCCCTGAATAAGATACATAGCACCTTCTACCACACATTTGCACTAGAGAGGGCTTGAAGCATACAAGGGAGTCACATGGATTATATGCAAATACTGCACTATCCTGTCTGAGAGACTTGAGTATCCATGGATTTGGGGATCTTCAGGGGTCCTAGATTCAGTTCCCTGAAGATAGCACAGAACGACTGAATGTATGTCCACATGTAAAATACCGAAATGGGACAATACACTCCACACTTAGTGCTCGAAGTAGGCATGAGGCTTAGGAAGAGAAAAGGAACTAGGACCGGGAGATGGACGGTTAGGAGGTCAGAGGGGTCACAGGTGGGTGACCATCCACGCTAGAAAGGCCAGTCAGTGTTCTGCAGCCCCCAATGCTGCTCAATAATGTCCCTTTGGCTTTGTAGTAGCCCGCTTAGAAGGCTGTGGGCACCAGCTGCTTTGTCAAGACAGGGAAAGTGAGACCTAGGAAGATGAGGAACCCATGAGTTCACAGGGCTGGTAAGTCAGGGTTTGAATCTCTCTGAGCTCCCTGACACTCAAATGCTATGGAGTTTTGTGTCTTCCAGAAATTCCTGTCTCATTAGAAACCACTCAAGAAGAAAGGCAGGGAGGCAGTGGCAAGCGGTCTGGAGCCAGACCTCAGTGGCAATGCAACAGAAAATGGAGAAAGAGAAGAAGGAAGAGCAGGGGAGAGGTGGAGGGAGAAGAGAAAGTAGCATCGGTGGTGATGGTGAAGGGATAAGCAGGGTGCCCGGGGCTCCTCCCACCTCACAGCATTGCTCTCTGCCAGCAGCTCTATTCTACAGCAATGCGCCGCACACTCTTCCTATAATAGGACATTGAGGCTGTGTTTACCCTGTGTAGGCCTTAGGGTCTCTTTTGCTTTAACTTTGTCCTTACTATCCCATTTATTAGGACCCAAAAAACATTATCTCAACCTCCCCCAGTGCCTCTATTTCCCCAGTTATTAAATGGGAACCCAGAGTCCTGGCTTCAGGGGATCGCTGGCAATGTTACACAAAGCAACATCTGCAAAGTGCCTGGCCCTTACTGACAGGACGATTACCACCTGGGGCTCTCTTTCCTCTCCTTAGGTGCAGCAAGTGAGTGGGGGCTGGGGATGGGGGGGTCCTGACCTGGCCTCTCTCTTTAGTCTAGCTGCAAAGCCCTCCCACTGCCTTTCAGGCTTTGGTGTTGGAGAGACCTGATCTGAAGCAGCTTCTTAAGAGAAGAAAGCAGAGGCCACGTGGATGTTAGCTCCATCTTTTTGTTTCTTCCCCATGGCAATTCTGCTTGCTCAGCAGACATGAAGAGTGAGGGCCATGAGTGACAAGCCTCAGTCTGTCTGTGACACTCTCATGTTTTGACTGACCACCAGGCCTATGGGTAGGGTGACTTGGTGAGCAAGCAGCAGGTCAACTGGTCTAGAGGTGAGAGAGAAAACACACTCTGCTCCTGCAATCTCCCCCCCCCCCAGTAGCTTCAAACTGTCCGTGGGTAGAGCTGCAATGCAGGCCTTGGCTCCTCCACCCTGCTTCTCCATATTGCTCCCCTCTGTCCACTCCCTCTGGATTCCTCATTTCAAATATATTCACACATGACTGACTGGAATTGGAAGTAAGGAAGTAATCCAGGGTGTGTTTACATTCTCATGGGCAAATTTTCAGTTTGCTTGAGGGAGAGGCTGTGAAGCTTTCTCTCACTCAACCTATGAGAAAACAGAGTTACAAAACATATGCATATGGTCAGTTTAGATCACACTGGATTCCTACGATGGAACTCCAAACTATAGCTGCTGTTGCCTCTGTCAAGAACATTAGTTATCTACCACATCCACTTTTCCATTCATTAGCATCAAGCTGGAGGGGATATTAAAGACTGGACAACCAATCTAAAGAGCAATTGTTCGAGTTGAATATAGAGAAGGAGAAGGTAGAAAGTTATTTGTACAGAGAGATTACACATCCACCGGATTGCAATTTAAAATTTGCCAAACCTAACCCATTTTCCATAAATTCATTTACTGACGTCTAGAAACCCCACTGAGAAATCTATTTCTGATCTCCTTTTGAAGAGTTATTTAATTCCCAGGGAGCGTGGCCCAGTGGCAAGATATTTCCAAGAAAAGGGAGGGGAATCTAATTCTCTATTTGGTTTAATTTTCTTCTGGAACACTTGTGAAGGCTCAAATCCAAGGGGAGAAAAAAATACACTCCTACTTCAGTCAGTACAGGAAAGAAATAGAGGGAAAAACAGAACTTTCCCCAGCAAGATTGGTGGGCACAGATGATGCGAATAGATGCCGCCTTATACATTTATAATCTGCTTGAACTTGGACAGAAATAAGGCTTCCAGTGGCTGAGGGCAAAGAGAAAGGATGGGACAAAATAAATGCCCCAATCATTTGAGAGAGAGTGGCTCTTAGCTGTGGAAGAGATATGGAGAGAAAGGCAGATGGATGCATGATTGGTTGGGAGAGTATATAGATAAGTCAGCAACTACACAACTCAGGCATGTGGATAAATGGATACACAGGCAAAGGGATGGATGAATGCATGCAGGCATGTGTGTGTGCGTAGATGGTAGCTGGACCGAAAGATGCATAGGGTGGGTAGGTAGGTAAGTAGAGAAACCAGGTGGCTAAATTCTGCTCGTGACTGGGTCTTATTTGGCTACACAATGATAAAAAAAAAAAATGCATTCATTGCTCTTTCTTTACAACACAGAAATTTTTACTTAAAATCCAGATGTCTTTCTTCTTTCAAAAAGTCAGACCAATTTTCAGAAGCAGGACCACATTTCTTTTTAGTAACCACTGACTAGGGCCCAGAAACAACTGTCCCTTCAGAGGCAGCATGCAGCTTCAGTCCAGGGCCCTCACTGACCTGTCGGCGGAGGTTTCTGTCCTGCCAAGTCCTGCAGCCATTCAGTCCCAAATAAACACACAGAAGCTTATATTGATTATAAACTGTTTGGCCTATTGCTCAGTCTTATTACTAAAAAGCTCTTACAACTTAAATTCACCCATAATTCTTACCTATATTTAACCACATGGCTTGGTACCTTTTCTCAGTAAGGCATTCTCATCTTGCTTCCTCTGGGTCTGGCTGGCAACTCATCTCTCTGCCTTCCTCTTCCCAGAATTCTCCTAGTCTGGAAGCCCCGCCTATACTTCCTGCCTGGCTACTGTCCAATCAACATTTTATTAAACCAGTATGAGTGACAAATCTTTACAGTGAAGAAGGGCATCATCCCACATCACTGTCCCACATTATTTGCGACACCTGCCAACTTTACACTCTCACCCTGTCTCCTGCAAGGAGGCAAAATTTGCTAATACAATAAAGGATTTAGTACATAAATCCTGTCTTGGTTTATTCTGCTATAAAAAAAATACGTTTGATTGGGTAACTTTGTGAATAGCAGAGGCTTATTTCTCAGAGTTTTGGAGTCTTGGGAAGGCGACGATCAAGTATTGGCAGATTCTGAGTCTGGATTGCTCTCTGCTTTATCAATATCTGTATTATTTGGGGTTTTCATTGCTGTGAAGAGACATCACGACCACAGCAACTCTTATAAAGAAAGCATTTAATTGGGTACCTCACTTATAGTTTCAGAGGTTTAGTCCATTATTATTGTGATGGGGAGTATGGAGGCATGCAGGCAGACTTGGTACTAGCTACATCTTGACCAGAAGGCAGCAGGAAATTGACTGTCACAGTGAGGGAAGCTTGAGCAAAAGAGACCTCAAAGCCTATCCCCATAGTAACACACTTCCTTCAACAAAGCCACACCTCCTAATAGTGTCACTCCCTTTGAAGGCCATTTTCTTTCAAACCACCACTTCCCCCTCCCTGGCCCCCAAAGGCTTATAGCTATATCATAATGCAAAAAAAAAAAAAAAAATGCATTCAGTCCAACTTCAAAAGTCCCCATACTCTGTAACTGTCTCAAACTTGTTTCAAAATCCAAAGTCTCTTCTGTGATGCATGACAATCTCTTAACTGTAACCCGCTGTAAAAATGAACATCAAAAGGCAGATCACAGACTCCCAACATATAATGGCACAGGATATATACATCACCATCTGAAATGCAGGGAAGGGTGCATAATGAGGAAATACTGGACCAAAGCAAGACTGAAAACCTCGGCAAACTCCAGACTCTACAGCTCCGTGTCTGATGTCAAAACACTCTGTAGATCTCCAACTCTTTTCAACTTTGTTGACTACAACACACTTCTTTGTCTTGGGCTGGTTTCACTCTCCATTAGTAGCTTTCCTTGGCAGGTATCCCATGACTTTGGCATCTCTAACATTTTGGGTTCTTCAAGGCAATCCAGGCTTCAACCTCACAGCTTCGCACAATGGCCTCTCTGTTAGGCCTCCATTCTAGGACACCCCTGACACATGCCTGTCCTCAGCAGCTTAGGCTCAGAAGCAAATTCCTTAACCCATTTCTTCTCTCCTTAACTCTAAAGCCAGACCACGTGACCGAAGTTGCCAAGTTCTTCTGTTTACTGGAGCTGGAACATGGCCCCTTCATTCAATTACACATTCACCAAATTTCTGTCCTTCACTGCCTAAGCTTGGCTGTCCTGAAACTTGCTCTGTAGACCAGGCTGGCCTCAAACTCCGAGATCTGCCAGCTGCCAGCTTCTGCCTTCTCAGTGCTGGGATTAAAGGTGTGCTCCACCACACCTGGCTCTAAGTCTTTCTTTATTTCCTTTTGAGAAGTTGGAAACTTAGCTGGGTGGTATCTTTCCCTGAGGTCACCACTCCTTTTATTCCATTTCTTAATTCATTTATCTCCTTGAACATAGAATTTAGCTCCATTCCACTTCCTAGTGCTCTTTTTCTTCCTCAAAATTTATATTTTGAAACTTACCCTGTTTAGCTTGCTGCTTTTCATTATAAATCTTCATTAGAGTTAGAACTAATACCCACATGACAGAGTCTATACTAGGCTGTTCTGAGATTTCTTCTACCAACAAAACAATCCAAAACTCTTCACTTTAGCCTTGGACAGCCTCTTTGGACAAGGGCAAAAGGCAGCCACTGTCTTCACCAAAATATCACAAGAATGATTTCTAGGCAGCATTCTAAAATTCTCTGAAATCTCTTGAGCCAGTTCCAACATTTCAAATCATTATCAACACCATTGTCTTCCATGCTCCTACTATTATGGCCCCATTAAGCAGTGCTTAAAGCAATCCACTGCTTTCCTAACCCAAAGTACCAAAGTCCATATTACTCCAAGCAAAATCGGGGTCAGGTCTATCACAACAATACCTAGTCCCTGGTACCAACTTCTGTCTTACTTTGGGTTTTTGTTGCTGTGACCATGACCATGACAACTCGTTTAAGGTTGGCTTTATAATACATTTAATTGGGTGACTTGCTTACAGTATCAGAGGTTCAGTCCATTATTATCATGATGGGGAGCATGGCAACGTGCAGGCAGACATGGTACTAGCTACATTTTGGCCAGAAGGCAACAAGAAGCCTACTGTCAGACTAAGGGAAGCTTGAGCAAAAGAGACCTCAAAACCCGCCCCCATGGTGACACACTTCCTCCAACAAGGCCACACCTCCTAATAGTGCCATTCCCTTTGGGAACCATTTTCTTTCAGATCACCACAATATCACCCCTGGCTGTGTCTTCACAGAGCTCCTTTTAGCCTCTCTTATAGGCTTATTGAACCCATTTATGAGGACTCTGCATCATACCCCATGTGAGATCCAAGCACCAATGCTAAAAAAGGAAGAGGGTTCAGGCTGTTGGGAATTTGAAGAGAATTCAAGAACTCACAAGTAGATAAGACATACTTTATTCACTGTTTATAAACAGGCCAACAGGCCAGCAGCTGGCTGTCAGCAGCCACTTACTAGTCATCTAATTTCAGCACCCCAGAACTGCCTCTATCATCACATGGGCAGGAACAGGCCAGAGCAGCAACATAGTCAGGACATTATTTACTGGCTATGCGCACAGACCCTGAAATGAGATGCTCCATGTCCCTCTGGGTTACTTGCACTGTCACAGACCAAGAGTTAGATGCTAGCGATGGAGGTTTCTCTGGGTAGCACAGAATCAGGACTCTGCACCCTGCATGTCTCTTCAGCTTGAAGCATTAACCTCGTAGCAAGATATTTAAAGCACTCCAGGACCCAAGCCCCATATAGCTATTCAACTGTAACTGGACTTCATCCTCTGCAAATGAGATGTGAACAGGCTTTCCTACAGACAGGGTATGGCACAGGCCAGTGGCTCTGTGCCCAGGCAATTTCCTTGTGTCTGTCTGGAGAATAGCACACCCTTTAAGTCTTAGCTCAGCTCCACATCCTTCTCTAAACCTCCTCCACATTCTACTATGCAGGCAGAGGGACCTGCCCTCTCCTCCTCACCCACCACATGAAAATGAGCCAAACAGCTTATGTGACTGTCTCTCCCAGGAGTACACTGTGTCACCCCATCGAGAAGGAGTTTCCAACTGAAGTGATATGACCTTATTCGGCTTGATCCTGAGTCCCTCTCCTCTCCTCCATCTTCTCGCCCTCCCCTCCCCCATCCCACTTCTCTTCCTTTTCCTCTTCTTCCCCTCTGTCATTATATGAAGTCACACATTGAGAGAAAAGAATTTGGGGGTAGAAAGAAAAATTCCAAGGAGGAGTGTGTGGTCAGCTTCTTCCCTTCCTCCTCTTCCCTTCCTACAGGCATGTGAGCTTGTAGCAGAAGACACCTTCTCTCCGAGATGGGGTCTCTCATTGGTCAGAACACCAGGAATCTGCGATTCCAAGCATGCATGCTACAAAGCCCAGCTATTTTCTGTGGGTTCTGGGGGTTGAACTTACGTCTGCTCACTTTACCAACCAAGCTGCCTCCTCGGCCCCTGTCTTGTCATGCTTTAGCTACTGTCTGTCTCTCCTCTGTCTCTGAGCCTTCATCTTTAGCTCCTGCCACCAAGCCCTGAAGCTTCAAGATCAAATTCTTCATATGAGGAAATTTAAATGGCCAAATAGTCACCTCTGTCTCTATTGGACCCAACCTGATGCCCAGGGACACCTCATAGGCTGCTGTTCATCCTGGGAATGGCTGTCATTTGGAAGAGACCCAACACTCAAGTTTAGGGAGTGGAAGTCCCAAAGGGTCATCAGGCCAGTTTAGGAGAAGAAACCCAACAAGGCAGCTGAGACATAGCTAGCCATCTGAAGCCATGTCACCCAGGCCCACCAGACACTTCCAAATTGGATTCTCCAATATTTAATATTTATTGATCAGCAGGTGGAAAATATTAAATTGATTGTTTGTAACTAACTCATATACAATCCCAAGAATCAAATAAAAGGGCGCTAGACAGGGGAGGCAAAAAGCAATTTCCTCCAAAAATTAATTTGTTTTGTTCTCTGCATCTGATTCCCTTTGGGTTGAGCTGGATTTCTTTAAGACCTCCATCCTGGAACTAAGGCTACACAGGGGCCATTTCTCCAGCCCAGACCTGGATTCAATAGAGAGGTCTATGAAGCAGGCCTTTGCCTGTTTGGCATAAAAGATGAGCAGCTGTTAGATTAGCTCCTCACAAAACAGTGCTTCGGGAGGAGCAGATTCCTCCACACAGAGCATCATCCAGACCCCAGCACCACTCAAATCCCAGCCTCACCCACACCAAAGCATCACCCATACCCAAGCACTCTCTAGAACCCAGAATTACCCAAATCCCAATTCCTTACATATCCAAGTACAATACAGACCCCAGCATTACTCAAATCCAAGAACCACTCAAATCCAAGAACCACTCAAATCCAAGAACCACCCAGATCCCAGCACAACCAAGACCCCAGCACCACCCACAACCCAGCATCACCCACATCCCAGCCACAACCCGAGTTCCAGAAGCATCCTAAGCTTCAGCACTCCAGATTGTTGTTCTTCCCATCCCTCTTTTCTGCTCCCTCCTTAGCTCTGAGTATTATTTATGTCTGATATACTCTGCTATTTAACTTGCACACTCTATTTCCACTGGTGGAATGTAAGTTCCATGAAGCCTGATGCTCTTGTCTATTTAATATGATTTCCCAGCAGTCAGGAAGGTGCCCAACAGTAGCTTTCCAATAAACATTTGCTCCATTGACCACAGTGCAAAAAGTCAAGTTTGGAATCAGACCTGGGTCCAGATGCATGCTCTGCAGTTTATAAATGATAAGATGCAGGTACATTACTTCCCCTCTCTGGGTCTGTTTTCTTACCTGGAAATGATGTATAATATCTATTCCACAGGGATCCAGGAAACATTAATGAGATGACATAAAGGATTGAGCACAGTGTCTGGCTAGGAAAAAAAGCAGGTATTTTACTATAAATCGTAGGACTTGGGGGCTGGGAAGTGTCTCAGCAGTTAGGAGATGGAGTTTGGTTCCCCAGCACCTATGTTAGGTGGTTCACAACTCCAGCTCCAGGACATCAGATGCCCTCTTCTGGACTCCAAGGACATTACACTTACATGCACATCCCTCCCCCAATGCACATACATACTTTTATTAAAGGTTTTCTTAATTGCAAGAATTACAAGAGGTTGTCATAAAAAGTAACAGAAAAGATGAAAAGCAGCTTGGAAATCTGCCAGGGTTGAGGGCAGAGAAGCCTCATGTTCAAAAAGAACTGAGAGTACAAACCTGTGAGTGTGGGTGTGTAGACACATGTGTATCTCATTCCTACAGAGTCAGGATTTGTGGCTTTTCATCCCATTCTACCCACTCCAGACAATATAGTGAACAACACACACACAGAGGCATCCATGTACATATATATGCACGCACACATGTGCATACATGCATATGATTACATAAGCATACACACTCCCACACTTGCACACATGCATGAGCATGCACACAAGCACGTAAGCACACACCCATTCCTGTGTGTTCACACTAGAGCCTGTGTACAAAAGCTCTGAAGCTTTTCCTCTTGCCAAGGGAGAACCCCGGAGGCTTGACTGTAATTTCATTATTCTTCGCCTATTACACTGGGTAAGAAACTTTGCCCACAGAGCATGGCCAGCAGGCACAGTCCCTGATCTTCACACATCTCTGTGTCTCTCTTGCCCACACTCCTGACCCTCAGACTGTCCTTGCTCTTCTTGAATGGGCTTGTCCCTTGAGGCTACAAAGGTAGTAAATTGAGGACTCTAGGTAAATCTTGAACTTCTAGTTCAAGTTTCACTAATAGAAAATAGGGAGTAATAAGGCAGAGATGTGTAAGGTGAAGGTATTTAGGAGAAATTCTCACATCAAAGCCTGTCATCCTCAAACTTCAGATCATCAGAAACAAAGATCATAAATGCTGTCAGGGAGAAATAGAGGTCAGACTGTCACCAAACTAGAAGACAACAGAATAACGTATTAAAATGCGGAAGGAACGAGCTTCTAATTTTAAATTCTATACTATGACAAACCATCAGTTGAAAATGAATATTAAATAGGGACGTTTCCAGAAAAAAAAGTCTTAAAATTTTTGCCTCTTAGTACCTTTCTAGGAAAGGTATTGAGGAATGTGCTCCATTAGAGTAAGGAGTAAAGCAAGGGAGAGAAATGGGCTCAACCAGCATCTAGAACAGGAGAGAAGAGAGAATTTTCAGGGGGATGGGAAAAGACTAAGAAAATGGTTGTCTTGACATGTCAGTCAGGGGAGCATTTTCAGGGATCAAAATTGAAAATGATAGCAATTTGACATGTTTGATTATGTCATTCTGTAATTTTACAAGAGAAATTCACTAGAAATTTGAAGAACATCAAATATTTTGGTTTGGTTTGGTTTTCTGGATTTTAAAAAAACATTGGAGACACTGGGCTAGGACTCAGATCAGTGCCTCTATCAGCTCTCATCAGAGAAGCCTCTTCCTGCAGTAGATGGGAGCTGAAACAGAGACTCACAACTGGACAGTGTGCAGGAGGTGAGAAACTTGGGAGCACTCCGTCCTAAATGGGATGTCTGCATCAAAAGCCTCTCCCCGGGGCTCAAGGATCTATGTGGATGAGGAGGAAGAAGGGTTGTAAGAGCCAGAGGTGATAGATGACACCAAGGAATCTTCCACGGCAGCATGCACAAGGCCTGCCAAGGTTCAAACCAGACAGGATTCCTGGCATTGAGAGTGGAAATAGACACCAGCTCCCAAAAAGCTATCTGCAACAGATACCCACTGGGAAAAGGAAAATTGCTTTTCTCTAATAGAGTCACACTGGAGATAGCAACTACACTTCAGGGTAAGCCCCATGCCCAGGGGTAGTTGGCCAACATAAGCAAACTTGATGGTGTTTTTGTAGACTTTTGTATCATTTTGCTTTATTTGGGCATTTTTTTCTTACCGAGTGTGTGTGTGTGTGTGTGTGTGTGTGTGTGTGTGTGTGTGTGTGTGTGTTGTTTTTGTTTATTTTAGAAGGAGAACATAAAGTTGGATGGATAGGGGCATGGGTGGATCTGGGAGGAAATGGGGAAAGAGAAAAACATTATCAAAATATATTGTGTGAAAAAATTTCAAAATGAAGTATTTTTAATAAAGCAATGTGGGGGGTGGAGAGATGGCTCAGCTGTTAAAGGCTAGGCTCACAACCAAAAAATAAAGCAATGGGGTCTGAGCATGATGGGAAGTTCTGTAGGCCCACAATTTGGGAAGCTATAGTAGGAGGATTGAAAGTTTGAAGTCATCCTGGGCAACCTACTCAATTACAGGTCAACCTAGGCTACACAGCAAGATGCTGCCTCCAAAGAAGATAGAAAAAAGCTATTATGTGTAAAAAAAAAAGAAACTATGTAATTACTTTATACAAGAACTATTCAAATGCACAATATCTGCTTTTAAAAAGTATGCCACATGCCAGGTAACATGAGCCTGTTCTTTGATTTATCTTTACTTTGGAGATAAAGTTTTACTCAGAAGCACACACAGCATATATCCTATGAGAAGGATCATTTGACATTACAGTTTCACACAGTAGCACAATACACAACCTCAATCGGTGTATGTTTCCAGACAGCAGACAGCACATTGGATACATTAGTCACTCTCTGTGTTAGGAAAAGCCTACAAACGCTTTGTTAGGTCAGAACACTAAGCATGAAAGACCATCTCACCAAGTCTCAAGAGTGCGCTGGTTCCACTGGCTTGGCTTTTTTTTTCTTTTTCTTTTTTGTCCTTTTAGTTGGCTTCTAAATTAGTCCTAAATTGTGTTTCTGCACTCAACGTGTCTAAGTTCCACTTAAATGAAAGGCAAGGATCAGACCAACAAGTTGCTGAAGAGAACGATGCTGAAAGAAGATGGCCTTCAAGCACAGCTCCTTTCAACCATCGCGTCCTGGATTCTGTCTTGCCAGCCTTAGGGAATGAACTAAGCCTTCCTTATATGGCATTAGATGTAAACTAGTTACTTTCAGCTCATCCTGAATTGTGTATTTAGACATACAATGAGGATATTCATACCTTATATATTTTTCTGTCTGAGAAAGTCACTTAGATATTTTGGGGTTGACATGGAATACCTCAATATGTCCACCCACTTAATTTAATAGAAACTTTTCTTTACATTTACCAGTTTTTCACTCAGTGGCAGATTTTCTGGGGTCAAAACAAAATCCTTAAAAAGAATGGATATTTAGGGAAAGAGACATCACAGCAGATGGCTCAGTGGTGGTTGATAGTCACATATGCTTAACCATGAAAACAACAAATATCAGTTGATTGAAAGACATTGTTTGTTTAGCTGAGGCAAGCATGTGTGGTGGGAGAATGGCAACAGGGGCTCGTCTATCTATGGTGTGCCTCCTTCTCTTTATGAGAAATGTACCATACAGGTTTTTGCAAACATTCCCTCCGGGAAGAAGGGAGGAGGCTCATGAGACCTTGGAAGTAAACTTCACATATCTGGGAAGCTGAAACTTACAAGATTCATGAGGACCCCCTTCCCAAGATTATGGAAGCAGTAGACACTAGCCGGGGGAGTAGACATTAACCAGTCCAATTGTGGACAGGTCCAATTGGATCTGACTGTATATCATGTAAAGAGTTGTTGCAGCTTTTGAGACTCTTCACCTGTGTTGGGGTAGGCTGTTTGGTGAGGCAGGTGCATTTGGGTCCTTCCCTCTTTCTGTAACTCCTCACCCTTACTACTGGAAGTTATCCCAATAAACTCATTGTTTCACCAAGCCAGAGTTCAGCAGAATCGTTACTCTTGGTCTGTCTTCGGTTCCTTATCTGCAGTGAGTAGATGTATGTGTGCCATGCCTCCCCAGGGAAAATCTTAATACAATGGAAAGCCAATATGTACTACATAAACCCCTAAACAGCATCAATATCAACATAAACACATAATCTCACAAAATTGGGATAAACTCTAGAAAAATAGTTAAAAGCATTGAGCATTTTTTTCTCTGGAAATGAACACTGGATTTCATGGGATTGTCTGGCTCTTCCATCAGTAATAGCTATTTTTATGAATTTTTAAGTTAGCATACACAATGAAGGATTTCATTATGACATTCTCATACATGTGTATCTCTGTGCCTTGCTCATGTTCAGGTAATAAATATTCATTAGAGAAAGCTTAGGAAATTCAAATATGGAACCAAAGTAAAGTAGAACAATTTATAATGTATAAACCCAGAATAGCTATCCATGAAGCTGCTTCGTCTTTTTGTTTTGTACACAGGCATTCACAATTGAAAAATAAAGAAGAGCTCATGCTGTAAATATTGCTTTTCAGTCTGCATTGAAAATATTGTATAGTGTGTTCTGTATCAATATTCATCTACCACCTGGCTTCAATGTCTGCAGACTCCCCATTGTATAGCTATACTATAATTTATTGAATTCAACCCAACACTTACCACTAATTATTCTCTTGGCCTAATTCCTCCAGCGCACTGTAACTTGAGGTTCTTTTGAAAAGCCAGCAGAGGGGAGTTTTCTCTGCCCTGGGTTCGATTGTGGTAGTCAATTGTGGTGTGTTTTCTCTGGCATCTTCCCCTGGAGACTTACTATCTTCATAAAGGGTATCCTGCCATTTAAGGCTGGAACGGAATGTGTGTCAGGTGGCTGTTCTTACTTGGTGAGAGCTTCTCTCATCTTTAAGAAACAGCCCCCAGCTCCTCCTTGTTGGACTCCCTTCCCCACTCTCCAGCAATTCTCTCCCACATAGCTCAGGTTAAACCTGCCTGGCCTTCTAGCTGGCCACTCTGCCTCTTGCATCTTTGTGGCTTCAGTCAGTGGCACACTGCAGAACTGATCCAACGAGACACGACCCCATGATTCTCACTGGAACCTCTGGAAAGGTGACTCCTCTTCTATGTCCTGTGACCACTGAGCTGAAAGAAGCAAGTCTGAAGTGGCTGATGGCCATTTGCCACTTCAGAGGGAGAGCCTAGTTGTGGGTAAACCACAGGAGGGAGAGATGAAGTGAGAAAAGCAAAAGGGCCCATAACATCTGAGCACCTGGATGCTGCCTGAACGGATGCTCTAGAAGACAGCTATGGGAACCAATGCATTTCCTTTTCTTCTTAATCAGCTTTGAGCTCGAGTGCTGTCACCTGCAAGACAGAATATGCTAAAAACATGTATTCAGCATCAAATTAGTCCAGCCGTACCAAAAGGTGTAAAGTCAAAATTAAAATTTTCCTTCTCATCCCTAAATTCTCAGTGGGAAGTACCTATCAGTTTCCTAAATGTGCTTCCAAAGTATGCCGGTACATTTACAACTATGCCAAAATAACCAGGAGTCTACACTGTCCTCTAACTTCTCATCTCACAAGATTTAACATTAAATAAAGTCTACCTTTCCTTTGCTGTGTCTAGACGCATACTTTATTATACCCCCAAAACCTGCAAAGGATCTACTGTGTTGACTGCCCACAGTCTACCCAGTCTTGTACTGTGCATCATTTGGGCTTGCTAAGTCCTTTAAGACCTTTTAAACCAAGTAGCTGGCTGAGGATATGGGACAGTGAGTCAGAATGCTGACTACATAGGCACGAGGACCTGAGTTCAAATCTCCAGAGCTCATATATAAAGTCAAGGATGGCTACATGTGTGTCAGTAACCCCAGTGCTTTGGGAAACAGATACAGGAAGATCACTGGGGCTTGTAGCTGCCAACTCAGATCCAGGGTCAGTGAGAGACCCTGTCTCAAGAGAGTTAGGCAGAAAATGACAGAGCAGGGCATCTAGTATCCTCCTATAGCCTTGGTATGTGCTGAGAGAGAGAGAGAGAGAGAGAGAGAGAGAGAGAGAGAGAGAGAGAGAAGCACTGCCAGGTTGCCACAAATGTCTTTCTTTTACAATTTTTGGCAGCAAATACATGACGGTTTATACTTCTCATCCTTCATCGAGTAGTCCCTTTCCAGGCGATACATTCAGTGTGCCTTTGTAGGATGCTGGTATACAGCACCAGCTGTAAGTGGGAACTCTCAAAATACCTCTATAAAGTTGTAGGGCTTCAGGCCGAGATCTTTATCGTGAACGTGCCCAAGGAAAATGGGTGCAGGAGTCTGCAGGAGCAGAGAAGTGGTTCTGAGCCTCTTGCTAAGAATGGAACACTCTTCTCATCACCAGGAACACAAACAGGCTCCAATGCCTATCAGATGCAACTGAAAACACTCTTAACGCAGCTCACTCTTAATAAATGACTACAAATGAGGCTTTGTGTCTCTAGGGATCGTAACTGAGCATTGTCAGGATCACCATTGTTGTGGAGTCACATCTGTATGGGCGCCTCAAACAGCAAATGTCCATCCAAAGTGACATGCTTTGTGAGCTACAACTACTATAATGGAAGAAAAATTCAATTTGCCAAGCTGTGGGCAAAACCCAGATAACTTCCCATACTCTTTATAAAAAAAAAAAAAAAAAAAAAAAAAAGATTTTTCAAAATCTTAAGTCAGTAGTGTGTGTAGCCAAAAGGGGGGAGGAAAAATATACAAGACAGTAAATTAATTTTAAAAAGTAATTTTTCTGAATTTTGTGATGCTTTTGATATTTTTGTCAGCTATTTAAAATTGTGCTGGTTTTGTCATTTCTTCCCCCCCCCCCACACACACTTTGCTATTCATCTTTGTGCCTGGTTTGTGTCTGAAGTTTTGTGTTTTGGGGGGCAGGTGCTTTAAAGTTGTATGAGCTTCAGGCTCAGCACAACTTGGTTCCACACCTGTGTAGTAGCTGAACATTCAGGGTCTGCAGCCAAACTGCACAGCTGAGATTTGCAACTGGGTCTTTCCCCTTTCTGTGATGCTGAGCAGGTTACCATACCTAATAAAAGCTTCAAAGGGGTGGTGGTTGTGCACACCTTTAATCCCAGCACTTGGAAGGCAGAGGCAGGCAGATCTCTGTGAGTTCAAGGTCAGCCTGGTCTACAGAGCAAGTTCCAGGACAGGTTCCAAAGCTACACAGAGAAACCCTGTCTCAAAAACCCAAACCCAAACCAAACAAATAAAAAGCTTTAGAGGGCTACTGGGACAGTTTCAGCTGTCAGCTTGACACAATCTGGGAAGATCTGGGAGATGGGCTTCTTGGCATTATTTGGGGTGGGGTAGTCCCCCCAAATAGATATGGGAAGACCCATCCTGACTGTGGGCAGGACTATTTCCTCAAAAGGGATCATGGACTGTATAAAATGGAGAAAGTGGGCACCAAGAAATGGTCCTTGGTGTGTTTGTTGGTTGTGGATGCAATGCAACCAGCTACTTCAAGCTCCCACTTGACTTGCCCACTATAATGAACTGCCCACCCTTGAACTGCCAGATAGAATAAGCCCTTTCTCCCTCACATTGTCAGAGTATTTTACTGTAGCAACAGGGAAGCTAAGAGTTGTGAGGATGGAATGAGGCAACAAAAACAAGAACCTAGACATCAGGAAGGGTCAAGGCAACTATTTATTTCTTTAAAAGAATTTGTGTGTGTGTGTGTGTGTGTGTGTGTGTGTGTGTGTGTGTGTGTGTGTGTGTGTATATGCTGTGTATATGTTCACATGTGTACATGTGGAGGTCAGAGATCACATTAGGCGTCTTTATAAATCTCTCTCCATCTCTGTTATTTCAGGCTGTCACTGAACCTGGGGTTGACTGATTCAGCTAGCCACTTGTTGGCCAGCAAGTCAAAGGAAACCTTCTGCCTCTACCTCCCCAGAGCTGGGATTACAGGCTCACACTACCATGTCCACCTTTTGATTTGGGTGATGGTCCAAAGCCAGGTCCTTATGCCCGAACAGCAAGCACTTTACCAGCTGAGCCACCTCCCCAGGCCTATGTTTGCATCTTATGAACTTGTGCAGACATCTTAGTAGGATGGGTTCATGCCGGTGTAGACCTTGGGTGACAGATGCATTCTGGGTTTATTCTTTTGGGAAATTCCAAAACCCCTGCAGAAAGCTGAAGCAGCTTGCCCTCTACACAGTAATCTAGATCAGAGCCATGGAGTCAGGAAGTCTACTCCAATGACTCTGAGGCATTGGTATTAGGTTCATCATGGCCCGGTTGAGTCCAGGAATCCACCCAGCCCAGGTTGGGCTGGCAATTGTGTATGCCTTACTCCTAACTGACATGTCTTACAAATCCCAACATTTGCTCCCATTTACAAAGCACCTTGCCTCTTAAGGAGCTCAGGGGTCATGTGGCTAGGTTGTGGAAGAGGTTACAAGCTGATAGAAATGGAAATTGAGGCTCAGATTGGTCAGGGTCACCCCAACAGATAAGTGACATAGAGAAGAGTAAGTATCCAGGTCTTCAGAAAACCTAACATCTTGGCATTTCTCAAAAATACGTATATTAAGATGAAATATGCTCTTTACAATGATTTTATTCACAATGAAATACAATCTTTCTTCAAGTTAGTTGTGAAGGGCAGCCATTAGGCTATATTATATACTAAGAGGGCACTTCCTAGAAAAATAAATTTAATTGCAGGCTCTTGAGTCACATCAGATCCTCTGTCTTAAACATTCAATTATAGTAAGATACGGCTATAGAGAATGTGTTCCACATCCTAATTTGAGACCTCAGATGGCAGCTCCTTTTGTACTTCTGTCTTTAAAAAGCTGCTTCCCCCAGCCCCCAATCCTCTTATCTTTTCTCTTCAATGTGCCAAACAAATCTAGTTTTAAAAAAAAGAAGAACTGATTAAACGCCTAAGGGAAGAAGAGAAAAGCTCAAAACCGGGGACTGTTCCTACATGTTCAGACTAATTTAATATTTTCTCACATAACAAATTAGAAAGGGAAAGAAAAATTTCCATAGAAGGACAATTAAGAATAAACTAGAGGTGTCACTTGTTCCAAATCAGGATGGGCGCTTATAATCTGCTTTTTTATGCCTGTAGTAAGTTCTGACAGGCAGGAACTAATGAGTGTATGCTCTTGTTCTCCAGTGTCACCCAGCAAGTGGGAGCTTAAGCACAAAGTGAGGATCAGCCCACGGTGAGCTGTGCCTCAGGCCTTCTCGGCAAGCCAGACTAACAACCAAATCACTAGCAGCAAGCTAGCTACCTTACATAAAGTGCAGAAATGCCAGAGCCTGTGAAAATGCAATTAGATCTAATGGTGATGATAGACAGATAGACACACAGACAGGGCGAGCCGACAGATAGATGAAGGACAGATGACAGAGAGATAGATAATAAATGCACAGATGATTGTGCATGATAAATAGACAATGGATAGATAAATGACAGAGAGAACAAATGATATGTAATATATAATGATGAATAGATATGTAAAAAAAGAGATAGATGATGGAGAGATAAGTTAATGACAGGAATAGATGATAGACAAATAAATAATCAATGTACAGATAATTGATAGGTAATGGATGACTAGATAGATGATAAGTAGATAATGGACAGATAAGTGATAGATAATGGATGGATAGATGATAGCTAGATGATAGATACATGGGTTAGTGAGGAATATTAGATAGATGATAGATAGATAGATAGATAGATAGATAGATAGATAGATAGATAGATAGATGAGATAGAGTGCTAGATAGACAGCAGAGGGATTTATTTGGTGTTTCTCAGGCCACCTGCTAGCCCATCAATCCTGGTAATTTCCACAGACTGTCCCCAGAGCTCTGAGAATACTCAAAAGGCCTACTCTGCAAGTATAATTATGAAGGTGAGTTTTTAACCTGCAGGACTTGATGGTGAACAGCCACTTGATATTCCAGCTGCCACAGGAAGTTTCTCTCCTCAGCAAAGACAAGATGTGCGGGTGCAGAGGCACTCAGCTGCCTACCTCATCAAGTATCCAGGGAGTTTTCTCTTCAAATGAACCTTACAAGAGCTCCTAGGCTAGTTAACACAACGTTGAAGCCGGCAAGCTTCCTTCTCTACCTGACCGATCAGGAGTGTGTGGGTGGACCTAGCAGCCAGCTGCGGATATTGTCAGTAGTTTGTTTGCTTTCTTAATAAGCAATAGAAATTTTGATTCTGGCTGGCTTGATGGAAACAAAATGCAGGGATGTATTTGTAGGATATGACACTCTGAGTGCATAGAGAAGTCAAGGGAAAGCTAAACCTGAGTAGGAAACCTCAGCCGCTTCTGTAACCTAAGTAATAAGAATTCATAATGGGAGCTGCGTGAAGAAGTGACCCTGAGAATGCTTTTCCTGTTAGCACTGACTCACAGAAGGAAGACTGTCTTTCTGTTCACTTTCTGGTGAGGCAGCTAATTAGCTTGAATTTGGCCCAGGCAGGAGATAGGGAACATAGGTAGGAGGACACAGAACCCAGGGGATGGAAACTTGTATGCAGTGACACAGGCTCCCTGAAAATCAGCTGCTATTACAAAGAAGAAAGAAAAACACCTAAAAGATGGGGTGAGCAGAGAGCAATCACTGTGCTTTAGTTTCTGACTGTAACTCAAAGGGCTATATTTCCTCGATTGTCCTTCCAAAGGCTCTCACCAAATGAATCTCCTCAGAAACTAAAGATGCTAGGCTTGTTCTTCAGAATGCAATTTCCCCTCTTCATCTTCCATAGCATGGACAACACACAAGACTTTCAAAGAGAGAAGGTTAGGGGCACAGACAGGTGGGAAATAGAGCTATGGCAGTGAAGGACAGGGCCTGGCAGATACCACATAGCAGGGACAACTGGCCAAATGTAGAAGAATCAAGAAAGATTCAAAGACTGATGAGAAGTTAAGAGTCTGCAAAGAAAGAGTATGAGGTCTAAAGGCAGGAGGAGCATGTGATGCAGTTGAGAGCTCATTATGGTCCATTGGCCAGGAGCTTAAAGGGTTGGACTACATAGAACTCTGGTCCTACTCTGTTACCATCTGTTAAGCCTTTAATCAGAGTGGAGGGAACTGTTCTCCCTGCTGACTTTGTCTTGGCTATGAGGCCTGGTAGGTATGTCAGCATGCCAATCCAAAGAAGGTCAGGCATGGAAGATACATGTTCTGCCAAGAACCCATTTCCAAGAGAAAAACATGTTCAAGCTGGCCTGTGGTCTGAGGAGGATGAGAGATGTGGAGAAGAGCCTTCATCAACCCTCAGAGGTACTCATCCTAGATCTCCCCAAGCATGAAGGTTCTGGGCACCTGTTGAACTTTGCCTTGAGGACATTGAATGCTATTATGAAGTCTGGGAAGCCACATCTGATTTCTTTTTAAAACATTTGTTCAGGCACATATGCCACAGCATGCTCACTGACAAAGGACAACTTGTAGGAACTGGCTCTTTTCTTTCACCATGTGGGTTCCAGGGATCAAGCTCAGGCCCTTAAGTTTTGTTGCAAGCATTTGTATGCACTAGGTGTGTAACTGACCCTAATTTGCCTTTTAAAAAGTTCATTTGGTGGGGCTGAGGAGGTGGCTCAATTAGTAAAGGGCTTGCCACCCAAATATGAGGACCTGAATTAAATCCCCATCACCCAGGTGAAAAGGCATGCACTTGTAATCTCAGTACCGGGGAGGCAGTTCAGGAGGATTCTTGGAGCTTGCTGGCTAGCCAGGCTAGCTGAATGTGTGAGCCCCAATCCCACGGAGACACTTTGCCTCAAAAAGCAATGTGGATTGCCAGGAGTGGTGGTACATACCTTTAGTCCCAGCCCTCAGGAGGCAGAGACAGATAGATCTCTGTGAGTTCTAGATCAGCCTGTTCTATAAGTGAGTTTCAAGACAGCCAGAGTTACATAACAGACTTTGTCTCAAAAAAAGGAAGAGAAGAAACAACAATATAGATTGCAGCTGAGGAACAACACCCACACATATGTGAGCACACACACACACACACACACACACACACACACACACACACACACACACACACGTTCACTGCAGATATTCTTTAATTCACAGATTTTCAGATGTTACCAGCCTTATTTCTTTAATATTTTTATAAACATGTCTACTAAAAGCACTCTCTTATTACATAATTGAAGAATCAACATTGTGTATACCTGACACTGTCAGTCATGTAGAAGAAGCCAGCATATAAATGAACAGAAAAGCATTCTACCTCCAAGTTTACAGGAGTTGTTCTGGGTGGTATTACTGTTGATTATTTAATTTCTTTATATGTGTTTTTTTTTTTTACAATGGCACATGTTATTTTATTATGATAACATAAAATAATTTCACAATCACTGGACTCCTGCTGATTTCACACATTATTCTATCTCATTCTCAGTCTCCTCCCGATGGCTGAGGAATACAAAATTTTAGAAGAACTGACTTTACCGAGAATGGCAAATAACACGTGACAAAGTCAGATGCTGAACCCACATTCCTCTCATGACAGGGCATGTGTTTGTTGGTTTATTTCTTGGGAGCTGCTCACATCTTAAGTGTACAGCTTGACGAACTTTAGTGTGAGTATGTACCTCTCTAACCCACACTCCTGATTATCTTTTTTTGATTGTTTTTGTTTTCTGCACATGGATGTTACGCCTACATTCACCACAGGTATGTCTGGTGCTTAAGCAAGTCTAAGAGGCACCTGGAACTGGAGTTACAGGTTGTGAGCTGCCACATGGGTCCTAGGAACTGAACCTGGGTCCTCTGCAAGTTAAGCAAGTGCTATTAACCACTAAACTCTCTCTGGCCACATTTAAAATGCTTTCACATCTCTAATAAGATAGACAGCATTTTCATGCTCCTCTAAAGTTCTTTCTTCCCAGTCTCCCCTTGGCTATAAGTAACTGCTGTTGTGAGTTGTCTATAGGATATAGAAAATGCACTAGCTGTAGCCATGCCACCCTGAAATCACCCAGTCTCATGACATGCTCTCTTGGTTTCATCTTCTTTCATTTGGCATGGTATTGTAGATGGAAGCTTCTATCCTGCCCGGTCCCGCAGCTGTTTAATCCCAAATAAACACACAGAAACTTAAATTAATTATAAGATGTTTGGCTTAGGCTTCTTATTGGCTAGTTCTCTCTTAATTATTAATACATTTCTATTAATCTATGTATCTCCACATGGTCTTGGCTTACTGGTGATGCCCAAGCCTCTTGCTTTCTCAGCAGCTACATTGCGTCCTCCTGGAGACTTATTCTCTGCGTTCCCCTTCCCAGAATTCTCCTAGTCTAGTAACCCTGCCTATATTTCCTGCCTGACTACATCCTGCCTGTCCATTGTCCAAAACAGCTTTATTCATCAACCAATAAGAGAAACATATATCCACAGTATACAAAAGGACATCCCCCATCACAGTATTTTGAGCATTGTGTGTTGAGTAGTACTCTGTCTGAGGATGCTGAGATGTGTCCATTGGTTTTCTTTTTAATGAGCGTCTTGTTTTGACTTTAGGGCCATAATGAATAATGCTACTGTAAATACCACTGAAGTCTTTGGTCCATATGCATTTTTATTCCTGTTGTATCAATACTTAAGAATGGAAATGCCTGGTTTTAGAGTAGAGATGTATTTAATTTGATAAGAAACCAATGAGGAAGACTATTTGGCTACTACTATGAGACTGGTACTCAAGGTTGTACCCCTTCATAGTCTGAAGCTCAGCATCTTGAACCCTTGCAGCTTCCTGAGGGACAGAGTTGCCACAATCACCTTTGTTCTATCATTTGGTCTTTAGCCAGCAGCTCCTGGCTAAAGCTGCTAAATCCTTTGGGGTTTCTGGAATGATAAGGACTTCTCTTGTTTTGATAAAATGACTTGTAGTGAGCTCCTGGCTAGCTTCAGGGTCAGGGCTGGTCACCAGAATGAGAGCCACACTGGAAACTAGGGACCTTCAGACTCTCTCATCATCATCCTGGGAAGGAAGGAGGATATCAAGTTAAAAAATTGGTTGTGCTAGCAAGGCATTGGTGGCACACACCTTTAATCCCAGCACTTGGGAGGCAGAGGCAGGCAGATCTCTGTGAGTTCGAGGCCAGCTTGGTCTCCAGAGCAAGTGCCAGGATAGGCTTCAAAGCTACACAGAGAAACCCTGTCCAAAAAAAAAAAAAAGGTTGTGCTTATAAATTGACATCCAGAATCCAGATAAATGCCTCTAAAAATGGAGTTCAGAGAGCCCCCCAAAGTGTGATGATCCCTAACTCTTTGGGGTAGATGTGGCTATTCTTGGGACCCTGGGATTAGTCCTATATATTTCTTCATTTGGATCCTTTACTATACCCTTTACAGCAAACCAGAAAAGTGTGTTCCCCAACCTTTGTGAATTATTCCAGCAAATTCCTGAATCTGAGGAAAAGGTTGGATTGTACAAATCACATTGTATTCCCAGCTGGCCAGAAGTACAAACAACAAGCAGGGACAAGTGGCACTGGGAATGTGTGATCTGGCTACACCCGTGGTGAATGGAAGGTTGAAGACATTCTTGGTAGAGTGGAAAGGGTAGTCCATTTGATATCAGGAGGGAAGTGCTGTACAGAAAGAAGCGAGAGTATAGAAAAGACATTATCCTTCTTTGGTAGTGATTTTCCAAAGAGCTTGTTTTATGCATTTGTCAACAGTAGGTGACAGTTCTATCTAATCCAGTTTCATAAATCCTTGGAATCATCAACCTTTTCACCTTTGCTCACACTGGTGGCTGGGCAGTTGTATGTCATTGTGATTTTAATTGCCTTTTCTCCATGACTAAGGATGGTGAGAACTTTTCCATGTGTGTATTGACTGCTGTGTCTTTGTTTGAGAAGTATGTAGTCAAGTCTTTCAGCTGTGACTTAGGGTTGGCTGTTAGGTTACTCAGCTTTCTGTTAATATAACAAACATCTGAAATAATTATCTTATTAATAGAAAAGGTTTGTTTTGGCACACGGTTTCAGTCATTTAGCCTAGTTTTTATGTGGATTCTGGGGATCAAACTCAAATCTTCCACTCACAGAACAAGTACATATTCCTTTTGAACCCCCTCCGCCCCCTACCTGGCCCCTGTGCACAGGCAGCTTTTTTGTGGCCAAAGCCTAAAGGGGAACTTCATGCAATATCTGGGTTATCTTCTCTGACACCCTGTTCCCCAAATTCAAGGCCCTCAGCATCCTGACTGAGTTCCCCCCTCCCTCTAGGGGAGGCCACTGCTGTATGTGGGATCTATTACTCGCACTACCACTTAGATATGTCCTGGGCAGAAAGATGGGTTGCCTGTGCAACTCAGCTCTCATGTTTCTTTGCTCAGGGCTCACTGACTGTTTTCTTAAGTCTTTATAAGCCCTGAACAAAGCTCTTGGCACATATTAGGTGCTTAGTCAGGTGTTTCCACAGGAGGAGGGCAGGATGAGTCTGGCCCGCTGAAGTCCCAGTTCTGGAAATACCCAGAAAGTTGTTGAAATGACCCACCCAGAGAATCGCTCTCCTCTCCTTTGCCCACACCCAGCTTCCCTCAGCAGTAACCAATTTTCTCCTCAGAAGCTGGCAAGCATCTTCTGCGCATTTGAGTGACTCCGTTTGTGAGACTTGGAGCGTGGAGGTCAGGAACAGAACCACACTCATCGGCAGTTGAGATGCACACTGTCCTCTGGGGATGTGATAGACTCTTCTGAATCAGCTAAATGCTATCTGGAAGAATTATTGGCGGGGATGGGAGGCTGTGAACAACTTGGTCTAAATCATCATTCAGATAGATTCTGGAAGCCCTGCATAGAGATTTCATGTTACCAAGAAAAGGGTTCCAGGGCTGTTCAGAGTAGAGGAAAGCAATGCAGGAGGTCTCAGTCGAGAGAAGCCATGCCAAGCACTACAGATGAAAGAAGCCCCCAGCCCAGGCCTCCTGCATTTACCTTGAACAATCTACCCAGGCTCCTTGTCTGCGGCTGTTTTTCTGGAGCAGTGAACCAAATGTAAATTCAGGCATTTCCTTTTGTCTTCATCTCCACTGGGAAGAGCAAGCCTGCTTCAGAGAGTCACCATACACCCCCCCACACACACACACACACACGCCATAACACACCCGTGCCCCTTAGGAGATGTGTCACCTGACTTTGGGGCAGTCACCCTCTTCTTGCCTTAGGGAGAATTTTATAGTTTAGATTCTCATTTTCTTCCAACTAACATTTCCTCTCCTTCCACAAACACTTTCCTCTGCATGCCTGCATTTGAGTTCAAAAGCTCCAAAGACAAACAAAGGATTGAAAAGACTTAATGTGTGAGTGTTTCTATTTTCCTCTGGGGGACAAAAGACAACAAGTTATGATTTTCTTCCGAGCAAACAAACTGTTTTCCATATGTCTCCAAGAGAAAACTGCTTCCCTGTGATTCTGTGCATTTCTCAGTCAACTCCAGCGTGGAGATCCTAGGAGCAGTGAGTTGCCTTCTCTTGCGGGGGGGAGGGGGTGTGGGGGGGTGTATGTGTTTTCCGATTCACGGGCTGATCTCTGAGCTGTAGTAATTGAGCCTGCAGAGCCCACTCCAGCTCCCTGCCTGCAAGGAAGCCAGTGTGGGGTGGGAAGTGAGCCGAGGGTTGCTTCTCCAGGCTCTGAGGGCTTCTGGGTAGAGTCTAGTGTGAGCTTGCCTCATGGCCTCAGGCAGCTGCTGCCCCCCACCCCCACCCCTGCTTCTAAACAGAGTTGAGCAGCTGCTTCTGTGCAGAGTAGAGCATCTGCCTCGCACGCACGGAGGGGCAGGGTGGGGGACTGTGCACTTTGCAGAAAGATGGTCCCCACGTGCCTGCTGCACTGCTGCCGTCTGGATTCTGCAGCCTCTTTTTCCCTCTTCCCTGTCCTTGTTAGAACCTCAAAGGCTCTTTCCCAGCCTTCAACACTTCATCCCTTGTTTTTTACCATGAAGTCCACATTCCTCAGATCCTCCTGCAAGGTAAGCTCTTCATAGGCTGAGTCTTCAACATGGCCACCTCCTCTAGAGTTGCTCCTTCTGCAGCCTTCTCCTCTCCTCACCACCCCCCAATGCTGCCACATGCTCTCTTGTAGCACTAGAGATGGTCACAGCCTCCTGACTGACCTGGGCTTCCCTTTAGGTTGGAATGTGGTTCCTGGAGATGAGATACTAATGGCTAAGCTCTACCTGGCTGCCTCTTGTTTATCCTTAAAGTCTCAACACAGGATTCTTCCTGCAGGAAGCCTTCCTTCCTGGCTTCCTTCATTCACAGGACTTCCCTCATCAGGTTTCACTCACAAAAAGGGGTAAATGGAAAGGGGGAGGGTACAGAAATGAAAATAAGGGAGGGCTCTTTCTCTCGGGCCCGTGGCACCAGCAAGATGGGCAAGTGCCATGGTCTCCATACTGCCAGGAAGCTCCACAGTCACCAATGGGACGGGAAGTGGCATGATAAACGATACAAGAAAGCCCACTTGGGCACAGCCCTGAAGGCTAATCCTTTCAGAGGTGCTTCTCATGCTTAGGGAATTGTGCTGGAAAAAAATAGGGGTTGAAAGCAAAACAGCCAAATTCTGCTATCTGGAAGTGTGTCAGGGTGCAGGTCATCAAGAACAGCAAGAAGATCACAGCTTTTGTGCCCAATGATGGCTGCTTGAACTTCATTGAGGAAAACGATGAAGTTCTGGTTGCTGGGTTTAGTCAAAAGGTCATGCTGTAGGTGATATTCTTGGAGTCCACTTTAAGGTTGTTAAAGTAGCCAATGTGTCCCTTTTGGCCCTGTACAAAGGCAAGAAGGAAAGTCCAAGATCCTCCATTTTGACAGTGGAAATGCAGTAATGAATTTTCATATTCTGAAAAAAAAAAAAGGAAAAAATGAGGGAAGGGTGTAAGGGCCTCTTTACTTTTATCATAACTGCCTCATCCCCTCTCCCCCTTCCCTCCTCCTCTCCTTCCTCTTCCTTCCCTTCTCCACCCCATCTTCCTCCTCAGCTTTGAGGCAGTTTCATGTATCTCAGGCTGCTCTTAAACTCACTATGTAGTGGAAAATGACCCTGAATTCCTTGATCTTTGTGCCTCTACTTCCCAAGGGCTACAATTCCAGTCATGTGTCACTATGCCCATTCTGTGTGGATCTAAGACTCGAACCTAGGGCTTTGGGCATTTTAGGCGAGCACTCTGCTGTAGGGAGCTGCAGAAAACCGCACCCAAAAGATGGCGCCGGTTTCCGCCCTCCGCCAGCCCGACGGCGAGCGCTCTCTGTGTCTCCCTCGGCCCGGGGCCGCCGCCTCCATTATACATTGTACAAAGCAAAGAGGTTCCCGATTAAACTGTGTTTAAAGAAGATTCCTCGATGTGGCGTCTTTCTTGCTGGTCAAGGATGGACGCCGCACTCTGCCACCATAGCCACATTGCCAGCCCCAGCTTCTTCAGCTATCTCTCCATATATGTAATACACACAAGCTCCTCTGGAATATAGCTTTTTAATTAACCTCCCTTTACTTCCAGCAGCACAGAGGACACTGCACAGACAGGCATTTGGTAAGAGCTTGGTGCTGGGACCATGACTAGTCTCCAGTCCATTTCTGGGCTCATTTTCAACTAAGCTGCTATACCTGTTCAGTCAGGGTCACCTGTAATAAAGACTCAGAGAACAAAGACACTGGCACATTTGGGAACTGTCTTCCTCCTGCCCAGTCTCTCCTGTCTCTGTCGTTATTTAGGTATGGTGGTGTAGAGCCTGAAGAACGTATCCTTAGATTCTTTGACAATACTTCTCAAAAGATGTACCCTAGGGCCTGGAGAGATGGCTCTGCTCTGTGGTTAAGACACTTGCTGCTTTTGCAGAGGACACAGGTTTAGGTCCCAGAACCCACATGATGTAACTCCGATTCCAGGGGATCCTATGCCCTCTTCTGGCCTCCATAGACCTTAAATAAACATGTGGTACACATAGATTCATGCAGGAAAACAGTCATACACACATTTAAGAAGATGTAGCCTAATTCTTCCCCTCTTGAGCATAGGTGGCCCTTTAATGATAGTTTCCAATGAAAAGTATGTTACAGATATGATATGTATCTTTTGAGGCCATAAAAGACACAGATATTGCTGTTATGCTATGGGGCTTTTCCATCCAGTCCTGGAGAGACCCACACAGGCACAGAGAATCCCTGCCCATAGGCAATGAGTAACCATCTTAGAACAAGACACCAAGCCTTCAGATAACTATAATCACAGCCAAAACTTTGGTTGTGGTCTTGGGAGAGATCTCCAGCCACAGCCCCTGAGCTCAGCTATTCCCAAATGCTCAAGTCACAGAATCTAGACCAATAAATGTCTGTCTTAAACCATGAGCTTTTGAGGCTAAATTAGCATGCAGCAGGAGCTAACTAATATGATTTGCTCTCTTGAATGTATGTAGAAAAGGAAAGAGTGGGAAGGTTCTTCCAAGAAAAGGCTCTCCCATTCCAGAGAGGAAAGGAGACCTTGGCTCACCAATGGGGGAGATGTGGAGGCTTGTGTTCCCAGATGGGTACATTTGAACCTCAGTCCTGATGTAGTTGTGTAAGGAGGAGGAGGTGGAGGTTTACGGGGGTGCAGGTCCTTAGGGTGGAGCCTAATGAATGGGATCTGTGCACTTACAAAAGGAACCCTCTAGAGGAGGAGAGAAGTGGAGAGCCTGTATCCCAGAAGAGGGCCCTGCCTGTTCTGTACCTTGTCGTTGCTGCTTCTCCTTACTATGATAAAGTAGTGACAAAAGCTTCCAGAAAGGCCTTGTTTGGGTTCACAGCTCCAGAAGGGCATACCCCATCATGGAGGAGAAAACGGGGTAGCAGGCAGGGAAGGCGTGGTGGCAGAGCCCACAACCACCCTCTAAGATGGTCTTATCATCCCAGCTCTGTATATGAAACCAAAGGACTGAGAAGCTCAGCATCTCTCAGGCAGACACTTTCCTAAAGGAATAAAGGTCCTGGGCATACATGAAGGCTCACTTTGTGATGTGATCTGAGTAGACGTTATTCACTCAATCCCAAATACTACCAAGAAAAGAAGAGATCGTGGCCTTCTCTTTTAAAGACAGCAAAATCGAGACCTGGGGAGGTTACATGATTTGCTTGGCTCCCACAGGAAGTGGCTGGTGTGGATTTCACAGCACCCGGCTCCCTCCTGTTCCCACCGTTGTCAGGTTGTCTCGTGACTCTCAGCTTCCCATGTGTGTTTGCCAAATCCAGAAAATCCACACAGGGTGCTGGCCAGCTGCCTAAGTGAAAACTGAGGTGACAGCCTTGAATTCACAGGTCCCCAGACACCTATTGTCAGTTTCCTGCACCCATGTCCATGTGCTTCCCCCAGCAGCCTCAGCTAGAGAAAGAGGGCAGGCTGAGGAGAGGCACAGGATTCTGGGGCAGTGAAGCTAGCCACTGTGAACCCAGAAGCACTTGTCCCTGAACCCTTCTTGGGTACACATCCGCCTCTAGGCCTGGGATATCTCAGGATTCAGAGATGCCGGAAGAGAAGTCTCACCTGACTGTGGGTGGAGAAATGACCACTCCAGGGGAAGTCAGACAGGCCCCAGAAAAGGCTTACTGAGAGGAATGACCTGCTTCCTGCCATATCCATGTGCTCCTCACAGGCATGGTACAGCCTCATTCCAGGCTTTCATTTCCCCAGCGTATGATATGACACAGAGAAGTCAAGATGGCTTCCGGTGAGCCAGGAACAGTTAGCTCTCATAGTAGTTCTCGAGGAAACAATTCAGTCACTGAGATGAGGAATCGTGGCCGAAATCCAGACGGAAGAAGACAGCTGTGTGGTTAAGACCTGGAGGGTTAGGGATTACCTGGAGAGTGAGTGAGTTAGAACTGTAGGTAGTTCCATATTGTCACCTGACCTGCCTGGTGCCCAACTGTTGCATGTATTAGACTCTGTACAGCTGAAGAAGCCTCTGTGTGAGAATCAAAAAAGCATACCCCTCCCTGACGTGTGGCCCCAGCTGAAACTTCGGGCAGTGATGGGCACGGGTGCGTGCAGAAGGTGACTTCTAGATGCTAGTACACGGGTTTCCAGTGTGAAAACACACGTTGGACACTTACAATTTATACATTTTTCTCTATGTATATTACAAAAAGTCCCTTCAAATGGAAAACACGTCTGCATTGCTATATATAGCTTCTGGAATGGCACATTTGAGTGGTTGAGCAAGAGAACCGGCATTGTTCCTTTGAAAGTGGGACTTTGGCTAGACGCTGTAAAGATAAAAACATTTTTTAAAGATTTGTGTAGGAAAATTGAAGTCTACTGCAATAATTGTGTTTCTCACACAGGGCCTTGGTTATCAGTCCTGAAGCACAAAAGGTTTGAACAAATAAATGTGTCCTCTACAATGATAGCCAGATTTTACATTGTCAAAGAAGAACAAAACAGGGTCAGTACAAGGATCAAGGAGCCTGGCAGTGTTGGATTGGAGTGTAAATTATGACTTTATGAGATTAATGAACATCCATGTGGAGTGAACAGGGATAGGCATGAGTGTGTGAGGGTGAGAGTGTGTGAGTGTGTGTGCATGTGTGACAGTTGCATGTGGAATACTACTAGCACTGAAGAAAACCCTATTGGTGCAACAAAATAAACACCCACACACCCCTTTTCTTGACACTATGTAGTCCTGGCTGGTCCAGAACTCCCTATGTAGATCAGGCTGGCCTGGAACCTGCAGACAGCTGCCTGCCAAATTTATCTCAAATGCATTATGGTGGGCAAAAGAAACCATAGTTAAAGATTCTATGCTATGTGATTCTATTTTTATACAGGAAATATAGGGGAGAAAATCTTGATAGATTAAAGATAGGTAGTTGCAAGGGCATATGGTTACATGCTTTGTAACAAGCTGGGTGGTGGGCATAGAATGATTCTGTTTACAATTTTAAAAGTCTAAAGTTTTTTTTCTTGTTTTTTTTTTTCAAGGAAGAGCTTCTCCATGTAACAGCCCTGGCTATACTGGAACTAGCTCTGTAGACCAGGCTGCCCTCAAACTCACAGAGATCTGCCTGCTTCTGACTCCCAAGTGCTAGGTTTAAAAGCACGCACCACCACTGCCCACCCAAGTCTAAAGATTTTTAAAACCTAAATTTATACCAATTTTTCTATTTATCAAAAGACAACTTTCTAGTCCCACAAGATGATCCAGGCGCCTCTTGAATTTTCCCTGAACATACTGTAGGGTCAAGCTTTTCTCCAAGGATCCCTGGTTCTTATTATAGGATGGGTTAGAAACTAGTAACTTGGTATTCAGAGCACATTCATTGTTACTGAGGTAACCTTGCTTTAGACCCACTCAACAGCAAAAGCCAGGAAACATACCATAACTTTTTAATGAATTCACCAGTTGGTAGACATTTGAACTGTACATTGGAAAGTTCTACCAACACTGGAAATTTATATACCTTATTCCCCAGCAATTCTGATCCTGGGTATATATGACCAAGAAGAAAAGAAGATACATATATCAAAAGATATGTACAGAATGACAGTATTATTGGTGATAGTCCCAAATGGCCACAAATCAAAGAACTATAAACTGTGGTACATGTGTGTGACATGGTATTATGCAATAGTGAAAATGGAGGAACCACTACTATGCAGGACATGATAGCCCTGCTGAGCTTAAACACAGCAACAAACAGAATTCATTTAAATGACAGAAGCTGAAGGAAGAGCAGTCAACTCAGGGAAGAGGCAGATGATAGCGAAGGGACCAAGGCAACAGCACCTATACAGGTGGGTTCTAAAAATGCATCAAGATGTATATCTTTCTCCATATATGCTGCACTTATAAAATGCTCAATTTCTAAAGTCTTTTGGAAGATGGAAAATAGAAAAGTAAAAGTATTTTCATATTAAATAAAATCCCTTGGTTTTGAATAGTCTGTGTAAAGAACTTCTGTGTATGTGTGTTGGGCAATCCTTTTGTAAGTTTTATTTTTTCAATTACATGTGTGTCTATGTGGGGATATATGCATGAGTACAAGGTAATGGAGAAAGCAAGTTGAGCGTGTAGGAGCCCCTGGTGCTGGGATTATACTCATTTGTGGACTAAAGGATGTGGGTGATGGGAACCAAATTCAGATCCTCCTTAAGAACCAAGTGTCTCTCCAATTCTAGGCTAGCCCTTTAAAATGTGGGCATGATGGGAAATTCCAAAGTTTCTCTATGCTGCAACAGTGAAGGCTGCCTAAGCAAGTACCAAAAGTAAACAGGCATAAAATCAGAGATGAAACCAACCTCATAGTATGAGGATCCAAAAGCAAACGACAAAAACTTAGCTTCCAAGAAATCAAACTGGGAAGGTGAAAATGCCTGTTTTATAAGATAATCAAAGCACCATGGCCACAGTGACTGCAAGAAGGGGCCTTTTCAGAAAGAAAGCCATGGGTTGCTTCGAGGGGCAAGGATGAGGGACAGAGAAGATGCACGGCGTAATGAAAGGGCATGCCAGTGAATAGAAGAGAACTCCCTTGGACATGAAATGCAATCAAGTCAAGACCCATATTTTATCTCTGCTGGAGGCAGTCTTATTTGTTAGTAAAGTGCTGGGATAATCAAGCATTGTTCTCCCTGCCAGGACTGTCAAAACAAATACAAGCTTCTTTGCTCAGTGCTAAAAATGTCTAGCCTTTGGAGAGCAGCTGGGCAGAAAGCAATCTTGTTCAATTTCAGTACATTTTCCCCAAGTATTAGGCTGTCCGAATGCAGCCCACATCAAAGCATCCCCAGCACCCACGGCAGAGACAAGGCTGTCATGAGAATACTTCCTATCAAACCCAAGCAAGCAGGATACACAATGGAGTCAAGTTGAACGCATCCAACTCCCCATCAAAAGAAACAAAGACTTTGAAGCATCCAGAGGCTGCCGGAAGCATCAGTCTTTGAGGTGCTTTGATAAACATAAACATAAATTATACTGTTCCTAGGCTTGCCAAAATGCTGTATCGATAAGGTTGGGGGCGTCACATTATCTATGATCTCTTGGCTACCAGTACTGTCATTGCCTCTGGGACATTTTCTCCTCGGCATCTGCAGGATGAGTTTCCCTGCTAGTAAGTTAGCTATCATCAAAACCTATCTTTACTGTGGCTTGATGATTTATATTGATTAGGAATGCCAGTTAGGGGGCCAAGTGATCAGTTTGGGGATACAAGTGTCTCAATGTTAAAAATCAACTCAATGATTTTAATCAATAACAACAGTGTATTGTCAGATAACACTGTCCAAAGCTCAGGTTGTTTTTGTACTGGGTCCTCTCACCTAAAGTTCTCTAGTGGTGCTGATGTCTGACATCACTCTTGCTATGGAAGAGACTAGAACTCAGAATGTTCCTGGGAAACTATTCTCATTAGGAAAAAAAGTCTCTTTGCAGAGGACCTCTCCCCAGATTGATCACCATGAATCATGACCAGAACTGAGTCATATGCCTGTGTCTACAGCAATCACTAGAAAGGTAAACAGGGGCACACCGAAAACATCTGAGCAATTCATTCTTTTTTCTTCCTATGCTGGGGGTTGAACCTAGAAAGGTAAACAGGGGCACACCGAAAATAGCTGAGCAATTCATTCTTTTTTCTTCCTATGCTGGGGGTTGAACCTAAGATCTTCTCCATGCTAGGTAAGTGTTTTAACCCCAAGCCACATCCTCAACCCTGATTAATTCCCCTCTAAACCTTGTGATGAGATCCTCTTTCTATGACTGAGATGGAGAAAGAAAGGACACCTAAATAGGTGTGGAGTGTTGTCAGCTAAGAATAAAAGAGAGCAACACTGTTTTACAAGCAGCCATTTCTGTCTCCTGCAAGTAGGATACAGGATAAAATAAGTCTAAGTAAATGGAACTTTTGGCTTCACTGTGAGATATACAAAAATTCTTTTAGATTTCAGCCCTGATGATTAAAAATTTCTCTGACATTTATTAATTTACTATTTCTACTATTATGCAGAGTGAAATGGCATCTCTGGTATGTTGACATCTAAGGACATGCCCTGCCTAATGCCCTTAGAAAACTCTTTTATTCACATCCCCCAATCCCCCAAGTCAACTCCCACAGCCATGTGTGCAGCTGGATCAGCTTTCTGACCAAGATGGACAGTGGAGTGTGGCTGGGCCAATCAGCTTCTCTTCTTGGGAAATTTGGCAAGAGGGCAACACCAGTTGCCTCCCATTCTTTGTTCTATGTGATGGGGCCTGTAGCAATCCTAGACATGCAGGTGGTTGTTTTTCTGCTATTTGAGATGTGAAGAAAAAAGCTGATGCCTGAGAAAATAAACTTGGGGTAAATACAAAGAAAACATTAGAATTGAGCTTTGTCTCCAGAAGAAAGGCTCACACACACACACACACACACACACACACACACACACACACACACACTTCCAAGCTAACTTGGAATAGTTTATACACTGCACAACAAAAAGATCCCTACATGCCACATGGGGGCACAAATGTCCTTTATCACAGATGATGAAGGATTTGGCAGAATTTTGGGGTCCTCATTAAAGACTTTCAGATTTCATTTTACAGAACTCCATGTAGGAAAAGCATGGAGAGTCACACCTGTCAAAAATTCACCACAGTGCTACAAAAGTTGCCTCTGCTCAACTGAGTCCTCCCCCTTGCTCAGTTTCTAAGGCTTTAATTCTTTCCCCTAAACAGCACTGCCCCAAATACCCAGCAGTAACAATAGGCTGTTCATGTTGTGTTGTATCTGGAAAGGGTGGGGGAAGCATTCATGTGTATTGACTTCCAACTGTTTGCTTTTCATGTGTTGTTGACTTGAAGCTTCACCCCATACTGGGTAGTGATCATTATAAAAACCATTTTATCAGCTAGGAAGCAGAGACTCGGAGAGCACATTGATTTGAGAAAAGTCACATGGCTAGAAAGACATGAAGGAAGGTTGCACACCCACGTTTGGTTGTCTGTCTCAACATCCGAGTATGTCAGGTCTTCCTGTTGTTATACAGGGAGACAAAGTGCTTTGACTGGGTGTTATTTAGTTGCTTTCCTCATTGTTGTGATAAAAACAAGCTAAGGATTCCCTGTCTCACGGTTTGAGGGGATGCAGTCTATCATGTCCGGAGGTGCAGTGGCAGGAGCATGGGACAATTTGGCCTTATTGCACCTGCAGTCGGAAAGAGATGAATGACATCTGTCCTTGTTCCCTTCTTACTCATAGGTTTAGGAAGGCAGTGCACGGAATGATGCCACCTGCATTCAGGGTGGGTTTTCTCTCCTTAACTAAATGTATCTAGAAACATCCTCACAGATACTCCCAGAGATGTGTCTCCTAGGTAATTTCAAATCCAGTCAGGTTTACAATGAGTTTAACTACAAACATCCTGTTAAATAAAATGTGGGTGACCCATGCTCAGGCAATAGATTCGTGCAATGCATGATATCCTTGAGGCTAGGAGAGTGACCTACTAGCGCTTCTACATTTTCTAAACTAAGCGCTGCTACATTCGGTAGGAACAGGGAACAACAAGCTTTAACACCTTATTTATAATTGTGGAAGAAAAAAAAAAAAAACCTGAGAAGGTGAGGGACCCAGATGTTCAGATGGACTTGAAGCATGCTGCCACCATCTGGCTCTGCCTCTCTCAGCAGTGAGCATTCCGAAGCATTCTTCTGACTAATTAAAAGTGATCGGAGTTGTAGGATTTTGGCTTTGTTTCTTTTGTCTTCTCCCATCTTTCAAGTACCAGGTTTTGCTGTTTGATGCTACCAGTTACTGAGAAGGCTTCATACTAAACAGCCCAGAGGGGAACCTGTCAGTATGGGAGCAGGAGATGAATGGTTCCTTCCAGGTGCCTCATCCCCAGCCAAACAGAGTTCAAATAAAACTCCCCCAACTCTTGAAACCCATCCAATGTCATAAAGCTTCCTATCTCCATCGGAATATGTAGAAGGCCCGAATCAAAAATTTTATCTTTTTTTCTTGCAATGAACTCTTTTCTGCCTATGTATGGAATGTTTCATTTTATTTAGTTTTTTTTTAATCTCACACAGTTGAATTGTTTCTCTTTATTACAAAGGGATGTTGCATACTTGTTTTAATGCGTTCCAACATTACAGATGGAAAGTGCAGAAAGAAGAAATTTGGGTTTAAATTTTAAACACTGTCAGTGGCACTTCCTATAAGCTTCGCCAAGGTCGAGACTTTCTCAGAGAATGCAGACTCCCGGAAAATGTCAATTAGTCAAAATGTCCCAGGGAATGGGATATTCCAGGTTATCTCAGAGCTGACCAGAAAATCCTTTTCCCACCAACCTTTGGTACTGGAAATCTTGGTGAAAAGAATTCGTGAGTTTCCTGCCTTAAGAAGCATGGTTTACCCCAAATGCAATCAAAGGCCTTTCTTGTAGTTGCAGGTCAGTCAGGCTAGACCCCAATTCCTATAGTCCGGAGAAAAAGGAAGCAAAACAAAATGGGAATCAGGTAGAATTTGTTCTTGGCCCTGCGACCCTTCTGAAGTTGTGAAATGAGCCTTTTCCTCTCTGTATTTTGTTCCTTTCTCATTGTGTGTAGAGGAGGAAAAGGAGTCTGCCAGATTGGATGCTTTTCTTATATAAATTCCAGTCAAGTCAAGAAGTTAAGCCAGACAAGACTGAGTATTCATGTAATGCCAGTTACTCAAGAGGTTGTGGCAGAAGGGTCAAGAGTTCAAGACCATCCTGAATTGTATAGCAAGATTTCATTGAGTGTATTTTAATTTTTCCATTCAGTTCTTATAAACAACAACAACAACCTAGGGCTTGCCAAATCCATCCTTCTCCACCTGGTCTTCCATCACTGTAAGTCAATCCTGCCCTCACCGTCACCTTCCTTCACCTTCATTGCCAGAGTGCCCACTGGAAGAATTTGTGCGCTCCACAGCCCCCCTCCCCCACCCCACCACCCCACCACCGCAACTGCCCCTCATTCGCACACATTACTTTTCTATTGCTGTGATAAATGCCATGATCAAGGCAACTTGCAGAAGGAAGAGTTTATTTTGGCTTATGGTTCCAGAGAAATAGATGTCTATCATGGCAGGGAGGCACACACAGCAGCAGGCAGCAGGCATGGTGGCAGGATCTGGAAGCGGCTTCAACCACAGACACAACGCAGAGAGCAAGCTGGAAGTGAGGCAAGCTATAACTCTCAAAGCCCATTGCCAGCAATGTGCCTCCTCCAACAAGGACACACCATCTCATAACCTCCCCCAAACAGTGCCATCAACTGGGGACAAAGTGTTCAGATTTGTGGTAGACATTCTCATTCAAAACATTACACACTCTGTGTGTGTGTGTGTGTGTGCATGTTGAGTCCTCACTTTCTGCATTATTTTCTTGAGATAGGGTCTCCTGCTGAACCTGAAGCTAGGATGGAGGCCAGAAAGTCTTAAAGATCCTTTTGCCTCTACCCTTTGGGGCTTTGGAGTTATAGTGAGGTGTGACCAACCCCAGTGTTTTATAGGAGTGCTGGCAATCCAAACCCAGGTCCTCATGCTTGCCCAGCATCTGCCTTTACCCACTGAGCCTCTTCCACAGTGCAGGCTTGGTAATTACTTCCCAAACTTTGTCATGGTCAGACTTGGCTTCTCAACCTTGACAATGACTCTTTGGGTCAGATAGTGAACACCCTGCTGTATGTAGGAGGGTGTTCAGAACACTGACAGACATTTGCAACGTTTCTGCCCTCTACCAACTAGATGCAAGCGTCACTCCCTACCACCTCAGACGAGACAACAGAAAGTCTCTAGACATTATCAAATATCCCCTGATGGGCAAAATTACCCCCATGTTGAGAATTACTCGTCTAGACATGGACACAAATAACCTCCCACTTCCCCTTGTCAAGATTATGAGTTTCCTTGACCTTGACAGGTAATTTCATAACATATTTCTGGAGCTGTTTCTTGGGGAAAAAGAAAAACCCACAATAATTCTCTGATGAAAGTAATATTTTGACTTGAGTGGTATGTGGAGGCCCTGTGAAAACACAACCAGGGGCTTGGCTTTGTTTGTAGGAGATAGTAAATCTATTTTTGGCACTGATTCTGATTTGGGCTACAAACACTGGATTTTCAGTCTTCTAAAAATCTCCTGTGGTATACTGTCTCTCTCAACTTGACTTTTGCATCTGTTTCAGTAGTGTTTACCTTAATGTGGCTTCTTCTCCATGTTTGGCAGGCTCCTCACTGTCCTGCTTCTCACACCCATTATTCCTTTCCTCCACTAAATTAAGGTTAGAGTTTGTGTTGTTGAAAAATATTTTGTCAACATAGGAAGTCTCCTAAATTGTTTAATTTGGATGATATCAGTGTCTGATTTGAAATCTATAATAATTTTTTTCTGCCCAAGAAAATGGCAGTCATTAAATTGGTTTGGGATAAGCTGCTTTTATGATTAGAACACTTGTCCATATACATTACTTATATGTACCATATACATATATATTACTTAAATTGCAACAATTATAGTGTTGTTGTGGGCCGAGAGAGCTTGCCCTTCCCCTCACCAGGAGGAGGGGAGGCCCATCAGAGGCCAGGGCTTAACAACTCATTTAACATCCAGGCCCAGATCCAGGGCCTTGAATTGGTGTACCCCAACATCTACCCCATCTATGAACTGCTGGAGCACATGAAGGGGCCGGTCCAGTGGAACCATAGCCACAGGATCTCCATGACTTGGGGCAACAGCAGGATATCTCAGAGGAGTCTCAGTGAGGGTCCAGTACTGACGGTACGGCAGAGGGGCCTGGAGCCAGACTAACGACTCGTTGCAATGAACATTGGCAGGTAAAGCTCATAGGGCAAAAGGGTATACTGCATGACCCTGCAGCTTCCAATGGCACTGTGACTAGTGAATATGTGATGGAGAGGCAGGAAAGATGAAGGAGCAGAATGGTACCAGTACAGTGGAACTGGAGGTGCAATAGCTGTGACTGGTGTGAAGGAAGGCTGCGCTCCACAGAGGAGCAGGTTGCTGCTCAGAGGGGTCGGGGATATTTTTAGTTTCTTTTTGGCAAGGGTTGAGGGTGGATATGGAAGGATTGGGAAATGAGAGAGATTGGGGTGCATGCTGTGAAACTCCCAAAGAATCACTAAAAAATTATGTTTATAAACATTTCAGCTGGGCAGTGGTGGCGTACACCTTTAATCCCAGCACTCAGAAGGCAGAGGCAGGCAGATCTCTGTGAGTTCGAGGCCAGCCTAGTCTATAGAGCCAGTTCCATGACAGCCCCGGGGCTACACAGAGAAACTCTGACTAGAAAAAAATCCAAATAAATAAATATTTTTTAAAAAATCAACAATAAAATTATGTTATTGTTTCTATCTAGGATTTACGTATTAAAGATTTGGTCTTCTGAGCAGCGCTATTGTGAAATGGAATTTTGAGAGGTGGAGCTTGGTGGGAAGCTGTGAGATCATTGGAACATAACCTTGAAAGGCCCACTGTGAGTCTACAGTTCTCTTTTCTCGTTCACTACTCAGATGCCATGCAGTGAGCAGCTCTTCCCCAGCACACCTTCCCACTGTGACACAAGACCCTCTCAAGCTGTCAGGCCAAGCCATACAGACTAAACTCCAAAATGAGAGCCCATATAAGCCTTCTCTCTTCCTAAGTACTTGCTTCAGGAACTACACTGAGAGAGAGAGAGAGAGAGAGAGAGAGAGAGAGAGAGAGAGAGAGACAGACAGAGAGACAGAGAGACAGAGAGAGAGACACAGAGAGAGAGACAGAGACAGAGACAGAGACAGAGAGACAGGTATGTCTGATCGTGTGAGTGAGGGTCTTATCAGAGGCCAGAAGAGGGCTGTCAGATCCCCTGGAGCTGGAGTGTTGGTGAGCTGCCTGACTTGGGTACTAGGAAGCAAACTCTGGTCCTCTGGAAGAGCAGCAAGTGTTCTTAACTTCTGAGTCATCTCTCCAGTCCTGTTGTTATCATTTGGTATATAGCCTGTGGGCCTCCTCATTTGTAGGATTTATATTCTTTAAATGACCTTATATTGTCTTTAGATGATTTACAATACCTAATTCAATATAAAAACTATGTAAGTATACTGTATAGCTTGGAGTTAAAAAAGTTAAATGAAAAGTTAAAAAAAAAATGTCTGTATATATTCAGTACAAAAGCAACCATCACAAACCTGATTACACTCTCTATGTGAAATTGGTTGAATGCATGAGCCCATGGCTGAGGAGGCCCGACTGTCCTCTGTGTAGGCAAACTGTCCTGCTTTGTGGGATTGTGAGTGTATCTAATGCATTCTGGATTCTGTATCTAATGCTGCAGTAAAGGTCTTTAGATATAAATATTTTCACACATGTCTGAGCAGGACTTTCAGTTAAAATTTGAGAAGAGAGGCACAAGGTCAAAGGGCATGAATTTCTAAGGCCAATACATACTGCCAAATCACCTCAGGAATATTATTCCTTCCCATTTTAAGTTTTTATTGGCAATTTTTCTGAAAGACTTCCATTTTGTTGCATCAGCCTTCAGGCAGTGGAGACATTTCCCCTAGGACATTCCTCAGATATGTCAATGTAATCAGATCTACTGTGAGATATCTGTCCACAGTCTCCTTGGACCCATCTAGGATCATCTGTCAATGGCAGCACTAATATAGTTTGAGACTTTCCTCAAGCAGATGCCAAAAGCCACATTTGCAATTGAATTAGGCTTTTCAATCAGTTAGGTTGCAAAATTGAACTGTGTTAATGACATGCGACATTCTTCGTACAATATCCAGAGACTCAAGTAGGAACACATCCTTGTACAGTTAAGGTCAGATTTCAAGATAGGGCAGGTGGATTTCCTTTCATGCAAATTCTGGGACACTCATCCTACCCCAACCGCAATGCAAACAGCAAGACTTACCTGCCAAGTCTTAGCTGTAGGCAAGACTGGGAAGAAAAACAGAACACTTAAATTCAGGGCTGATGACCTGAACAGATAGAGTGGTGTAGTCTGACCACCACACACATGACTGGCACCTTGAAGTGGATGTGAACTACATACTACCAAGTGATCTTTGGTCCAAACAAATAAATATGATCATTTACGCACACCCAGGATGTGGAAAGGACTCACCTTCTACCTGTTTGAAAAGGTTCAAGGTTTAAAAGTCAGTATGATTGTAGGTTCTGAACTGACACTTAAAATTATTTTTATTTTACTTGCATTGATATTTTGCTTATATGTATGTCTGTGTGATGGTTTCAGATCTTGGAGTTACAGACAGTTGTGAGCTGCCATGTGGGTGCTGGGAATTGAACCAGAAACCTTTGGAAGAGCAGTCGGTGCTCTTAACTGCTAAGTCATCTCTCCAGCCCCTTGAACTGACTCTTAAGTCTAGACTCTGAAACTCTTGTGAAGCTAATTTGTTTTTGGGGGGGGATATATAGTATTTAAATGCCAGTGATTGCTCAGTTTTAACCTCTTTCCAGACTCTCTCTGGCCATTCTCCACACCTAAAGAGTCAAGGAATTCAAATTAGTCTTTAACTTCTAAGACACTGGTAACATTTCAAGTGTTCAGATAGCTAAAGTTGTTGTTGTCTTCAAATCAAAGAAGTATGTATAGGTCCTGTGGTGGTTTGAAAAAGAGTGGCCCCCGAAGGCTCATAAATTTAAGTGCTGAGTCATCAGAGAGTGGCACTACTTGAGAAGGATTAGGAGGTGTGGCCTTGTTGGATCAGGTATTGCCTTGTCTGAGGAAGTGCTTCACTAGGGGTTGAATTAAAGTTTTCAAGAACCCAAGCTGGGCCGGATATCAGTCTCTTCCTGCTGCCTGCAGATCCAGATGTAGAACTCTCACCTACTTCTCGAGCACCATTTCTGCCTGCATGCCGCCATGCTCCCCACCATGATGATAACAGACTTAACCTCTGAAACTGGAAGCCAGCTCCAATCAAATGTTTTCTCTTATAAGAGTTTCTGTGGTCATGGTGTCTCTTCACAGCCCTAGGACAGTGACCAAGACAAGTTCTTTTGCTCTATCCCACTGGCTAGTTGAATCATTCTGACATGTATCCAACCACATAATGTCTTTTCTATGCAGGCTAATCCTTAGCTTGCTGGGCCAGACCATCACCAAAGCCAGGGTAGACAGAAACAGATAGAAATCAAGGGTTCTCACCACTTACTCACTGAAGCACACTGGAAAAGCAAGCCTGAGCCAGGTGGCTTCTGACTAGGATGATTTTGGTAAGGGTGGATTGTTCTCAGCTCAAAGCAAGTATCCAATGGATGGCCTGTTTGAGATGGTAAGAGCAGCCAATCACGTGGCAAATATCCTAGACAAAGGTGGCAAGATGCTCTTTTATTCCTTCCTAATTGTCTTGTTGCTGCAACAGGGTGCCCCAAACAAAAGCAGTTTAAAGAGGAAGAGGTATTTTGACTTTCAGTTTGAAGGTACAGTCCATCATGCTGGGGAAGTCTTGACAGGAGGAGCTGAAGGCATCTTGTCACATTGTACCCACATTCAGGGAGCAGAAAACAAGAAATGTCAGTGCTCAGGTTAATTTTGTTTTTCCATGAAGTCCAAGATCCAAGCCCAGAGAAGGATGCCGTCCAATTTGAGGATGCCTCTTCCTATTTTAATCTGACTAAACAAGACAATCCCTCTCAGGCTAGACCAGAGGCTAACCTAATTTAGATAATCCTTCACAGGCATGCCCAGAATCTTGTTTCTGTGGTGATTCTAGATCCCATCAAGTTGATAACCATTACTAATATCACGCTGGTATGTATTAAAGACCACAAATCAGAATGGAACCAAACAATAATTTAAAACCCTGATCCAATAAATGCTAGCTAGGGCTACAAGCAAGTGATTCCAAAAAGCCAGGCTGGTCACTCACCCCTGGGAACTGGTTTTGAACATTGAGAGGTAAGAGTACCAGGCCCACTCTAACCTGAATTTGTGCTGTGGTTATTGCTCCCCAGCAGCATCTTCTGGGAGACAGGTCAGGTGTCTTCATGCACCATACCTCAGCTAAAAATATGGCGTCATTGAGATGACATGGTATGCATTTAAAAAGCATGGCCGCCACAAACCAGATATGGATGACTTTTATTGAGGAAGCAGCCTGTATTTGTGCTCCCCATAAGACAGTCCCAGCCACCATGTGAATAGTAAATTGGACCTATTCTCCTACCCCATCAAAATGTCAGTTTTAGATGGAAGGGAATGGAAAAGCTAATGGCTTTAAAAGTGGGTGCTGAAGTTCTGCTCTTGCTTGATAAACGGAAAGGAATGAGGGTGGCCTGCCTGGCTGATTGGTTTCTGCTCTGTCTTTTGGAGATTTTGCTCCGTTTTCCATGGTGGAAAACAGCTTTTTCTCATGTGAGGTGGTGGAAATTCAGCCCAAGTCAGTGCTCTGAGAAAATGTATTAAGTCATGAAACTGGGTGTCTAGAAACTGATTCAGAGGGTGAAACCCTGTCCCCGTGTCTACATGAGCCAACCACTAGAGCCCATGGGTTTGCAATGCCCGGGTTGGCTTGAGACTAAATGACATGCAATACTCTGAGCCAAGGGTGTGATTCAGCTAGAATCAGACAACTGAGAAAGAGTACCTGTTGGTGGGATGGTCAAAAGAAGGGGGATTGGATGCTGGGTAATCAACAACAATTGGTATACAGCAGAATGCACATTTTTCAGCCCTGATTCAAAAAATCAAAATCCAAAATTCAAGACTTTTTGGGTGCTAACATGATATCACAAGTATGATGGTTCAATGTATATTTTTGTTTTGTATGTATAATTTTTAAAATGATTGCACAAAATTGTCTTCAGACTGTGTATAAGGTATATATGAAGCCGGGCATTGGTGGCTCACGCCTTTAATCCCAGCACTCGGGAGGCAGAGGCAGAGGATCTCTGTGAGTTTGAGACCAGCCTGGTCTACAAGAGCTAGTTCCAGAACAGCCTCCAAAGCCACAGAGAAACCCTGTCTCAAAAAACAAAAACAAGTCCATCACTTTCCGCCGACCAACCCACGAACGAGAGCCCTCATCCAGTGGCTGATGGAAGCAGAGACATCCACAGATATACACTGAGCTGAAATCTGGAATTTAGTTGAAGAGAGGGAGGAATGAAGAGTGAAGGGGTCTGTATCAAGTTGGAGAAACCCACAGGAACAGTTGGCCTGAACAAGGGAGAGCACATCGACCCCAGATGCTGTCTGGGAGGCCAGTACAAGACTGATCCAGACCCCTGAACATGGATGTCAATAAGGAGGCCTCTGCATTCCAGGGAGCCTCTGGTAGTGGATTAGTATTTTTCCCTGGTGCAAGAAGGGACTTTGAGAGCCCATCCCACATGAAGGGATACACTCTGGCCCTGCACACATGGGGAAGGGCCCAGGCCCAATACAGGAAGATTTGGAGAACACTGCAGAGCCCCCTTTGAGGGCCCTACCCTGCCTGAGGAGTGGTGGTGGATGGGGTGGGGGGTAGGTTGGGGATGGGGAGGAGGGATGGGGGTGAGGGGAGGGAGAGGGAGAAGGGACTTACATGTGAAACAAGCTTGTTCCCTAACTTGAACTAATAAAACAAAAACAAAACAAAACAAAAACAAAAAGGTATATATGAAATAAGCAAGTTTCACGTTCATTCTTGGATTCCATCTCCAAAATACCCCAGAGATTCTCATATCTGAAAGCCAGAGCATTTCTGGTCCTGAGTATTGGATAAGGGCAACTCTACCTGTACTGCTTTCAGCCCCAGAAAGTTCTTCCCTGCTACCTTGAGAGGTAGCTCAGTAGGCAGTCTGATCTTACACAGGCTGTCCATGCCACCATAATAAATGGAAACAAAATAATAAAGGAAAAAGAAAGAGGCAAGAATAAGCCTGGCGAGGGAATGGACTCCTGGTAGTGATCTCCAAGGAAGAAAAACAAATTAAAACTAGAGAAACAGGGAGATGACACCATCACCAGTGAGTGCTTGGTGTGGCCAGCATGAGCACCTGAGTTCAACCTCCAGCACCCACGAGGAAACACCAGGTGTGGCGTCCCACGTTTGTACTCCTAATGCTGAGGTGCGTTTGTGTGATGACCAGTGGATCCCGGGGCTCACTTCTCAGGCAGTCTAGAACCCAATCAGGGAAAAAGGAGAGACAGTCTTAAAGAACAAGGTAAAGTATGCTCAAGGAAGACATGGGAGGTTGAGATTTGGCATCTCTACTCTACCCACATGTGCATGCATGCCTGTAGACATGACCTACACACACACACACACACACACACACACACACACACACACACACACAACAGTGCTGGAATGAGTGAAAAGTTTCTACACCCGACAAGCCTCTCCACCAATGCAGCAATCCAAATCAGACCGAATTAGAAGAAGCCCACCTTTCATGGATACAACACTTGCAGACGGCTTTCCAGTCTGGGGAGGGAGAGAGAGAGAGAGAGAGACAGACAGAGAGAGAGAGAGAGAGAGAGAGAGAGAGAGAGAGAGAGAGAGAGAAGCTCTGTGGTAGTGGTCTTGAGCATCTCTGCTGGAGGGGGTCATCATTTGGCAGGCTTTCTGAGATGTAGCAGGATTTGGAGAGAGATAGGGAAAGAGGCTGGGGTGGGACTTCCACCATAACAATGAGTACTGTCACCATTTCCCTTCACAGAGCAGTCTACCCACACAGGAATTGGATCTGGAGTGTTGGTACAGAACTCACTTTCAAACAAGACTCATTGTTCACGCAGATGCTTCCTCTATGTAGTCCCCGCCCCAATCTCTCCCTCAACTCTATGTGTGAACACATGCATCCTCCTGTGACAACTCCCTGGAAGCCAGAGAGGGAATGAAGCAAAGTGGTAGTCAGAGCATCCATTGTTCTCCTGTGTAAAATAACCAAGCCCTTGTTAATCCACTGACTTCTCTGGGAGAGGCCCCATTGGATGGAAGTTGTAAACAGGAAATTTGAGGCACTCATTCATCCTTTGTTATTTATTGTTTGTGGGCAGCTGTGGGATGTTTGCTCACAGCCTGTGCCCAGGACTGCATCCTCATGGAGAAACGAGCCATGCCCATTTCTACGTCAGAGCTCCCTGGGGGGAAAAAGCACATTTCTCCCAAAGAAGATCACAGAAAACAAGCTTACAGATGAGCAGCAGCCACTTTTTAGTATGTGATACAGAGGCAGTACAATGTAACTAAAGACTGATTATTGTTACTGATACTGAAGTCAAAGGCAAGACAGGCCCACTTCAGAAAGACCTGCTAATACATCAGATTATAAGCTCAAGGAAGCCAGTATTATAAAGATGACATCACTTGAAGGTTAAACATTAGGACCCAGACTGCTCTGACTCTCACTTGCTTGGGACTTGGGGAAGTCACTGAATCTTTCTCTGCCTCTGTTTCCTCATCTGTAGCATAAAGAAAATAATAGTAACCACCTCATCCAGTTATTGTTTAGATTATGTAATGGACCAGAACAATGGCTAATACATGGTAAGTGTATGTGTTAACTGTTATTACTATTACCAACAAATGACTCCTATCCAGGGCACAGTACAGTCTCCGTGTAGCAGGTAAAAACTGATCAAAGTGTCTTACTGAGTCTGAATTTTTTCAGGATCTAGACCCAATCATTACAGTGATCATCCATATAAACCCTTCAACCAGCCCTAGAACCTTAACTTGGATCTGTCTGTCAATAAGAGTATTAACAACCACAGTATCTCTGAGGTGGCCCATGGGTGTTGTCTCAACTTCCAACTTCAGAGGGTTCTTCACAGATGGACACAACAGTCAGCCAGCAGCATAGCACTCAAAATCCGAGTTCACTTTCAACTAGATTGACACCCTATGAGGCTGGAGACGTCATTAGTCTCTGTTCTTTTTGTTGCCTCTGTCTAGACCTGGGATGTAGAAATCTGTTTACTGAGTGAACTAACGGATAAACAGATCAAATCAGCCTTAGCTAAACTGTACAGAGAACTCCAGCCTCACAGTCCAGGCAGGTCCTCGGTGAAGATCCGCAGAGGAAGCTCCGAGGTGGGTTCCTTGCTGCAGCTTTCTTGTGTCTCCATTCTGGAACTCACATGGCTGTAAAAACAAAGTGTAGTCTAAATCAGTTTGGTGGAGAAGAAATCAAAGGTTTTTCTAAATAACAAATAAGACAGTAACTGCAGAGATGATGGCTCAATAGTTAAGAGCACTTGTTGCTCTTTCAGGGAGCTGAAGTTGGGTTTCTAGGACCAATGTCCTGCAACACCTAATTGCCCACAACTCCAGTTCCAGGGGATCTGATGCCCTCTTCTGGCTTCTGAGGGAACCTGAACATATCACACACACACACACACACACACACACACACACACACACACACACACACACACATTATATTTATATATATCCTCTATGAAAAAATAAAACATGCTGGGCATGGTGATGAATCCTAGCATTCAGGAGGCAAAAACAGGTGTATCTCTGTCAGATCGAAGTCAGCCTGGTATACAAAGTGAGGTCCAGGACAGCCAGGGCTATTATACAGAGAAACCCTGTCTCAACAAAGCAAAAATAAACTCTTATTTTTTTAAATAGGCAGCTCACTAAATGAAACATTTTCAGCATATAGATGGTCTCTGAAATGGACCAAATAAATTGCTCTAATTGAATGAAATTGAGAGATTATCTAGACCCATGTGAGTCTGTGGGGTCTCTGTAGTTTTCTTGGCCCTGAGCTACTACACAAGTTTATTAGTTGTGGCTAATTGATGTGTACTGGTGCAAATGCTTATTTTTGATAGACACGTGCTATCATTTTCTACTGTTATCTAACAAACTAACACAAATTTAGCATTTTGATAGAATGTATTATCTTGTACTTTTTGTGGGTCAGGGCACCTGGGTACCCCTTAACTGAATCCTCTTGGAATCTTAGTTGGAGGTAAGGGACTGCCCCTCGCTGCTGTCTTCTCTGGGACTGAGGTTCTGAGACAGGCAAGCAGCCTGGGACTCCACTTGGCTTGGGCTGTATACACCTCTTTTCTAATAATGCACTTAGCAACCTGATGGCAAGAATCTACAGGTACACCCCACTCCAAACAATGGAGAAATAAGTTTCTCCTGCCTTTGAAAACCATCAAAAAGTCCCTCTTATGGATAGTTTCCATTCAAATATATTTCAGAACATCACCAGGTACAGAAAATGGGGGCTGACTCCACCTAGACTGATTTGAAGTGCATGCCCAGCAAGGCAAGCCTTGAGAAAACTTTTACAATAAACCCCTGTTTCCCATGCCTAATTGGGCATGCACATGAATAAAATAAGGTACATCAGAGGAAGGGACCTTACCAGTGACCAAAGGCTTACATAATCCAATCCTGTCAATCAAAACAGAGAGCCACCTACTTTATACTCTTTAGCAATAAAATTGTGTGTCCTCTTGAATCCCGTAAAAATTAAACCCCAACAATATCGGGACCCTTGAGTACCACACTTACATGTTTCCCTGTCATGCATGATGATACATTTCTTCTTGATCTGCACTGTAGGTTTGATTGTTTGGGTCTTCCTACTTTGCCATTGGTATGTACCTTGAACCTGGAAACACCCAGCCTAGACTTCAACCACCAGTAATAGTTCCCTGTCCAAGTTCACAGCCATGGGTAGACTGCATATTGTAACTGTAGGACTCAGGTTCCTGCTTTCTTGCTGGTTGTTGGCTGTGGGTTCTTTTAGTCTTGGCTTGTATTCCCCTCCATGCCTCTTCCAATCTTCTTTTTTTAATGTGTGTGTGGAGGGGGGGGAGTGTTATATGTATGTATGAGTGTAGGTGCCCATGGCATCCAGAAGATGGTATCAGATCTCCTGGAGGTTAAAGGCAGTTGCCAGTCACCTGAAGTGGATGCTGGGAACAGAACTCCTGGACCTCTGCAAGAGCAGCCACTGAGCCATCTCTTCAGTTCCCTTCCCACTCCACTTTTAACAACTTGCTCCTCAGAGGCCAGTAGCTGATTTTCTATTCCAAATCCCTCCCTTTAGGGTTTGCTTGATTAGCTTGGGCCTATTTGAGATAAGCTCCTTTTTGATTACTCTGTCCCCAAAATTTAATTACAGTGGCTAAATCCCTTCACTTGTGTCCTCTACAGTCACCTAATCATGACAATGAGATCCATTGTCTCCATAGTGGGGGCACATCCCAGGGAAGGAACTCTGTAGAGTTCTACACTGGGAGAAGAATCTGCATTACATTTAAATAAACGTTGGGAACACCCCCCACACCCCACTCTCCTCTGAAAGACTCAGCATCTATTAAAGAAAGCTGATGTCCATGTTCTTGATTGCTTGTCCCTGCACGTACTTGCTCTCTGAAGTCACCTTGAACCTTCAGAACATTAGGCTGGTTCCCTCATTAAGTTAAACTCTTGACGTTTTGTGCATTTTGCACTTATTATGTGTTATAATTTTACTTTTTAAAAATACCACCCTTTAACATCAACTTTTATATGAATATTTATCTCATAACTTTTCTTACAAAGAATGGATTGTTGCTTACTTTTTGATGTGCACAGCTAAGGGCTTTTCCCATCAATTGCTCCAAAGAAGAATTTTGCTTGTAGCTCCAGAGCCTTCATGCTCTTTGCTGCTTGGAAGTGGGAGGATGCTGGCTTTCAGTGGTCTCCTCTTTGGCAGCTTGATGCTGACACCCAGTAACACAAACACTATAGCCTTCTAGTTAGAGGCCTTAAACAATAGCTCTGCCTCACCATCCCTAGATTAATTTCCTTTGTTACAAACAAAAGGCATTAAAGGTTCCTGCTGACATTTTCTCTTAGAATGCTGGCATTACAGGATTTTGTAACTGGAGTGGGTATAGACATTTTTTCTACTCTCCATATTCTAAATAATGCCCTTGGGGGCAGGGCGGGGGAGCTCTAACAGTGCCTTTGTAGAAACAAATGTCAATAAAATGAGGTCTTGCTAACCTGTGCTGGCATAGTGCCCAAAACACTCTGGTCTTTAGTCAATGTTTCTGTCTCCCTCCCAGCCACAGAGTGAAGCAGGAAAGGAAAGGGGGCATTAGTAGAGTTCAGAGTGTCTCCACCTCTATTCTCACTCAAGCTCTTGGAAGACAGGGCTAGGTTTTTACAGTGAAGACAGCTCATATACAGCCCACTCATGATCGCTTTCCTAAGCAAAGGAAAATCTTGCTCCTTCCAGAGAAGCAAATGAAAGCTTAATACCAGTTAAATAATACATAATAGTAAGATCGTTATCCTGTCTTCTCCCAGTCGGCTAACTTCTCAATGTGTAAATGCTTATGGGGCGTATGAAATCAAAGAACATAAACTGCTCTAAAGGGGGAAGGAACAAGTCTGATCTGAGAACCTGCCTGCAGCACACGGACCACAGAAATTGCTTTCTGCACACACACACACACACACACACACACACACACACCCTTTCATTTGGGAGCCAGGCTAACAGACTGAATGACACCCTTTCCTGTCCAAGTTTAAAGCACGCTTCTGATCCTTATACCTGTTCTCCGACCTCACCTCCCATCCTGTTCCACGCCTCCCTTTCAGATTTCCTCTTGCACTCTGCCTGGGAAAAACACAGGCTGCACCTTCACAGCTTTCTCCTCCAAAGCCATTAGCAAATATTGAGCATGTTTCTGCAAGGTGTGCCTGGGAGAAACAGAAAACCTACAGGCCTTTATCTGTTTCTCATTACTACCTATAAAGAATAAAACAACAACCTGATGTAGAAAAGGTGTTAAAGAGGGACTGGTGTGCGAGGGGGAAGGGTTGCAAACTCTAAAAGGCAATCAAGTGGAGGTATGCAAATCTTCCACATTGCTTCCGAATCCTTCCTGGTCATCTACAGCCATTGATTGTGGCCATCGATTGATTATAATCAAGTGATTTATTTGTTAGTGTTTCAGCTAATGGATATTTTTAGGACCATCTTCTGCCCTTAGTGTATCTAGCACCCATTGATCAGCTCATTGGCTTATTGGTTATCTACTTTGCTGCTAAATGATTCTCTATGATTGCCTTCTTCATTACACATTCTTATTCCAGGAGTAGCTTCTATTGCGTCCCATTACACTAATGGAAATTATTGACATGGAAATTTCCAGGCACTGAGCTCAAGAATTCCAAGATACACAATCACACTGCCTTTCTTCAAGATGTAGATGCACCTGAATAATGAGCAGTAAATATTGACATGTCGTGAAATTAGTTAATTGATGTAAATCAAAGAGAAAGAACCTGAAACATCTTCAGAAAGGAAACACAAAATATCTTTGCATAACTATGTATACTTTGGTAGACATGAATACAGAGAGCTTTGTTTAACAGTTTCCATTAAACACTGCTTAGAAACTTCAGTTAAACACAAGTGCTTTTTTTTTATTATTATAGTGCTTTAAAAAGTGGGGCAGCAGGTAGAAAAGGTAGCCCTAGGCCGGCTCCAATCTGTGTTATGTCACCCATTGTTAGCCACTAGCCACCTGTGGCAATTGAAGGCTTGGTCTTGCTAGCCCAAATGGAATGAATGTGTTACTATATAGTGTACATCACATTTGGGAGGAAAAAAGAATGTAAAATACCTCAATGTTTTTATTGGTTACGTGTTGAAACAAAACTTTGAATAATCAATAATCAAATACTTTATTAAAATTATTTTACCTCTTTCTTTTTACCTGAATGTGGATGGCTAGGAAAACTCAACTTACACATAGAATTCACATTAGAGTTCTATACTATTACATGTGTATCACACAGTGTTCCTACGAGCATTGACCTCACTCAAATCCTCGGTGCATCGTGTCTAAAATGTCATTGTCAACAGACAGCTAGCCTATTGTCAATGAGAGCAACTAGTCACATGTGGCATATACGTTGAGATATAAATTACTTAAAGTTACATGCAAGGGGGTGGAGAGATGGCTCTTGTAGTGGATCTGAATTTGGTTCCCAGTACCCATGTCAGATGTGTTACAACCACTGGTAAGTCCATCTCCAGGGGATTCGGCATCCTTTTCTGGATTCTAGGGGTACCTATACTCCCACATGCACGTGCCCACACATGTATAATCATCATTAAAAGAGAACATTAGATGCATCAGAAAACAGTTTCACAGTTACACTAGTTAAATTTCAAGTGATATAATTTAGATGTGACTATTTGAAACATCTGATATCTAAAACACTCCAAAGCCTAAACCAAACATTCCACACTTGATATCATGTGATGTGTCATAATCAAAAACACAGAAGCCCTAAAATGATTGTTACAATCCAGGCCTCTGTGTGGGGTGTGTGGAGCACATGAATGAATGAATTGTTCAGGCTCATTGCATCCCCAATATATCCCAGTATAGATATGGAAATATTCCAATATAATGAAATATTCATACCAGACATTTCTGGTTCCCAAACATTATGGACATTTAGCCTGCGGTGGTATGTGGGTAGCAGTAGCTAGCAGACAGACCCTACAAAGAGGGACAGCACATTACCCTGGGACATTCTACTCACAAGTGCCAGGTGTGCATATCACCAGGAAACACTAGGACTGATGACAGTTGCCTTTGTCCCTGATGAAATGGCCTAGACTCAAGTCAATCAAAGGTAAAACTGCAGGCAGTGACATGTGACAAGTGGAGATCGATATTCAACTGGGTTTTTGTCCTTGGAAACTGTGATTGCAAAGTCTTGCTGAGGACACAGCTACACGGGTGACAGTTAATGTAACCATCTAATTTGATGAAGAAAGAAGATGAAAATCAGGCAGGAAAATTATAATAAAGAATATAGAAAATTCCCTTTTGGATCTCTCTCTTTCTCTCTCTCTCTCTCTCTCTCTCTCTCTCTCTCTCTCTCTCTCTCTCTCTCTCTCTCTCTGTGTGTGTGTGTGTGTGTGTGTGTTATCATTTCTGCTCAGCATGGGTGAGGTCTGGCTCTAGCCTAACCCATTCAAAACCAAGAGCTTCTATATCTGCTCTACTCGCTCTCTGAGTGGATCGATGCAGTCAAGAGGCAAAATTATCCCTCTGTTTCTTTATTTAGTTTGGTGTTCTGAGACAGAATTTCATCTAGTAGCTAGGCTGGCCTTGAATTTACTACCACTCTCCTGCCTCCAACTTTGAGTGTTGGAATTACATGCACAGGCTCCACATCAGTGTAAAAATGCTAAGACACCTGCAGAACAATGAGCCAAAAGTATTCTTCCATTTTGTTTTGTGATCCTGGAGACCAAACCCAAGGCCTTGTGAATGTGAAGTAAGTGCTCTACCACTGAGCTATAGCTCCAGCTCCTTTCTTTGTTGTTGTTGTTTTTTAGGGGGGTGGTAAGAGCCATAAAGAGCCCAGGTGTTGTTGGGGAAATGTGGAGGATGGGTAGGCAAAGAAATAAAAACCTGGTGGTCTTCTTTTATTTCATAAGCACACTTGGTTTGTAGGGTGTGTGTGTGTGTGTGTGTGTGTGTGTGTGTGTGTGTGTGTGTGTGTGTGTGTGTCCCCATGTCCAAACATGTTTATTTGAATGTATTCATGATAGAACTAAAAAATTGGAAGTGTTAGGGTCAGCCCTCACTGAAGACCTGTATGATACTATATCCCATTTTTCAGAAAACAAACTGAGGCTGGGAGTGGAGCTAGCCATGGCTCAAGCTCACTAGCAGATTAATAGTTTAATTGAGATAGAAGCCTAGTTCTTATTTGTCTCACGGTGGCTTTACAGAGTAACTGGGCTGGAGCCAGAAGGATTCCCTGCCCCTGCCATCAACTGGGATATCACAAGGTTACTACTGTAGACTGCCATCAGCTGGGGTATAAAAGGGTTACTACTGTAGACTGCCATCACCTGGGGTATAACAGGGTTACTACTGTAGACTGCCATCAACTGGGGTATCACAGGGTTACTACTGTACACTGCCATCAACTGGGGTATAAATGGGTTAATATGTAGGTTGCTATCAACTTGGATATAACTGGGTTACTACTGTAGGTTGCTTCCCAGGCCAAGGGATTTAGCCTCAGGGAGTCTCCAGGGACTCAGCCCACAAAGGCTAAGAATATTCACTTTATCTCTGACTCATGGCAGCCTCTATCCAGGTTCCAGCTTCTTCATTTGTGAAGCTGTGGGCATCCTGTGGGCATCCTGGCTCTAAACTGTTTGCTCTCTGCCAGCTTAGCTCACATGACATTTGGGGTAGTTTTCCTTTTTTTTTTATTTAAGATTTTATTGCAAAGAACATAAAATGTGAATGTTTTCATAAATGCTTAAGCATCTTTAGGGAAGCTAATTTATAGGATTTAAATGTTCCTTTCTGGCAGTTTAAGCCCAAATTCCTCAGTGGTGGTGGGGGGATGAGGTTGAGAAACAGGAAACTGCTTGCTTTCATTGTTCATACTCAACTATAAAAAATTAAACAGCCTCGAAAGTGCAAGCCAGGGAGAATTGTTGCCTGATGTGCATCTGAAGGTGAGTGATGACACGGAAGAGGAGAACCAGTGCTTTCCTCCCCCTACCCCCCACCCCCCCTCCCGTGTCCTCTCTCTCCTGCTCCCTTCCACTGGGGCTTGGCAGAGAAAACTTGGACATTGGAGGTGATTCAGCCTGGCTGCTCAGTGCTAGGCACAATACCAACACTTCTAAAAGTCACTTTGCCACAGCTTCCTGCCCAGCCCTTCTCTGAGGACTGTACCTCAGGGATGGTGTGGCTCTCTGTGAAGAGTGTGCATTGAGCAATGTTTTGGTTGTGTAATGGCCTAGTTGCTCCTCTGGCACATTCTCCTAGGGAGCTTATTGAACTCAAAGCGTGGGCCAAGGTTCCCATGCTATGGGTGTTTTTGAGCTACTTTTTGTTTCTATTTTCAACCTCCACCCTTGTTTTACAACTTTTTCTTCTTCTTCTTCTTCTTCTTCTTCTTCTTCTTCTTCTTCTTCTTCTTCTTCTTCTTCTTCTTCTTCTTCTTCTTCTTCTTCTCCAAATGATGCCACAGCCTGGCCAGAACCCCTCCCTGTTCTCTGTTCTCAGACTGAGCCAAATGTGCATAAATGAGGTGGTATTTAGTACCATGGAGGGGCATTTTCTTTCTTCACCTGTGGCATCAGATGCTCCAGGTCCTTCTCTGTCCTTTAGTGCCCATTGGGCATCATTCATAACCAGAAGATTCTAAATTCCCTCTGGATGTCCTGACCCAGTTTTCTTCTTTTTCTTTTTAATTGCACACATTTGACACCATCCTAACCTTCAGATCAACAGATTAGAAATTGTGTAACAACAGAGCAAGCACAGCCACAGGCATCTGAATAGAAGATTATGTTGTGCCTTGCCTCCGTTCACTCTTCACAGTCCTGAGAAAACTGAAGCTCAGACAGAGGCTGGAGTTTGCCCAAGGCACATCGCTCATGAATAGCATGCAGATGGGTCTGTGTGTCTCACATTTCTCATGGTGGGAAAAGAGCAATCTTGCTATCTCACAAAGGGACACACAAAGAAAGAGAAAGCAATGTAAGAAATCCAACAAGACTCCTCCTCTTCTTCTTCTTCTTCTTCTTCTTCTTCTTCTTCTTCTTCTTCTTCTTCTTCTTCTTCTTCTTCTTCTTCTTCATGGGTGTGTCAGAACCCAAACAAGTCTAGCAACACACTCAACAAAAATGGCCTCAGACTTGAGTCATGACTATGTCTGATTCCAGTGGCGAGAGCTTGACTTTATAATCTGAAGACACTGGAGAACTGGTATAAAGTCCCAGGAAATTGGGGAGGGTCAGGAAATATGGCCCTTGTCAGGCAGATCATCATTGATATGGAGAAAAGATATCTCTCATACTCATAGAGTAGAAACTCAGTTTTAGAGATGTGTCCTTATGAAAGAGAAAGATCAGCCTACCAGAGACAAGAATACAAGGTAAGTTAAGGTATAGCTAAAAACATGACATTATATGTCTGCATCCATCCAGGACGAGGCAGGCTACGCTGCAATAAGTCCCTGAAGTACCGATGCCTTCGCATAGTAAATGTCTACCTCCCACTCATGATGAATCCAGGGTGGAAACCCAAGGCATATGGAATGGCCCCCAGTCACACAACCCAGAATAAGGCAGAGGAAGAAAGAAACCTCCAGGCTGTGCATGCTCCTAACCTTTCAAGGCACTTCAGCTGTGTTACTAAGCACTGACTTGTGTGTCATCCCCAAACTCACACTAAAGCCCTCACCTCCAAAGTGATAGCAGAGATGAGACCTTAGAGAAGTGCTCAGGGTCAAATGAGGTCATGAGTGTCCAGTTCTGATGCAATGATGTCTAGAAAAAAGTCAGGAGAGAGTCTTCTTGCTTGTCTCTGCTCTCTGAGGACGCAACAGAATGGTGGCCATCTACAAACCCAGAGAGCCCTCACCTGGAGACAGACTGGACTGGTCACCACTTTGATCACAGACTTCTCAGCCTCCAGAATACTGAACAAAGAAAGTTTGATGTTGAATCTGTGCAGGCTGTAGTGTTTTGTGATGGTGGCTAGAAACAGGCTCTCTCTCTCTCTCTCTCTCTCTCTCTCTCTCTCTCTCTCTCTCACACACACACACACACACACACACACACACACACACACACACACGTTTCATGAGCAGTGTCACCGAGACACCATGAGCCAGAGAAACCATTCTACTGTCTTGGCACATGGAATGCATAAGCCTGTTGTCAGACATGGTTGTTTGAGAAACCACTGATGACCTAAACCCTCTGCCAGAGTCTTGGCCAGTATACACTATCTGGCATGGTGGTACCAAGTCTTTAGGGCAGCAGTAGTGTGCCCTCAAAGGGGATGGTGAGACCAGATATCTTTCTCTTTCTCAGTTTTGCTTCCTGTAGTGAGATGAGCAGATTTGCTTCTCTGAGTTTACTACGGACTGGGAGGCATGGTAGCTCCTTTCTCCTTGTTAGTCAGTTATTTCTGGCATTTTTCTGTGGGTAGAGGCTAATATACACAGGAGAGACAGGGTAGCAGAGTATGACTTCATCCATTCCAGAAAGATGTACTGATCACATATTCAGAGCTAGATATCTTTCTGGCATCTCTCTGTGAACAAAGCAGATGATGACTTCTGCCCTCAAAGTGCTTATGTTCTACAGGGATTAAAAACAAAACAAAACAAAACAAAAATCTGCTGTCTTAAGGATGGTTCCATGGCTAAAAGTGCTCTCTGTGCAAGCCCAATGGCCCGAGTTCGATCCCCAGAGCTCATATAAAAAGCACCATGTGAGCTCCTATATTGAGATGCAAAGCTGAGATGTGAGAATCACCTAGAAGCTTGCTGTCTAATTAGCCTGGAGTAGCCAGCATGGCAGGAACAAGGAAGACCCTGCCTTATCAAGGAGAACCAGATAGTGGTGTTGAGTGCCTTTAATCCCAGCACTCAGGAGGCAGAGTCAGGTGGATCTATGTGAGTTCGAGGCCAGCCTGGTCTGCAGAGTGAATTCTAGGACAGCCAGAGCTACACAGAGAAGCCCTGTCTCAAAAAATTAAAACCAACCAACCAAATAACTAACCAAACAAAAACTCAGCTCCCTGAGTTTCGCAAGCACACTATTCCTGGAGCGTACACAGAGATACACAGACTAGTAAGAAAAAACTCATTTTAAAAAGATTATTTAAGATTTCTGCTTTAGGTTGCATTAGGAATATATATTGTATACATATATGCATGTAGCAATAATTAATGAAAAAAGAGGACATGAATTTGAAAGAGAATGAGGAGGGGTTACGGCAGGACTTGAAGGGAAGAAAGAGAAGGGAAAAATGATGTAATTACAATCTCAAAAATAAAAGATTTGATTATTTAATACATTTTGAGGAATAAAACAAGTGCTGAGAATAGGAAAACCCATAGAAAATAATAATCATGGTGCAGAAACAATGTATTACTGCTATAATTGTGTTGTCATGTCAGTTTCCCTCTTTCCTGATTTCCTTCATTTAGAGTTGCTGTTAATATTTTCTCATATCCCTAACATGTAGTTTTTAATGACTTCATATTGCTCCAGTCTGTAGCAATATCCCGTTCTTTCTTTCTTTTTTTCTTTCTTCCTTCCTTCCTTCTTTCTTTCCTTCCTTTCTTTTTCTTTACTTTCTGTTTATTTTATTTTATTTTGAGACAGGGTTTCTTTGTATGTTCCAATGTCCTGGAACTTACTCTATAGAAGAATAGGTTGGCCTCCTTCTCACAGGGATCCACCTGCCTCTGCTGGGATTAAAGATTTGCATCACAAGTTCTCAGCTTCAATATCAGTTTCTTAAGCATTCTGGATATACTTTACATTTCAGTTGACTCTATTTGTCCTGTGATAAGCAATGTCTTGAGGAATAACTTTGCACACAACTCTTCAACTGCATCCCGGATTAGACCCTGATAATATAATCTGAGAAATGGGACCTTTCGTTCTCAGGGTCTGCACATGTGCAAGTTCGAGATAAATATTACCAGATTGCTTATCAGAGCACCAGCATTAATTTACATCTTCACCTGTATTCTATGAGATGTGCTCTTGCCAGGAGTCAATATGAGAGTGCATCTAAGCTTTGCCACTGTTATATTGAAGAGGGGATTTCATTTTGAGATTGGGTCACTTCCTAGCTTGGTCAGGAATTACCAGAATTTGCTTAAACCTAAATAATCTAATCCTGGCTTGGAAGGAAGTGTTCTAACAAAACATGTCACTGCCATACACCTCAATTTTCTTTTCTGTCTAATGGTGACATTTTCCCTTATTTCTTGGGTTACTGAGAAGGTTAAATACATTCAAGTTTATGAACACTTATTATTTACCACTTCACCTGTCAAAGAATGATTACAGGTGTGACAATTCAAAACTCATCCACACATGAGTAGCTTCAGACTTTAAAAGATAATTCATTTATTCTGTAACAATTTCATAATATGTATATAAAATACTTTGGTCAGAATCACCCCATCCCCTCTCTTGTGTCTTTCCACTCCCTCCGGAATACTTCTTCCCAACTTGTCCCCTTCATGGTTTTGTTTTGTTTTGTTTTAACCCACTGGGTTTAATTAGAGTGGCTTTTATATGCATGGGTGTGGTCTTATTTACAGGACGAAGGGCAATTTTCCAGTGTTTTTTTTTTTCTTCTGTGGTTCAAGAAAACACTGACTTTACTTCAAAAGAGGAGAAGGGCAAAGGACCACATTGCCAGGAACAGACAACTCAACACCCAATGACTAACAGCACCATAGGGCCGCCATCACGGACAATTAGATTGCTGGTGGCTTGGCTCAGCTGGGTGGTTCCACTCTGTGCTGTGGGGTCAGGTCAACCCCATGAGCAAATTTATAGTCTGTGCACCTTCGCCTATGTTAATAATCCACTGACCCAAACAAGTCACACGAAACAGTCCAATATTACCTGAAGAGTCTCTGCCTACAATGTGGGGGAGGAGTGAATATTTGTTGAACAAAAGATTACAATGGGCGGGGCTGGAGAGATGGCTCAGGGGTTAAGAGCAGTGATTGGTCTTCCAGAAGATTCCCAGTAGCCATATTGTGGCTCACAACCATCCACAATGAGAAGTGGTGCCCACCTCTTCTGGTCTGGAGTCATGCATGCAGACAGAACACTTTATACATAATAAATAAATAAACCTTTATAAAAGATTATAATGGGCATCCCCTGCACCTGTAATAAAGTGTGTGGGGGTGTTTGAGGCATGTTTTGTGGGGTGTTTAGAAATTTTCTTAATTTCTGGGGCTCCATTGAAGAACTCCTTTTAAATTTTCTCCTGTTTCAGCCTAGTAAATACTATTTCGTTTGGGACTGATTCAACAGGACTGCTTAATTGGGAACAATAGCATCTACCACAGGCATAGACTCACACAGCTCTTCCTGTTTTTGTTCTTTCAAGATCATCTGAAGGCTTTGTTGTATTTTCTTCCACTGAAATAGCTAGTTCCTAATTGTGATCTGCCAAGCAAAGACACAGTCATCATAGGAAACATGTCTGAGAGTCCACTGTTGTCTCATTTAAAGAGGTGCAAAAGGCCAGGCTTACGAAAAGCTGTCCAGGAGGGCCTGGCAACAGAGAATGGGAACAGCGATCTGGGACCCAAGCATGACTCACGAACTCCAAACTCACTTATAGAAGCTTCCGGTGAAATCAAATTGATTGTGAGTGAAGCGGTCGGCACTGGGCAGACAGAGATGGGACCGCTCTCATGAGAGGAAATGTGTCATTTTAGTGGCTTTAAAGCCGAATGTAGTGAGCTTCCCTTCCCAGTGTCCTTGGAGACCAGGCAGTTGGGATACAGATGGGAGATGGACGTCTCTAATCTCTGGGATTGCTTGGCTCTGCAGATGGCTGGTGTACCACCACCAATAACACCACCCCTCTTTTTCAGGAGCATGTTTTTTTTTTTAAGAAATCCTCCTGAAATGTTGATTATTCTCATTCACTGCTGAACAGTGCTCTGTCAGCTCAGCTCATCACTCTCTGAAATGACAGGTGCCTTTGACATTACCCAAAACAATGACATTGTTTTCTTCAGAAAAAGCAACATTCTCAACTTCTTAAAAATACAAGCCAAGAAGAACTGTAGTGTGTGAACTGCTCTAAATACTTGGTCCTTAGCTTTACTGTGTCTGTGGCATGAAGGAACATTAGTGGTCTCAGAACCTTGAGTTTTTAGTGTGATCACAGAATATCATGTAGTTTTATATATTTAAAAAAAATGGTGTGGTAGTTTGAATGTAATTGGCTACCATAAACTCATAGGAAATGTCACTACCAGCAGGTGTGGCTTTGTTAAAATAGGTATGGCCTTATTGGAAGAAGTTTGTCACTGTAGAGGTGGGCTTTGAGGTCTCATATATGCTCAAGTCATGCCCAGTATCTCAGCTCACTTTCTGTTGCCTATAAGATGTACAACTCTTGGCTTCCTCTCCAACACCATGACTGCCTGCACGACACCATGTCCTGCCATGATGATAATGGACTAAACCTCTGAAACTGTAAGCCACTCAATTAAATGTTTTCCTTTATAAGAGTTGCTGTAGTCATGGTGTCTCTTCACAGCAATAGAAACTTTAACTAAGACATATGGATATTTGAGTGCTTGGGAGGAGACAGTTGATTATAATTCTGTCTCAAGACATTTACAAAATTTTTTAAGCAAAACTTTTTTATCAATGGGCAGATTGGCTTGCTCTATTTTTTTTTTCAAATAGGGTCTAGATGAACTTGCTTAATAGCATTTCACCCAAAACAATGGATTTTTTTTTAAGTTCCACCATAGCTGATATTTGAACATGTTGAAAGGCTGGCTTTAGGATTTGAATAATGTTAATTGACCTTTCAGCCATATTCTGCTTCTGTGACCTTTAATAGACCATTTAATCTCTTCACATCTCTGTTGCTCCCAGTGAAAATGAGGCATCTCAAGGATCAACCTGTGGCATGTGTGATAGATACCACCTGCCTGTTGTAAGCCGGTTGACCTGCCTATGTGATCTTGGACAATGGGTATTATACATAGACTATCGTCACTGCCTCTGGGCCCCACCTCAGTACCCATCAGTTCTTTTAGTTTTGATCCCTGAGGGTGTTACATAAAATGGGAAAAGCATAAAAGGGTAGAGATTTAACATTCAGTCAACAAGAACCGGATTGCACAGACAATGTGCACCTACTGTCCCTGTACCCAGAAGGACGATTTTAGATGTGGCTTCCACAACTCCCAGAGAATTCACACCAGCATCAAGTCTCAGTTGCCCGCAGTATCAACCAGCTCAGAACTGCACAGTTTTTCTTGGCTTTTCTCCCCTGTTGTCTCTACTCCCCCACTTTTGTTCCCATGGAGCAATCTGCACCCAAGTCCTTCTAAGTTCTGTCAGAGGACCTCACATGGGAAAGTGCTCAGTGAATATTTGTAATTACTGTTATTTATGAGAGAACTTCCTTATTCCTAGTGTTTGAACCAAAATTCATCATTTTAAAATTGAGTTTAAAGATATATAAGCCGAAAAACATTGATTTACATATTTATCCGATCTCATATAATCAGACTGCCCTTAGAATTAGAAAATCATGGTTTCAATTTCTCTGCTAACCTTTCCCCCCTTCTTATGTCTTGCACTGTTATGGATAGACTTAGTCTCAGTCCCATTTTTAGACTGGGAAGGAGAAAGTTCTGGGCCTGATGTATCTCCTATAATTCTTTTAGCATCTTGTATAAGGCTCAACACATAGGAGGAAATTAATAAATATGAAGGGTGGATGGATAGAAGACGTGTTGAGACCTCAGAGAAGTCTGCTACTGTCACTCTGCCTTAACTAGGCTTGTGCCTACCAGTCATATTAGTTAACTCTGCATTAACATAACAAAATACTCAAGGCTGAGTAACTCCGTAAGTTTATTTTGACTCACTTGTCTGGAGGTGCAATGCTAAGACTGGATAAGGTGACGGAATCTTGCCAGCAGAGTTCGGAGCACTTTGAATGGCAGGAGACAGGGAGGCTGTGTCCCCTCTGCTGTCTCATTCTCTTCTTCAAAAGCCACCATACCCAATCACAGAGCTCTACCCCCGGTCAGCTTTTCCAACCCCAATCACCTCCCAAAGGCTCTCTGCCTTAAAACCCCATAACAAGGGTGTATTTAGGAGGATAGCTGACTCTGTAAAACACTGGCCACACAAGCACAAGGACCTGAGTTTGGATTTCCAGAACTCAAGAAAAAAGCCAGGTACAATGTGTTTATCTGTAAGCCCAGTGCTAGGACAGACAACTGGATCCCTAGAGCTCAGTGGCTAGCCTGCCTAGCCAAATTGGTGAACTCGGGTTCAGAGACAGACACCCTGTCTCATAAAATGAAGTGGAGAGCAATGGGGGAAACAACACAACAACAAAACCAAACAAAACACCCGAAGTCCATCTCCCTATGCACTTATACCCATACACGCATTACTTCCCCATTACCACAAGCACAAACCTACATGAAACAATAATACACATACACCACACACACATGCACACACACTAGAACCACAGTTGGATAAAGTTTCTATGAATTCTCTTAGTTGGGATTAAACTCTGATAACATGGACTTTGGAGAGATAAACTATATTCAAGCCAAAGCACTGCTCTATAGATTGAGAAGACACTTTGCGTACTGAAAACCACATGGCTCATCTGCTACCAACACAACAGGTGCTTGAAGAATTGTATGTGCACATGACATTTGCTGAACAATAAGGGGATCAATCAATTTGAATGTGGCCCTTGGTGACCAGGCCTGTATTTCCAAGTAGGTACTGAATCGTGCAGGGATCTGGAGCCTAAGGAGCAACTGAGCAGCAGGGAGTGATGTGAAGCTCCTGGGGTCTCAGACCTATTAATCAGCTGGTCCAGAAATGCTTTATTCTTTCAGCAATGAACCATTGTTATTGGCCTACCCTATATGAATGCCAGGCCTGGATATTGGGATTGACATTGTATCCTCCAAACTTTTCCACAACCCCCTTTGCCTTCAGACACCAGCAGCTTCAGGATGCTTGAGTGGGACTAAGTCTCTGCTCATCCTGTGAACCTGGAGTTCTTCCCCACATTCAGAGCCAATGGCTTAGCCTAGCACCCGCCTCGACTTTGCCTTTGCTGGCTCTGTGCTGTGAGCTCTAAGCCAACTGGCCTACATGCATAGCTTCTAGCATTACCACTGCCCAATCTCTTCCACCTTGGAAATTTTCATTGCAATTACTCTGGATTTTCACAGTGATGGGGCTCATGTTTATGTGGCAGTAACTCAATTGTTGCCGGGTGGGTTGGCACACCTCTCCAGATGGACTTTCATGGGGAAATGTCCAACTTCCAATTCCCTTTTAAATTCCATCACTCCCCTGGCTTGGCCATCAGGCCACACACTTTGCCAAGGTGGCTTTATTGTGTGTAACCTGGAGTATATTCCCTTTTGTGCATGTAGCTCTGTTTCCTGGAATTATTACTTCTGGTGGAACTTGGGCTCATTTTTGGCTGCTTATTATTTTTCCAGCTGCTCTTTTTTATTCCTTTAACATTTCATGAAGCTTTATGAAAGAAACTCAAGGTGGGCTCCTAAGTTTCACAGACATCTGTCATGAGAGCCCTTGGGAATGGACTGAACTTGGTCCTCAGGGTTTGTGAAAGTCTTCTCAGAGAACCACAGAGTAGGGGTCATTAATACTATATATTAATATATATATATATATATTAATTTCTGAGGTGGGTGTTATGGAGCAAGTGGTATGCTAAACACCTCATTTACATCTCATAGCCAAGACTGTCTTGCAGGAGGTCTCAACCTCCATTTTATAAGTGTAAGAAAAATAAGTTCATAAAGGCTGGAGTGATTGATAAAATGTTTGCTGCACAGACACAAGGATATGAATTTGGATCCTTAGTCCCCTGATCAAAAGATGAGTGTGGTGGCACTTGCCTATAATCCCAGCTCTTGGGTCTTGCTGGGCAGACAGTGGTCAAATCAGGGAGCCCCAGGTTCAGTGAGAACTGTCTCGAAAAAAAAAAAAAACTAAGGAGGCAAGTGGTTGAGGGGGACAATGGCTATTAACCTCTAGCCTCCACGCACACATGCAGACATGTGCACACTTACACATGTAATACACACACACACACACACACACACACACACACACACACACACACACAGAAAGAAGGGGAACAGAAATAGATAGATAGATAGATAGATAGATAGATAGATAGATAGATAGATAGATAGAGACAAGGCTAAGTATCCAAAGACATACAATGAGGTAGCATGGTCAGTCTTTGTGTGTGATTCCAGATCTCTTGCTTTCAACCACTATGCAAACCTGCTCCTATCCCTGTTTGAACCTGACCTTCTGTGACTTTCCATCACTAGTAATGTAGAGTAATGCCTACAACTCCCTAACATGACCAAATGTCTCCTACCAACCACTCTGCTTTTTCATTTGACTTTGGTCTCATTCCTACTCCCACAATTCTCAGCCTCAGCAGCAGCTCATGAGGAGCATACCCAGTTAAGTGACCTGAACTTGTCCTTGGGTCAGTAGCAGGTCATGAAAGTCTTCCAGATTGAGTGGGAACAGAGCAGAGATGTTTGATGTGCTGGGGTATTAACTAAGGGAAAGACAGGAGAAAGAAAGGGGTGAATTGGACACATCTGGGTGGCTGGTGATGGGAGGAAGCTAAAGACAGACTAGACTTCCAGTCAGATTTCTAGCTTGCACAAGATGGGGGACATAATATTAGCTCTCTGGGTGTGTATTTTGTGATATGTGTGTGGGGCATTTGAGTGTGTACATGCATGTGGAAGCCTGAGCATTTGTTAGTGTCGTCTTCTAACTGCTGCTCTTTTTGGAGGGTATTGTTACAATAACTCTTCCGGCCAGCCTGGTCCCAGTGTCGCGTCAACCCCAAATAACATATGAGACACTAGATTAATTATAAAGCTGTTGGCCTTTGGCTATGGTTTCTTAATGGATAGCTCTGACTTAATTATTAACCCATAACTACTAATCTGTATATTTTTACAAGGACGTACCTTACCGAGGAAGCCAGCATCATGTGTCCTCTCTTCCCGGGATCACATGGTGACTCTCCACTCTTTACTACTTTTCCCAGAATTCTCTTTGTCTCCTAGTCCCACTTGCCGTGCTTCCCTATCAGCCAACAGTGTTTTATTCATCAACCAATAAGAAAAACATATGTGCAGAAGACTTACTTTCCCCATCAGGGTGGGGTGGGGTTCAAGACAAGGTTTCTCTGTGTAACAGCCCTAGTTGTCCTAGAACTAGCTCTGTAGACCAGGTTGACCTTGAACTCACAGAGATCCGCCTGCCTCTGCCCCCTGAGTGCTAGGATTAAAGGCATGTGCCACCACCACCTGGCCTAACTGCTGCTCTTAACTTTACTGCCTTGTAACAAAACTTATCCTGGGGAGACACAACATCAATTTACCCCAGGTAGGAAACCCATGACAGAGCCAAGTAGGGATACCACAGAAGTTCAACTTGGTGAACCAATGAGTTTTACTGTGGTTACTTACAGGAATATGAGCAACGGGTTACTTACTGAAGCAGAAATGACTCACAGACAGCTGCATCACCAAAGCCCACCTCAGCATGGGTGACAGTTCACAAATCTGGGAACCTGAAACACACTGCACAGCCTGCAGACAGCTCACCAGGTTGAAGAGTGTCCTTTCTTAGTGCCTCACTAAGTCTAAACCTCTTCCAGGCAGTTTGGCTGATTTCTGCTTCTGCTTGGCAGTTGTTCTGGTCTCAAAGTCTTCTTGACTGTTCTGTATATTTTCTTCACTGCTCAGCTTTTATTGCTTACTCTGGCAGGGAGAGGCATAGTGAATCTGGTGAGTTTCAGGGACTTCCTGAAGCTAGTTTGAGTTTTTTTGTTTTTTGTTTTTTGTTTTTTGTTTTTTTTTTTCCCCTTCTGGTTTAAAGAGCTTCCCTGCAGGATGGAATATTTCAGTCTCCATGGAAACCATTACACAACAGTTTCTCACTGACTCCCTATCTCTCAGGGCTGGCTGGTGAGTTCTGGAGATCCACCTGCCTTGACCCCCTAATGCTGGGATTTCAGGCATGCCAGGCTAACTCAGCTCCTGATTCAAGCACTCTTCAATCCCTGAGGATCTCCTCAGTACCAATTCTAGATACTTTTAAGGAGTCTCCAAATGCCTTACAGAAGCCAGTGATGCTATGTGATTCTGTGTTTTCAGCCCATGGCTTTGAAGAGTCCTGAACATTGTGAAATAATTTCTCTTCCTTGTCCTCTTTGAGTGTCTTCTTCCACACTGGGCATGGCAAGTTACTGAAAGCTTGGAAGAAAAAAAGAAAAGAAAGAAAAGAAAATCATGCCTCCTCTCTCCTCCACAATTGAACTACCACCCACGCAGCGTCAGTCCCAGATTAAGTGATCAAACAGTACCTGAAATTAAGCTTTTAAACACGAAAATCAATCAAGCCCAAAGAATTTAGCTCAAATTGAAGAGGTGTTTAAAAGAAGTAGGCTGAGGAATACCGAGAAAAACAACTTAAATTATTAAAGCAGGGTTTTCATAGTTTGGGAAATGCTCCAATAATGCCAGATTAAAAATGTAAATTTATTTACTTTCCAAAATGTTTTTATGAGACCTCTTTTTAAGGTTGACTGCTTGTTTGTTTATGAATGAGTTTGCTACCAGGAGAAGGGAACTATTACTGGATGTACTGGACACATTCCTTGTCATTTGTCACTAACTGGAGGGGCGTGGTCTTTTGTGACTTCTGGCTTGTTAGTTAATTAATGTATAAATAGCTCCCCTGAAAATGCAAAGGGCATTCAATTTTGTGGGTTTTTATTTCTGAACTTAAGTGCAAAATGTTCCTGTGGTCTAAAAAGATGGTTTCTTCCCAATTCATTTCACCCCTCCTCCTCTTCATGACTCTGTGGGGGCGTTTGCAATACAGAAATTATGACATTAAAATTACTTTCATGTCAGTGGACTTTGATGTCTGTAATAGAAGGTCAGGAGGTCTTTGAGGCAGAATTAGTCAATGGAGAAACCAGGATGGGGAAAATCCTTTAGTTCAGTGTACAAGAGGACCCAATCTGCTATAATACAAGGAACCCTAAGGGGTCATGTGCTCACACAGGAAATAAAAGGTCAGTTAGTTACATCAGCACTCTTCCAGAGAAATGCATTATGAGTCCTACACACACAACACACACAGACACACAGACACACATCACAATTCTTACAGGAAGATCAGAGGACAGCTGGATCTTTCTGTCTATCTTGTGGGCCCTGGGGGTTGAATTTAGGTCATCAGGCTTGGGGAGCAAGTGCCTTTACTGGCTGAACCTTCATGCCAACTCAGCTACATTAAAAAACAGTGATGAAAGGTCTATAGTTTCAATATTATATATCACCATGTCACCAAAGTAAAGTTATTGCTTTTTTCATTTCCTTTTTGGTTCTTTGAAATCTATTTTGCATATTATGTTTGAAGCATCCACCAGAGTAGCCACATTTCAAGTGTTTAGGGCAACCCAATGGAGCTTAGCTTAAGGCTACCATATTCAACACTGGAGGTCTGTGAAGTTCAAAGACTATGCTCTCATCTTGTCCATAGTCCACGGGTAGTTTATATACTTGTATTGGTTAGTTTTTGTGTTGACTAGACATATGCAAGATTCGTTTGGAAGAGGGACTCTACGGAGAAAATGCCTCCATCAGATTGCCTGTAGGCTAGTCTGTAGTGCCCTTTTGTTTTTGATTACTTGTTGTGGGTGGTCCCAATGGGATGAGTGAGTGTGAGGTATGCCACTTATGGGCAGGTGTTCTGAGTTGTGTAAGAAAGCAGGCTGAGCAAGCTAGGAGGAGGAAGTCAGTAATCCTACATGGCCTCTGCTTCAGTTCCTGCCCTGATTTCCCCGCATGATGGACTGTGATCCCTATGTGTAAACAGGAGTAAGTCTTTTCCTCCCTCAGTTGCTTTTCGTCAAGGGTTTTAGCGAAGCAAGAGAAACCTTAACTATGATATACACATAACAAATCCATTTTTTTCCAACTGAGAAAGAAAAAAATATATCTGTGACAAAAACTGTCCAAAGTGTTCATTTCCTTGATAAACTGTAGGTTAACCCCTCCTCCCCCACCATTACTGTTCCTTAGTTTCAGGACTGGCCATAGGTAAGAAATTACCCTTCTAAGGGGAAATACAACTTGATTCAATGGGCAATATAAAATAAATAGCAAACTGCCCATCTTAAAAAGTGAAGGGAAAGTTTTCCGTCATTTTGGATAGAGCAAAATATTCATTAACAAATGCCAGCTAATTTTTCTCCTGGAATCCTGACACTACATTAAATGCGAAGTCAGTTGGTTCCCAGCAGTATTAACCTGGCAATTTAAACACACACACACACACATACACACACACATACACACACACACACACACACACACACACACACACACACACACGTTGTTGACTCAAGAATGACTTTTTAAAAATTTTTAAAATATTTTTTGAGACAGGGTTTCTTTCTGTGTAGGCTTTCCTGGACCTGGAACTCATGCTGTAGATCATGCTGGCTTTGGACTCACAGAGATCCACCTCCCTCGGCCTCCCAAGTGTTGGGATTTAAGGCAAAGACACCACTGCCTGGCATTTTTAAATTCCAGTGGGGAAAATTCTCATTCTCAGTATTTTTGGGGAGTGGGAACTGCAACCATCAGATGCACCCAGAAAACACTTCCTGAGAATAAAATTGTATTAAACACTGAATCAACTTTTATTTGACAGCTATTTCCATTATTGTAGCTTAAATCCAGTGGCCATAATGTTTTTGAAGCTGCAGATAAGTTTTGTGTTTTATGAATTGGGATTGTTTACTATGGTAAATAGCTTGCTTTGATTTATGGCTGTGAGAATCAGTAAGATCTAGCTTCAATACTAAAATCTTTTTTTTTTTTTTTTTTTCGAGACAGGGTTTCTCTTTGTAGCTTTGGAGCCTATCCTGGCACTTGCTCTGGAGACCAGGCTGGCCTCAAACTCACAGAGATCTGCCTGCCTCTGCTTCCCGAGTGCTGGGATTAAAGGCGTGCACCACCAATGCCCGGCTTACTGGAATCTTTTGAGCCAGGAAAAAAAAATGTTTTTGAGCCCCAGATTGTCTATTTGTGTCACACAGACAATACTGTTTGTCTTAGAGATTGTTGTGAAGGTTAAATGTGACCATGAGAGTGCAATGCCTGAAGCAGATACCTCTATTGACATCTTGCTGCTTTCTGGTAGTTGCTAAGTGAGATTCAGTCACACTAGTTGTTTTAGGTCACTTTTGGCTGTAAGGCTATGTATTATAATAAGTGACTTGTGGTTGGAACAATGAACACACAGTCTTTTGGTTAGTAACCTGGAGGCAGCTTAGATGAGCACATGGACTTAAGTTCTCCGGGGAGGCTGTCATGGCTTCTACTGGGGCTGGGGTCTCATTTGAAGGCTTAACTGGGGAAGATCCTGATAGGGTGTGGTCCTGGCAGGCTGAAGTTGAAACAAACACGGGCAGCACTAGCGCAGGGCCATTGTCTTTTCATGTTCTTAATGTTCAGAGGCAAACAAGCATCCCTAGAGGAACTTGTTTACTTGCCTAAGTATCATTATAGAAGGTCTCTTCACAATGTTCTTTTTCCTCTTTAAAGAGATTTATTCTCATTACTTTTATTTATGTGTATCTCCGTGTGCAGTTGTTAGTGAATGTCATGTGTGTGTGTCCCCAAAGCTCAGAAGTTACTGAATTGCAACTGGAGTTAGAGGCTGCCAGGCAGGTGCTGGGAACACAACTCAGGTCCTCATGAGGAGCAGTGGGTAATCTGAACTGCTGAGTCATTCATTGCTCCAGCCCCACAATACGCTTTCCAAAAAAAAAAAAAAAAAAAAAAAAAAAAAAAAGTGCACAATGCCCAAACAATGGAAACTGTAAAGCTTTGGAGATCTTAAAATTCTACGAAGCTCATGGGGTGGTCTCAGTGTTCTTACATCTCAGGATGAAATTTTCTTCTCTGGCTCCTCCGGTGGCTGCAGGAACCAGACTCAGAATCACTTGGCTTGTTAGAAATGCAGACCTATTGAGTTGGAGTGTGCTTTTTAACAAGATGCCCCAGCTTGCCTGAGGTATCTTAGAGTTTGAGAAGCAATGGTGGTATTTTACTTTCACAAAAACAAAACAAAAACAAAATACGTTTTCTCCTAAGAATGGGTTCTTTGAACTTCTTTTTGTCATTGGAAGCTCTTCTTTTGCAGTTAAGCATCTACCCGAGCTCTGGGGAGATGTTGACTCTAGCATCCCTTAGTATGTAGAACAGGAAAAGGGACCGAGCGCAAAGCGGGGGCAGTTATGAGAGCCTCGCAGTCTGACCTCTGAGAAAGCAAGAACTGGATCTGCGGAACCCTCTCAGCCCGGGCCCTAGGGCAGAGTGCAGGCAGCGAACGAATCTCAGCCAGGAGTTTGCAGAATTTGGCTGAGCCCTCCGGCCTGGGAGGGCAGGGGCGTGGCTAGGCCGGCGAGAGGGCGTGGCCGGCGCCGAGGGGCGGGGTCTGGCCGAGGCCGCCGGGCAGCAACGTCGGTGGGCAGCGGAGCGGCGGCCGCGCCATGTGGCTGTTAGGGCCGCTGTGCCTGCTGCTGAGCAGCACTGCGGGTGAGTGGGGGACTCGCGACGCACTTCACCGGGCCCGGGGCGTGGGGGCTGGCCGTGATTGTCCCTGCTCCGCGCGCGGGCCTGGGCTGCGGGCGTGGGTGTCCGCGGAGGGCGGACCCGGGCGCCTGGCTGGCCGGGACCCCGCGAGGGGCCGCGGCGGGGCGCGCGCCGTGCTATTGTGTGGGCCGGCGCGCCGGGTGCTGTTGTCGTGTGTTCGCGGGCGGAGCTTTGTGTGGCGCCCGCTCCCTGGAGCCCGGCGGCCGCCCGGATTGGGCGTAGCTCGAGTGTGGTTCAGTGTGCTGGGAACTGAGGAAGGGAAAGAGAGCACTGATTTCGGGTCTTCCCTGACCCACGCAGCCTTTAACATACACTTTGCTGCCTCACTATCCCATCTACGCTGCCCTCGTATCTGATCCCAGTTTCTTTTCTCTTCTTTCTGGGACTGTCTGGTTCGGGAATAGTGAGATCCAGTGGGACTGGACATGGGAATCACTCGCTCATCCTAGGAGCAGATCTTTTACTTCTGTCTGTCGCGGACGCCTTAACCTGCGGGCAGCCGGGAACAGAGGACCCGGGGTTTCCTCTAACGACCGACCGTTGGTCCTTGCATCTCAGAGCGCATGTATCCTGAGACCCGCAGGGTCCCTCCCAGGCAGAGTGCTGTTCCCAAGAACTTTTCTGCTGATGTGGGCACGCTCCGAATTCCAGCTTGGAGCCCTTCCCCTCTGCCTCTGCCCGCCGGCCACAGCTGTTAGCAGTCCCTCCTCAGCCCTGCCCACCCTTAACCCCTGATGTTTATTTCAGGGCAGCTGATGCTCACTCAACTTTCTTTACTGAAGATTTCTTGCACTGTGTTTGGGTCACTCACATGTCTAATTTATATTGGATTTCCCCAAATGCTCCTAGAAGTGTTTGTCGGGGAAAGTCCATTCTGAGCTACCCCTTTGCAGATGCCAGGGAACCCTTCCTTCCTAGAATTTGCAGGTCCTGAGCATCTTCCCAACCCAGTGGCCGTCCCCACCCCCAAGACGTCATCCTTACTCTTCTGAGACTCCATTTAAATGTCTGTGGCTTTGCTCAGCTTCCAGTGAAGGGCTAGACTCCTGTGGTGGCTGTGGTTTTTAAAAACCAGGTCTGAGGCCCTGTGTTCTATTTGTCTTGAGTTATGGGTTGGGGGTAGAGAAGGAGGAAGGGCGGGAGGGGAAAATGAATTAGGCAGCTATAAGCAGGTGCAAGTTATTTGGAGGCTGTTAGAGCAGGCTCAATTCCAGGGCATCTCAGACATGAAGATCTGCCTGGATTCACACATTTAATTCACATAGGAATGGCATGTCCCCTGGTAACACCCAAGCTGGCTCTTGTTTGTGTGCACTGCTTATGGCCAGTGGACACTAATTATCACATCTCCTTGTTGTAGCAGGTTGAGTCTTCAGTTCACAAAAAAATTATATGTATTTCTCCATGTCAGCAATGGTTATTCAGTATGCCTGTGGATATATAACACGGAGCTCAAATCATTGAAGTAGTCACAGTGAGCTATATAGTTAAGTTAGGGTAGGGACAGCCATTGCAGTGTTCCTTGGCAGAAGTTGGCTGTGGCTTTGGATTTTAGTGACTTCTTACTCTAGGGCCTTGAGATGGGTTGAAGTGTTTTCTTGTTACCCTAAGCATCATTTTTTAAAGCACGAACTTCGTTTTGAACCAAGTGTGAGAAAAAGGGCTGGGTTGTTCCCAGTTGGGCGAGGTACCTTTGTCTCAGACCCTACACCCAAATCCTTTCCTGTAAAGTTAATAATAACAGAGGAGTTTCAGAAGCCAGGACATTGGATTTTTAGCTCCCGATAATGTATAGAAGAAAACTGGAGTCTGAGTTGAGTGTGGAGTCCAAGTCTGAGGTCTTTAAGAGGCTGGAAAGCCACTGCTATTCCAAGAACCATTCAAAGGACTTTGTTGTTCAGGAACTTTCTGAGGCACCTTGGCACATGTTTTCTCTTCCTTTGTTTTAGCATTTGCCTTAAGGAGGTGAAACATTGGTTGTGGCTGTTACTATTTTTTAATGTATCCTGCTGGAGAGCCTCAGATCACTTCAGCCCTCCATTACTTTGTCTGATGTCCTGTTTTCTGGCGCGTGGGTGATGCACATGGTGGGTTTAAGTGTGAGAGTCTTTAGATATTTTGGAAGGTGGATATGAAGATGAGAGGGTAGGTGGTTGGTCTTCTTTCCTGGCTGGCTTTTGCTAAGGTCCCCCCCTCCTCTGGTCAGGGAAGACTGGAAAGAGGTTTGATTTCCCCTCCTGGCAGCAGTGTGCTTCTTAACTTTTTCTCCTGGAGGGATCTGCTTCATGGCCCGAGGGTGGGTTTTATTTATGTTTTAACCAGCTGAGTAGCTGCTCTTAGCCTAGTCCTGTCCAAGGACTGCATGGAAGTACAAATAAACATACCTTGTTGTTTTTCACTTCAAAGGTTGTCTCTGGGGCTCCCTACTGGGATGTGAGGTATTGTTTTGTTTTTGTTTTCCTTGATAGCTTACTAGGTTATGTATTTTAACATCTGTTAGGGAGGAAGGGGATGGGGATTTGACTAGTAGATGGTCAATTCCTGGCCTTCAACCTTGTCAGAAGCCAAAGTTGCTAGAATAAGTTGATAGTGGGCTTGTGTTGCCACCACCATAGTTTTTGTTGTTCTTGTTTTAGTTTATTGATGAAGGGTCTTATGTAGCCCAGAGTGGCCTCTAACTATCAGCCTTGAACTATGCAGATGAGGACAACCTTGAACATTTGCATCTATCTCTTAAGTACTAGGGTTACAGGCATGGGCTACCTCACCCTGATTATGTGGTGCTGGGAATAAAACAAGGGCTTCATTCATGCTAAGTAAGTGCCCTGTGACTGAGTGATGTTTATTCTATGGTAGTTCTGAAGCAGTTGGGAGAATTTTGGGATTGGGAAATTATGTGATATGGTATTATTGTTTAAAAGCCTTGCCCATTTGCATGGGAGATGAAGGGACCCTAGGATTCATGACCTAAGTCCCAAATGGCCCAAGATGTTCATCTTGCCACTGAAAACAACTTAACTTTTTCCAAAGAGCTCAGGTAGTCTTTCTATGGCTCATGAGATATCGATGGTTTTCTAGGCACCATGGTGTGGGCTGAAGCCTAGATTCTAACCCAAGCTTTTCTCAACCCTTCCCAGCCTTATGGGCTGTCCTACTGAGTTTGTTCTGCCAGGGACTTTTGTGATTTAATACAACCACCACAGAGTTTGCCCATCAATACTCTCCCCTTCCTCAGATCTGTTCATTGTATGGATAATGCCCTGAATTTATTCTACAGTGATACCAGCTAAGGACTCACTAATAGTCATAATGAGAACTTTCAACATAATTTCAATCTTTGTGTGAAGATGTAGGTTTGTCATAGTATATATGGGTGAAAATCATGACTGGGATGCTATAAGCCAAGGCACGTTGCTGACTGGAGTGGTGCAAACCCCAGGATGCTCATTCATTGGGCTGTATGTTGGTTGGTTCATCATTTTGTATAAACAAAAATGAAAAGATGAGCTATGACATGTGTTAGAGTGTTGGAGCTGTATTGTTATGGGATACTTCCAGGGACAAATCTGGTTTTGGCTATGAAGTTTTCTTTCCTTTCTTTTTTACTTTGCACTGTCTACTCAGCAACCAGTGAGGTGTTTTAAGGACTGCACCTGTCTTGCATTGGAATGGCTGTGAAGAGTCTATTCTCTTGGCTGCCAAGGAGACTTCTCTATTCTTTTTGCTGGGAGGGTGGCCAGCTACTGTGAAAATGCAACATTTACTGGTCATATCATTTGCTAGGTTGTTTAATATGCTCAGCAGAATGAGTAGACTCTTGAGTTGCTTTAACTGTTCATTCAAGAGGAATAACAAATGCTTATCTGAATTAGGATTGTGAGGGTTCCCATAGCTGCTTCCAGGAATGAGGTTAGTCTAGTCTAGGGTTTCGTAGCCTTAGAGCCATTGACATTTTAGAGTGAATAGTTGTTTGTTGTGTAGGACTGTTTCATATGGTAACAATCGGTCATCTCTCTGGTTACTACCAACTTGAAAACCTCTTGTGTAGTTGGGTGCCAGCCTACTTGTTATTCGTCGTGAGCATTACTGCCCACCCTAAAGATCTCTGCTGGATTACATTCTACTTCACTGTACTTGTCTTTTTGCATCTGGATCCACACAAGTGCAAAGATGTAAAAATACCCTGAACTAGAAATGCCCTTCTCTCTCACTTTCCCGTTGTGCTGTAGTAAAAACATTTGGAATTTTTGACTGCAGCTTTTGACTCCCTGGGGAGAAACATATGCCAATAAAGTTTGTTCTCGAGAGGTGGTAGCTGAGACCAAAAGCCACCTGGCTCGCTGAGTGTTAATCTTGGGATGTTCCTGTGCTCAGAGCCTGTGGGCTGAAGGAGAACATGCTGCCTGGACTTTTTGCCTTGAGAATCATGTGTTGAAATCTTAACCCTGGAAGTCCCCCTGCCTCCACTCCATAGAGCTAGGATTGCCCTTCTCAGCCCCCTTTCCCTCTCTGTGATTCCTTCATTGAGTATCAAAAGCCTGTACAACTTGGGACAGTTCTGCAGGTTGCAAGGAATTTATTTCAAGGTGGTTTCTTGAAATTTGCACTGTACTCTGTTTTAAAGTTCTGTTCTATGTTGCTTTATAACTTTGGAGTTCCTTTAAGACTCCTCGTCTTGCAGCTGTCCTTTTCTTTGTTTGGTCCCCAGACTTCCTTAAGCTTTTTCCTTCCTTGTCTCTTCAGATGAGCCATATAACTTGTTGACTCCTGCCTTCTTTGATGCTTGAACTTGCAGGATGAAGGAAGCAGGTTCCCAAAAGGAAATGCGGGGCTTCCATCCAAGCACATTTGTTTCAGTCTTTGAAAGCCTTTTCTACTGAGGAGCTCTGGTTTCCCAAGCTTTCAGCGATCCTTTTCCTTTTTTTTTTTTTTTTTTGGAGGTTGTTCTGGAACTCACTCTGTAGACCAGGCTGGCCTTGAACTCACAAAGATCTGCCTGTCTCTGCCTCCTGAGTGCTGGGAATAAAGGCGTGAACCACCAATGCCCAGCTTTATCCTTTTCCTTTTTGTTTTTGAGTAACCAGAACTGTTTGTCTTAAGCCTCATTCAAATGCCCAATAGTGTGCTATCAGCCCTATTACATACACAGATACTGTGTTGTGCTCAGGAGTGCAAAGCCATGCAGAATGGAAGGACCTACGGATGGATGAGAGTTTGCTGATCTTTTTATGATTGGGGCATGAATGATAGCAGCTCTTTCTGCCATTGGTGCCTCGGAGACGTTTCTTAGTGTGAGTGGGATGCTTGGAGCTTGGACATTGATGGGAACAGTGCTGCACAGAAGTCACAACACTGTGGCAAGCATGGATTCAGAACTGGTGGACATTGTTAACTAGGTTCCACAGGTAACAGCATACATCCTAGTTTGTTCCTTTAGCTTTTTAGATAATGTGTGTGTTGGTGTTTTAAGACTTCTCAAGCTTTGCCTTTTTGAGATTTGAATAATTTATGTGGCTGTCAGAAGTGAGTGTGTGTGTGTGTGTGTGTGTGTGTGTGTGTGTGTGTGTGTTTAACTTTGTTGCTTAGTGTTCTTGGGGACTGGTTCTAGATCTCCACTTAGATACCATGGATGCTCACATCCTTTATATAAATTGACATAGTATCTGCATACAAGTTAATGTATGTCCTGTATAAGTTTAATTAGCCTCTGTATTATTTACAATACTTAAAACACTGTATGGGTGATTATTATACTAAATCAATAAAAGAATAATGACAGGAAGTCTGTGTATATTCAGAAGAGATGCATTCCCCCAGTTATTTAAGTTTGTATATGTGTGTGGTGCTTTGTAGCATGTGGGATGCATACAAGTATGCATGGGGGGGGGTGTGTGCATGGAGAGGCCAGAGTAGGTAGGCCATTGCATTGTCCTCTATCACTCTCTGTCTTAGTGCCTTGGGACAGGGTCTTTTGCTGAACCAAATGCTTGCTGTTTTGACTAGGATGGCTGGTCAATGAACATGGGACATCTTCCCTTTGTATCACAAATCTTGTGGTTATAGGCATGTGCAGCCATGCCTGGCTTTTTAGGTGGGTGCTTAGTATGTGAACTTATATCCTCATGCTTTCAGAGTAGGTAGCCATCACCCTAGCCTGTTTCCACAAGAGCCATCACCCCAGCCCATTTCCACATACTTTTGATCATCTCACCACTGTGCTATTGCCCTAGTTCTGTTTCCACATACTTTTGTTCAGGAGTTGCTTGAATGTACAGGTGTGAAACCTGCAGGTGGATACTGTGGGCACACTATATATTCCTTCCTTATATATTACCTGTGCTGACTAACCCCTACTCTTACTACATTGTAAACTCCTCAAGGCCTGGGGCTTGGTTAAACATTTTGTCATGTTTCTTGTTTCTTCTGAGATGCTGAGGAGAGTAGGAACAGCTCTACTCACTGAAGGTCCACTCTGTCAGGTAGGATGCTGTTATGTCCAATTGAAAACACCAGTAGAATACCTACACTCAGAATCTAGACAAGAAAGAGGTATGACAATGAAACATTAAAGCCTTCCCCTCACATTTTTCTCCCTTCCCTTAAGTAACTACCACAAACTATCTGAAGATTCATGGATTCATGGGTAAATGCACATATACACACAGGCAGAATGTAGTGAGTTCATGCCTGCCTCTTATATCATGTTTCATCAATTCTGCTGTGAGCTGCTTGGGCATGTCACCTGCTCTCATTAGCCACATCTGTGATATTCAACAGTTTTCAGCAGTTTCTGTCAGCCATGCTTGAAGGCAGTTCTTCATCTTCTACAGATTAAGACTTTGCCTTCCCTTGTTTCCTAAACCCATGGTTGATAGGGCTGCAGCTATTTGGGAACAATTTTTTCTTTTAAGTTTCTTAATGCTTGGCTTTTACCTACCAAGAAAATAGGGAATTGTACTCATTTTATTTTCTTCAGTGATACTAGCTTCAGTATTACTCATTTTGGCTTCATTCCCTGTCTTTTTATGCTCACATGTTTTATTTCAATGCCATATTTTAGTATCATCTTTTGAAAGATAGTTTAAACTGTAGGTATATTCAACCTTGGCAGTTCAGAACTTGATGAAAGTGACAACATACAGATATGTTCATAGCCAAGTTCATCTAGGCCTAGTCAGTATCAGTAAACCACACCCCTACCTGTTGTGTTGTTGCCCTTATGTCCATTCTGTCTAAGCTGTTACTGCCTTTATTCCTTTATTACTGCTCATTCTTTTCAAAACAGCTGTACCAGCATCTTTTTGGTATATGACATTTATTTAGGTAGGTGGTGTGTTGGTGTGTTCTGCCTTATAGATAAGCCAAATAAAAGGTGAGGGCAATTGAAAGCCTCCTCTATGAGGACTAACTTTCATGATATCAGAAGGTTCTGTGCAAACTTCCAAAGGAGGAGAGCCGCCAACAGCCCCACCCAGCTGTGATGCCTGTGAACCACAACAACAACCAGCACGGCCTAAGGGTACAGCAGTGGCATATATACCTTGGTAGTAGCCAACAGTTTTCTGATTGGATTCAAGATCCACTAAACAAGAGGAAAATCATGCTTGATTTTGGAAACCTAGTTAACTACTCAGGGCTAGTGAAGTCATGGATCTTGGAGGAGAACCTATAACAACTACTTTACTAAACCATGTAGTTAGCATAATCCCTAGCTACATTCTAAATATTTGTCCTTCTACCCACAGATAAGTGTAGTTCTCAACACTGATTGAGAAAATTCTTTGGAACAGATTGAGACCGTTACAGAAAACCATAAGCAGTCAAAAGGCAGAGTTGTGGAGGCCAGTTCCGATAGCTACATCTACAACTCTGGTACCCAAGGCTCAGGGAACATTGCGAACATTGCAGAAAGAGTCAGAGTCACAAGATCAAGGAGTTTGCTGTGAGACTGTGTCTCCTAGGAATGTCAGAAGTTACATCCATAAAATCTCACTAACATGACTTCCTAAACATGAGCTAAACAAAGACAATAACAATAGACATGCTAAAGCGGATGGGGAAACCCCACGAGGCCTTAACCGTACACAAAGAACTAAAAACAACTAATGCTGATAGTAGGAGAAATAGTATTCCCTGGAGAAGAGATACCAGCTAGTTATTATCCAATACCAAATGGAGAGCCCTGAAAACATGTACAAGTAATATTATACAGAGCAGTGAGGTTATATTTTAATGTAGTCTGCAAATAGATGCTAAGAACTCTTGTCACTGTCTTCATTCCCCAAGCCAAGGAGGGTGGTGGTGCTTTGCAAGTTACAATATTGCTTCTAGTTTATAACGCATTAATTGCCGTGGGCAGATCAGAATGGACCTCAGGACTTTAAACTCTCAATCCTAAGGTCTTTCCAGAGACCTGAGATCAAGAACCAGACGATAATTTTAGTGAGTCATCGTGCCATCAAGTGACAGTGATAAATTGGGTGAATTCTCTGGTGTCTAAGTCCAACTGATTTCTGACAAACAGTGAGTGCACTGTGCCGACGAAGCTGTTTCTGTCCTGGATAGTGGCCACAAAGAGGGAGGGCGACCACTGAGCTTATTCTGGAGCTGGAGGCAAGTAGAATTTATGAATAGCTTGATTTAGAAGACTTGTAAACCCAGGGTGCCAGTTTCCAGGTGGCAGCGGGCACTTGTGTATGTGTTGGCATGAAGAAATGAAAGTATAAAGGGTGTTTAATTTTATAGCATTAGAAATCCCTCCCTGCTCATTATTGCAGGGTCCATCGAGGTTAGCTGGGGGATCAGGAGTGTGTGTCTTTGATGGTGCCACTGGAGCATTTTCCATCAGACTTTGCCTTGAATCAGAGCAGTGTTCTCCTTAACTAATTGGAAATGGCTGAAAAGTGAACCTCAGTCATACTTGTGAGTTCTATGGTTGGTTGAAGCCTCTCATTTGGTTTGGAAAGTTCTAAATTTAACTTGTTTTTCATTATGAAAATAAAATGAGTGATTAACAATGTAGAGTATTCATTTCATTAGTGCCAACGCCATTAAAAATGGTTGATGCTAAGAAAGAGCAGAACAGAAATGAATGCAGTGTTTCAAAAGCAGATTTATAAAAACATCCTTGTAAGCATGATTAAAAAACATGATATTCGCCAGTGAGCCCTGCTGACCTGAGCCCAGGGAAGGAATACTAGAAAAGTTAATAACCACCATCAAAGAGATAAAACTGGAAAGAATGACTTATGCATTAGGAAGAGTCTTTATCAATGAAAGATGGAACCAGTTTGGTATATGTTAAAGGGGAACTATAAACATGGGTGGAACCTATGATGTAGCCCTAAAGATTTAGCATTCCTAAAATTCTTTTGTTACCCAAAACAATGATAAAGATCCTGCAAGAAAAGCTAATGCATGTTGAAAACATAATGATGTCGTTCATTTTTTAAAAAGCACATGAGAATAATAAAACTTTGGAGCACAGACACTAGAGAGATGGTTCTGTGGGTAAGAGTGCTTGCTCTCACATAGACCTGAGTTCAAATTCCAAGTATCTACAGAAAAAGCAGGGTATGGTTGCATGTGTCCATGACTACAGCATTGTGTGTTAGGGTAGGGGTGTGGGTGGGGGCGGCAGAAATAAACAAGCAGATCTCAAGTGCTTGCTGGCTGTCCAGCCTATCTGAAATGGTGAACTCTAGTTCAGTGGGAGACCCTGTCTTAAGACAATAGGTAGAAAGTTGCAGAGGAAAACATCTGACATCTTGTTTTGGCCTCTGTATGTACACTCATACACATGCAAGACAGACAGACAGACAGACAGACAGACAGACAGACAGACAGACAGACACACACACACACACACACACACACACACACCCTAGCCTCTCTCCACTCAAATTTGGAAACAACATTCAGAGTAGATGGGACAATATCAGCAACCTTTAAAAGTACCCATAAATATGTGATTCAGCAAGAAATCTGAACAGAGGTGGTTTCCATGGGGCAGGTGGTATCCCTTGTGTTCTTTGATGTCTGTGTCTCTTACTAGTACTCTCTAGTACCTAGTTCAGTGCTTGGCATCATGTCAGCCAGGGTTTCCAGTAAGTCATCTAGAAGAAGCAATGGAGGGGGCAGTGTGGAGAGGTGGCTGTACCTTTGAAAATAATGAATCAGGGAGAGAGCCAGATGAAGCCATGGGGAATGAAATTTACCTGCCCAAGCCAACTGTGCCCTTTGGTGACTAATTATTTCTCTTCTTTTTTGGAACAGTCTCATTGATTTTTTTCAAAGACTTGTAAGGATCATTACAAGAGATATCCTTGGCTTAAAAAGAAAAGGAGGCCTTTGTGAAGGAAATAGATTAGAGCAATTTAAAATCAGGTGATAAATTAGACACATGCATTATGAGACTAGCATGCCCCACATGTAAAAAGTTATGGCAGGTCAATGAAAACAGCTGTGAGTCTTAACTCCGCCTGACTGAATGGGAGAAACTAACACAAAAGCCAAACAGTTCTATTTAAATATCATTATTGAAAAATGTTAAACACTCAGAAGCTTATTCTGATCTAGTTTAAAGGGAAAAAAATTTACTGGTAGAACTACACAAATGACTCCAGGAAGGAAGCACAGCAATAAATACTGTGTTGGAAGGAAATAAAAGATGGTATCTATATCTACACATATGTATTTGATATATATGTATCAGCTATAAGACTAAATGTCAAGCAAAAGATAAAATTCATTCTGCAAGGGGCCTTGATGGTATCACTTCAGTTTTACATGACATTGAGCACTAAGATTAAACAGACCACACTGCTAATGGCAACGGGTTCATTAACCAACAAATGTCTCATCCCACATAAAAAGATACAAGAAATCATGAACATAATGGAAGTGTTGAAGGCTCTTTAAATGTTAAATTAGCTAGTGTGTAGAAGTCAGAATTTACTTACAGAATACAAATATTTAGTGTATTTTTTAAGAAGTATTTGGCAATAGTGATGTTGAGCTCTAAAGAATGATAGGTGGGTAGTAAAATGTCCACAGTTGAGAGTGGGCAATTGAACTCACTGGTCCATGTGGGAGCCCCCCAGGGGTCTCTCCTCCATACAGCTGCTACTTGGATCTGTTGGCTACGGAGGCTTTGGGGTTCAGTCCTCCCTGCTAACAAGATAAGAAGGCTCATTAAGCTTGATCTGGGAGCCTGACACCAGCAGCTGCCCAAGGGGTGTCTGTGAGTGAGAAATGACAAGGACAGCATGGGGCCTGTACAAAGACAGAAGTGTGTGTGTGTGTGTGTGTGTGTGTGTGTGTGTGTGTGTGTGTAGTATTGAAGGAAATATTCAACCACAGGGATACATTCTGAAGAGCATGTTGTTAGGTAATTTTTGTTATTCTGTGAATAGCATTTATAAAGTGTGCTTGCACACATGAAGAAGATAGCTCTCACATCACCAGACAATATAATTTTATGTGGCCCACTGTGTACTGATATATCTTCACATAGCACATGGCTCTATTATACTTTTAGTATTTTGAATGCTCTCCTTCCATGTATATCTACTCAAACACCATTGTTAACTCCAGAGTTGCACTGGCAGCGATCACATGCATCCTGAGTCCTTCCCTCATTGGATTACTGAGGACGTGTCACCCATATATAGAGTGGAGGAAGGGGAAAAGGCACCCTTTTTGAGGCAGTGTCTGCAGTAACCTGGTTTCCTCTCTGAACATTTGCAGACAGATATCCAGCACCCGTATCTACTGCTGGGTGGGTGGGTGGGTGGATGCAAATCTGCATAAAATACAGGTTGAGTTCTGCCTAGGGGGTTCTCATGTTTCTTGGGTTTTCAAAAGTGATGCTGATGCTGGCCAGCTTGACTGGGAAGAGATGCTGCCCACCAGTCTGTGACCTTTGCCCAGCAACATGCAGCCTTGGGGAGTGTGTTTGCACTTTGTCTCTGTAACTCAGGCTGTGTTTGTTTGCTCAATCTCACTGGAAAGCTTCGTGTCCATCCTTCAGACATAGCTAGTGAGACTTCTCTAGTCATTACTCTTGTGTTCAGCTTCCAACTTAGAATTCATCACTGGCTTTTCAAAAGTCACCTCTACCTCACACTTGATACTGTTAAACATGCCATACAATTTTACAGTTTATTCATACTTGTTCTTGAGATTTAATGGTTACTAAACCACTAAAAATTATAAAAGTAATAGCAGTTCTTTAAACATATAGTTTCAACTTTAAATTCTAATATATAGGAATTAGTATATATATAAAGAATTAAATATAAGGTATATAAACATTATGTATGATATATAGTATAGCTAACGTATAATTAATAACATACAACCTGCCATACAGATTTTATTAAATGCTAATGGCTTCCATTTAAATTTGTATTGTCTTTAAAAAAATGTATTGCTGGTGTTGTCAAAAACTTAGCCCATTTCATTATGTCCTCTCCCACCCTGGAGGTCACAGCTATCCTCAAATGGGTTTGTGTCCTTTCTCTCAGTGTTGTGTGTGTCTGTACATGTTTGTCTGTGAATATGTGCATGCCCTTTATGTAGAGGTCAGAGGGTTGGCCTAAGGTGGCTTCCTCAGTCACTCCCCACCCCCCCTTTTTTTTGAGACAGGGTCTCTCTCTCTGAACCTGGAACTCACTGATTCAGCTAGGCCATCTGGCCAGTGAACTTCCAGGATCTGCCTGTTTCTGCTTCCCAGTGCTGGGTTATACATGTGCATCACCATTTAAAAATTTTTTTCAAATTGAAATAGATTTTCTTTCATACAATATATTTTGAATATGGTTCTCCCTTCCAACTCATCTCAGATCTTCCTCACTTCCCCATCCACCCAAATCAACACCCTTTCTTTCTCACATTAGAAAACAAACAGGCATCTAAAATAATAATAAATCATGCAAACAAGCAAGCAAACAAAGGAGAGCCATAGAGAAAGCACAGGAAACATGACAGACACACAACTTTTGTGTGACTGTTGCACCAGCATATCTTGCAGGCAGGCAGTCATTGTAGATTGAAGTGTTTGTAGCTGTATTGGTGTTTACTCTTCTCCTCTGGTAGGTGGGCACCAACTCCACTTCTCCATGTTCAGTGAGTTATGTAGTATTGTCTTCAGCAATTGGGCTTTGCCATCGGTTTGTGGAGATCAACCAACAGGCTTAGCAATAACCTCGGTTGTGTGTGTGGGGTTCCCATGTTTTTGTTTTTGTTTTTAATGTGGGCTCTGAGTATCTGTATTCAGTTCCTCTTGCTAGAGACAGGGTATTGCCAATAGTCCAGGCTATCCTTTCCTACCTTAGTGCCTCAGCCTCCTAAGAGCATGGACTATAGGTGTGAACTTTGAGAAGTTCATGAACTTTGAAAAATGTACTTGTCAGCCAGGCATGATGGTGTATGCCTTTAATCTCAGCACTCTTGAGGCAGAGATCTGGGGATCTCTTGAATTCAGACTAGTCTAGGTCTCCAGAGTTACATAGCTAGACAGACATAGGTCTTTCCCGTTAGACAGAAAAATCCTCTCCTCCTGCGTTGGGGCACAGGATCAAGTTTGTTGAGATGTACTGTCTCACACCTGGACCTATTCGGGAAGCCAGGTTCAAGGTTCTGAGTGAGTCCTGAGACATCATCATGTAGTGTGCTTTTGCAGCCCTTGTTCAGCTCATCTCAGTATGTTTTTGTCTTCATCTAAGGTCCTTTTTCCATCCTGAATTTTGGATGAAGGAGGGCATGCCCACCCTGCAAGGCTCTGGTGAGGAGGCAATGACTGGTGACAGTCTTCCCCATGTTGGTCTGCACTGGCTCAACAGCTGCTTCTGACAGGCTCCTGAGTTTTGGGTGCCTTTTTGGCCACCGTACATGAAAGAGGCTTTGCAGAGACCAGGGAAACTTGGAGCCTTTCCTTGGACAATAAAGAAAAAAAAATATATTTTAAAGGGGCTTTTTCTGTTTAAATTTCATGTGAGAGCTGGAGCATGGATCAAGATGGAAAGAAATATCTTTGAACTTGAACTATATGTGTGCACAGGACACCATCCACCACTGAAAGGACATTTAGTGGGTTAGAAGCCCAGTGTATATGAGGAAACAAAACAGTGTAAAAGATTGGCTTTGCAAAATAGTCACATGGAAGTGGTACTGTGGAGATAGGTACAGCGTGGTAAAGATTCAACCAAAAGTAGATGTGGTAGAGATGGAGCAAAGTGGAAATCATCCATCAACAGGGTGTCAGGGGGTTGGGGGAGGAAACCCAGACCTTAAGGGCAGTAGTTTAAAGTCTGTGGGATTTGATTTCTAGTTACTGTTCACTTGTACAGCCTGAGATTTTGGGTTACACACACACACACACACATACACACACACACACACACACACACACACACACACACACACACACACACACACAAATATTAGTAGCGTTGGTCCCAGGAAGAATTCAACATTGGAATGAGTTATTCACCCTGTCTGCTAGCGTGTACTTTAAAGTGGCCTGTTTGGTATGTCACTGTGTTTTACAATGTCTTATTGTTCCCTCACTTGTAAGGTAACATAGTGGGTGTGGTTGGAATCTAGCTTCCCCTTTCCTAAGTAACTGAGAGTTTGTCAAGAGAAACTGCACACAGATTTCAGGGGCTGTACAGTATGTGCTAAGAGGGAATTCCAGCCTGGCCTGGGCTGAGTGTGTGCACTACGTCTTGGATGTCGTATCTACTCACTTTGCTAGAAGCAGAGGGGGCAGTAGAGGCGGAGCCAGAAAGAGGACATGCCCTCCTGTGAATACTCCTCTTATTCAGAGTTCCTACTGTTTGATATTTACTGTGTCCCAGGTCCCAGGCCTGTGGAAAGTGCTTTGTCTATTTAATTTTCTTGCATCCCCTCAAGGTTGCTAGGAGGAAGGGACAGTGCTGAGCACAGCTAGGCCTAGTGGAAGGTCAGAACTCAGAAGCTCAGACGAGTTGATGGGACTTAGGCAAGGCTTGACCATCCCATCTCTCACCCCCACTCTGTGGTTGGTAATGAGCACTACAGAGATGAGCTGAGTCTGCTCGCCCAAGCCTCTGCCTTGTTGGGTTCTGTGTTCAGAAAGACCCTGGTTGGCCCTTCTCTTGGAGGCTTTGGGTGTGACAAGGGTGCGGCCTAGGCTGGCATATGCAGACTGGAGGCAAACCATGGTGTGGATGTGGAGACTTTGATGACAGGCATCAATTTAAATGGGTGAGAATAGTCTGGGCATGTGAATTGGGTTTGAGAAATTAAACTAGGAGGAAGGAGAGTCAGCTAAGCCACACTGATTTCCATACTTGGCAGTTTCCAGATTTGGATACTGTGAACCTGTAAAATAATGAGGGGGGAAAAAGAAAAGAAATCATAGCAGTTGGGTTTCTTACCCCAGGTCACCTACTTTTATGTGATGAAACAAGACAGTGAAAAAAATTGTACCTTCTATTATTTCATCACCACTGTATGAAAGAAATGGCTGTTTTTGTTCTGTTTGTGGGTATGTGTGTAGGTGTGTGTATGTGTGTGTGAGAGCTGGGTGTAATCACCCACTGATGAGCACCCACATAAGGATCAACAAAATCAACTGAAAGTCACAAGAGTTGCAAGGCAACCCTATACAAAAGTGCCTAGACATGTCACCACATCACTCTACACAGATCAACGAGGTTCCTAAAGAGTTAGGAATCCCTCTGAACCCCAACTCTGAAACTTGGTTGAAAGGGAACTTAGGTACATTAGATACCCAGAGTGTCCATTTCTCCATCTATGAAATGGATATAATACTGTCCCTGTCCCCAAAGAATCTGCTAGGTGATTTAGAATTAACTCCCACTGACAGAGGCCCTGTAGGTGCTAAATGGGCTATCTCGGTCCCTCTCTCTTTCAGCACATTCTACTCACTCCTGCCTTCACAGTGGCCTCCAGTTCCTTTGCACAGTGAGGGTCTCTGTCCCAGAAAACCTTTCCCTACACCTCAACTGCCCCAAGCCACAAAATTTGTCACATCCTCTCTATCCCCAAGGCAGGACTGTCTGTCCATCAGGACCCAGATACGTGGTATAAGAGCACTCTGGCCCACGATAGCACTGCCACTCTCCAGCCAACGAGAGCAGAAAATGAAGAAACACTCCACTTCGCCTTCCTAGACTTAAAGGATCAGGCTTGATTCTGAGCACGAGCTGTGGTTATATTTTCATATTAAGCTGTGATTTCTTGGGGATAGAGAGATACCTCGATCAATAAAGTGCTTGCTGAGACATGAGCCCAATCTCCAGAACCCATGTTTTTAAAGAGCCAGATGTGGGAAGTCGCACTTAGAATTCCAATGCTGGGAAAGCTGAGACAGGTGGATCCCTGGGGCTCATGGGCCAGATAGCCAAGCTGATGTGGCAAGTTCCAATCTAGAGAGAGCCACTCTCTCCAAAACCAAAGTGAGTGATGCCTGAGAAATGGCACCTGAGGTTGACCTCTGACCTCCATACTCAAAAGCATGCATATACCTACACACACACCTATACACATACATAAATAGAACAAAAACAGTGATTTCTTTCATGCAGTGGTGATGAAATAACAGCGGGCACAATTTTTCATTGTTTTATTATATAAAAGCCGGTGACCCGGCTAGGCAGTGGTGGTGTATGCCTTTAATTCCAGCACTCAGGAGGCAGAGGCAGGTGGATTTCTGTGAGTTTGAGGCCAACCTGGTCGGTCTATGGAGAGTTCTAGGACAGCCAGGGCTACACAGAGAAACCCTGTCTTGAAAAACAAACAAAATAAAGTAGGTGACCTAGGGTAAGAAACTAAACTTTTGGGATTTCTTCTTCTTATTTTATTATTTTATAGGCTCACAGTATCCAAGTCTGGAAACCGCCAAGCTCTGAAAATCAGTTTGGCTTAGCTGACTCTCCTTCCTCCTGGTTTAATTTCTCAAACCCAATTCACATGCCCAGCCTATTCTCACCATTTAAATGAAAACTTCTCACCAAAGCCTCCACATCCACACCATGGTTTGCCTCCATCCACCGATCTGCTCATTATACTCTGTTGTGTATAGATCTCAGTTTTTGACCCCTTCATCTGAGTGCATGCCAAGTGCTCCTGAAGCCCAGCTATGCTGTGTGTCTTTTGCACGGGTGCTGTGGTGGCACTTGCACCCCACACAGAGGAGTCAAGTCTTGGCGCTGGTTGTCCTGGTCCTCATAGTGAAGGTTCAGGAAGTGAAGAGGACCTTCAGACTTCCGCTACTGGCCCTACCTTCCTGTCCCTTAGCCATAGATGCTCCCCATTTGGGATGGCGTGAACCCCAGGGAACCTCCTTGATAACTCATAATGGAATTGTTGAACAGCTGCCCAAGGATGCTTTTCAGCTATCCAGCCATTTTTCTCTTTTAATGGAAGCTCTGACTGACTAGTTGGTTAATGGGTCCCAGGTTCTCTTGGGCCACTTAACTTCCTCATTTTCAAGCATTATCTATGAAGAAAATCTACTCTGCAGATGCTTAAGGCTTCAGGAACTCAGTCAAAGCCACCCTTAAGTTGTGAGCAGCAGTTTTGATAGGTGTGATAGGGAGGGGTTGGCGACTGGCAGCATGACAGGAAAGAGAAGGCCCTGTACATGATCTATTTATTAATCATCTCTATGGCTGATGCTCTCCCAGCTCTCCAGGGAGCCACACTGCTTGGGTTCTGTCTCCATGGCCTGTGCTGTTTCTAGGGCTTTATCTCGGGAAGTTTTTGTTCTGGCAGATAGCCACGTGGTAGAACTGGAGCTATACCCCTTGAGTAAATTTCTGTTTTTACAGTAGCCTGTGGGGCTCTCCGTTGACAGACCTTTTTTTCAGAGATTCACTGATAAAGTAGTTGTTATATCAGTGACTTGGTACCAACTTCTGGTTTGCCTGTTTGTGTGAAAAGTCAGAGCAGCTCATCTCTGTGAGAATTCCAGCTTGTTAGCTTTTGGTTTCTTGCACATGGCTTTTGTTTTTATGAGGAGCAAGCATAGAGGCCAGACTTGATCTTTCGGGAGAGAGGCTTCTGTGTAGCATAAACCTGTTCTTTGTGTGGCAAGACAAGAGCTTCCTGTGTGACCCTGGCATTGTCCTCACTACCTTTAATCCTCTCAGGAGTCAAGACTCAATAATCTTAAATTGTTTCTACCCCAAAGATACATCTAAGCCCTAGCTACTCATATTCCTACCTATAAATATGACATTTTGCAGGAAGGGCGTCTTCATTGATATAATCAGTTAAGATGATCTTACTCAGTCAGGGTTGACTCTCATCTCAATGATTTCCAGAGGTGTCTTGTGTGTTGTTGTTGTTGGTGGTGGTGGTGGTGGTGGTGTGTGTACCGTCAAGTGGTTACACGTGTGTGCATTTGTATGGAGCCAGATGTCAACCCTAGCATATAATAGCTCCTTTGGAGTGTGGGTATGTGTGGTGTGTGCAATCATGGAGGCCACAGGAGGACATTGGGTGTCCTACTCTTGTCTCATTCCTTTGAGATAGGGTCCTTACTAAATGTAGAAATAGGCTGGTAGCTAGCAAGCCCTAGAGGTTCCCTTGTCTTCGCCCTCCATAGCATTGGAATTACAGTGTGCACAAGGCTGCATCCCCTTCTTTATGTGGGGCCTGGGCTTGCACCCAGGGCCTTATGCTTGCACAGTGAACACTCTTACCCATGAGCCGTGTCTCTAGGCTCCACCTTGGGTTTTAGGACAAGGTCTCTGATTGACCTTGAGCTCATGGATTAGACTAGGTTAGCTGGCCAGCAAGTACTAGGGACCCTTTTGTCTCTGTCTTCTTGGTGCTGGGATTGAAAGTCAAGTAACTTTTTCTTTTCTATTTTTCAAAGACCATGGATTCTAAGGATCGAACTCCGATCTTAAGGCTTGCATTAACGAGCACTTTACTGACTGTCATCTCCCCAGTCCCTGATGTGTGCCCCGTTCTCCTCCTCCATACTTAGGATGGACACACACAGTGTCTGGGGACATGATGATCCCAAGAGGGAAATTAGGATGAAGTTCATGCAAGCCAAGAGATGCCTGGGATTTTCAGCAACTACCAAAATCTAGAGACACATGGAGGAGTTTTCTCAGGAATTGGCCGTTCAACATTTTGACTTTGTACTTCTAGCCTCCAGAAGATGAAATCACAGAGTTCTGTCTTAACCCACTCAGCTGCTTGTAATTGCCAGAGCAGCCCGTGGGAACAATCAGCCACTAACCCTGTTTTGCCAAAGAGCATACAGGGCTCAGAGGTGTTACACATTCTCTCCTGAGTCACTCAGCACTCATGAGTGGATGATGTGTGTGTGTGTGGGGGGGGGGGGGCGGTGCCTGACAGTACCACCAAGTCCATGCCCTCATTTTCACTGCTGAGCCGGCTCAGCGGTGACTTCTTGATGCTGGTAATCTAGGACATCTTAATGAGCAGTGTGGTCTCAGAGGGAGGCCATACAATTGCAGTGTGGATATGATTCGGGTCTGGAATGGGGCCTGAAGTTTCCCTGAGTGGCTTGGTGGAGGTGGGGGTTTACTTTCGTTAAATAGACACAGCTTGGTATCTTCTTGGTCCAAATGTGGGGTGGAGACTGATTCAGTGAGGTTGGGGGAAACTGAGGCCTAGGGTCCATCTGTGGAGTTAGACTGCCTGTTGTAGTCTGCCTGTAGTTAAGAAAGGTGTGAAAATTCACCCTCCAACTTCCCCAGTACCTGTTGAAAATAAGGCTAGTGATGTGGAAGGACTTGGAATACCAGTAGAGGCCTTAAAAAGAGTGTGTGTGAGTGTGTGTGTGTGTGTGTGTGTGTGTGTGTGTGTGTGTGTGTGTAAGCGAGTGTGCACGTGATGGGGGATCTCAGAGTACACCCTTGGGTGTCAGTCCTCTCCTCTACCGTGTTCGAGGCAGGGTCTTTTAGTCACCACAGTGGATAAGCCTAGCAATGTATGCTCTGAGCCTCTGGGGATTCTCCTGTTTCTGCCTCCTGCCTGACCTAGGTGAAGAGAAATTACAGATGCTCTCTCACACATGACACTCTACTACTCTGTCCCACTTTATGTGGGCCCTAGGGCTCTAAACTTAGGTCTTCACACTTATACTGCAAGCATTTCATCCTAGTTGTCTCCCCAGCCCTGAGGATTCCCCTCCCTGGGGGTGGGGTGTGATGGGGTATGATGGGGTGTGGGATAGAGTCTCATGTAGCCTAATCTGGCCTTAAACTCTTCTGTGTGGCCAAAGGTGAAGCCCTAATCTTCCTGTCTCTGCTTCCTGAGTACTGAGACTGTAGGTCTACACTACCATGCCCAGTTTTATATAGTTCTGGGCATTGAACAGAGGGTTTTGGCCATGCTATGGTAAGTACTGTACCAAGCGAACTACATTCCCAGCCCCAGTGCAGGGTTTTCCTGAGGTGAGTAACATGAGATGTTGGCCACTTTTATGTGCTGAATTGTTTGTACCCCAGATTCACATGTGAAGACCCTGACCACCAGTACTCCAGAGCATGATTGTGTGTGGAGACAGAGCCTCCACAGAGGCTGTGAAGGCCAACTGACACCATGTGGCTGGGCTCTAGTCTAGTCTGACTGGTGTCCAAAAAAGAGGAAATTTGGGCATGTATAGATATTAAGGGGAAATGACCAATGAAAGATTGGACAGGAAGTTCTTTCTCTGTTACCAGCGTATGGGTTCTGGGGATCCAGCTCAGGTCCCTGGGCTTGATGGAAGGTGCCTGTACCTGCTGAGCCATTTTGCAGGTTCTCATGTTTATGTGGTGAGCTCTTTAACTTCTGACCCATCCTTCTAGCCCCAAGGGCCTCTTTTTCTTGCTAGCTGTCTGAATGTCACTCAGTTCCTTGTCATGTGGGTTCCCAATACGGTGTTTGTTTCACCAAATCAGTAAGAGATTCTCATGTGATTGGAATGATGATATATGACTCTTCTGAAGCTACAGGTCCCACCCACATCTAGGGGAAGAGAATGACATGAGAGCACAGCCGCAGGACGTGGAGCCCAGGGGAGAGCTGTAAGAGGCCATCTGCTTGCAAGCCTTGGTTATAGTTTAGATCTCTGTATATTTGAACTACTTCCTGTCATTTCTCCAACTTTGTAGGAATAACTAAGAGTCTCTACTTCCTTCTCCTTCTTCCTCTACTGTTTTTTGAGACAGAGTTGCCCTTTGTAGCCTAGACTGGCCACAAGTTTCATACCCTTCTGTCCTAGCCTCCTAGTGCTGGGGTTCCATGTGTGTGCCACCATGTCATGTCTGAGGAAACATCTGAGAGATGGGAGGTGATACCAGGGACCCACTCCTTCTCTACTACACTCTGGCCAGCTGTAGCTCTCATTCACTGGGACCCTGTGGCTGCTGGGTTCATCCTTTGACTGAACTTGACCCAGAGCTGCCTTCTATCTTCATGCCCACAGTCTGAGATAACGTGAGAAGAGCTTGGATGTGGTAGACCTTGCAGTCTTGCTTCCATGTGCTTGGTCCTGAAATTCTGTCTTCTTGGACCAAGGATTATGCCACTATTCACAAGTAGGGCTTTTGGGGTGCTCTGCTGCCTGGAAGTGAAATCAATGTCCCACTGTCCCTCAAGCATGTTATCCAGTGGAATAAAGTGATTGCATAAACTGTGGGCTGTCTGAGGCATGGATGATTCTTGCCCATCAGTCTCCCAAAAGAACAAGAACTCTTGACTGGGTGGTGGTGGCACAAGCCTTTAATCCCAGCCCCTGGGAGGCTGAGGCAGGCAGATCTCTGTGAGGTCGAAGCTAGTCTGGTCTACAGGGCTAGTTCTAGGACAGTTAGGGCTGTTATGCAGAGAAATCCTGTCTCCAATAAATAAATAAATAAATTTTAAAAAGGAAAGGAAAAAGAAAAGAACTCTTAAAAAAAACTGGAAGATGAGTTCTCACCAAATTTTCCTAAAAGTTCATTTAGCTGACCATTCATAGAGGCCAAAAACTTAAAAGAAAAATGCCTTATTCTCTTTTCTCTAGAGTCATTATTTTATAATTGGTTTGCTGAGTCTAGAGGTTTGAAATATAATTTAAAAATATATAAATTACAATTTATAATTAAAAATATAAATTAAAATCACTTACCAGAGCAGGCAGGGCAGTGGGTGCCCTGACTTAGCATGACATAAGAGGAGGCCTTGGACTTTTGCTGAAGAAAACATCCTTGATGATATCAGGTGGGAGGAGCTGGCAGACATGGGGGTGGGCAAGACCCATTTCCTTAGGAGAGGTGGGGAGGGGGTATGCAGGCCTGTGTGTCTTGAAGAAGAAAAGGTTGGTCCAAAAATAAGGAGTACCTGGCTAGGCTGAAGAAATGTTGGCGATAAACGTGCCAGGTGGTTCTTTGACTCCATTGAATGTGCATTGCTTCATGGTAGAATTCCAGAATGGGGAGTGTACAGTGAGACCCCTGTCCCTTCTCCACTTAGCTCTGTGTGCCCTGCCCTTCCAAGAGTCCCAGATACCCTGTCTCAGAAAAGACGACTGAAGGGTGGTGGGATTTGTAAGTGCCTCCATCCAGCAAGAGATGGAAGCTGGTGGGGTCGAGGGTCTCTGAGAGAGATGAGGAGCAGAGGGGTGGGGCTTTGGGAATGGATGAGGGTGTTTTCTTGGAAACAGACCATCAGGAAGGGGGTGTATTGGTTAGCCTATCCGGTAACCACTCATTTCTCCCTGTCTTCTGGCCCAGCAGGAAAACTTTGTTTCATTTCTCTTCAAACCTACTGTGTCAAATATTTCCTTCCAGGAATCTATTTTAGTGGAGGTAGGGAAGTGGACTTACCAGTGTTTGTGGTGGTGATGAACCAAATGAGATCCTTTCCCTAGAATCTATTTCGGTTGAATTGTGTTGTGTGGCATAGTGGACCCTTAGGGGGTGTGTGTGTGTGTGTGTGTGTGTGTGTGTGTGTGTGTGTGTGTGTGTGTTGCTTTGGCTTTTTGTTTCTCTTGGAATCTTGGAAATACTCATGCTTAGAACATATTTGTAGTGGTGGTTCTCAATCTTCCTAATGCTGGGATCATTTAATTCGGTTCCTTATGTTGTGGTGACCCCCAACCATAACATTATTTCATTGCTACTTCATAACTCTAATTTTGCTACTGTTATGAATCATAATGTAAACATCTGATATACAGGATATCTGATATGTGACCTCCAAAGGGGTTGTGACCCACAGGTTGACAACTACTGATTTATAGCGCGTCCTTCAGGTGCTATTGACATTCAAGCTTGTATTTTTTGACCTCATTGTACAGACAGGAAAACTACTTCACTAGGGCGTATGTTTTGATAGTTGAGGGGGATTTCAGAGCTTGCTTAGCAGTATGTCATCCAGGTTGTATCCTGACTCCATTCTACGAGGGACCTGGGCTGTCTTTCTTACATGTGTCTCTACAGTCTAAGATGACTGCTTGAGTACTAGCCATGGTGTCAGAATTCAAGTTGAAGAAAGGCTGAGGAAGGATGAGCCTCCTCTTCTTAAGGATCTTTTCTGGGTTCCTCATAGAGAACTTGTACTTAGTCACATTGGCCAAGGGTCAGTCATGTGATCAGGGGCTGTTGTAAAATTTGGGAGAATGGGTAAAACTGGAATTCTCAGTAATTGCAAGAGGAAACATGTGTATTAAGGGTTTAATTATGAAAAGAATATGATCAGGTATAGAGGTTTACTTGTGCTGACTTGTTTTATGGAAACTTGCAAAAGGGCTACAGGTATATTAAAGATGTATGCCATTGTCCCAAGAAGGTGTAATAGAGAAGGTATCCTAGAGAGACCCGGGAGAGTGAGACCCAATAGTGCTTCTGCCTTAGGCTGTACCAGCTGCCACCCTCGGATGTTATGATGGTTAATACTGTCTACTCGACAGGATCTAGAATCACTTTAGAGACAAAGGTATGTCTTTGAAGGGGTTTCTAGAGTGGGTTAATAGATGTGAGAAGAAGTTCCCTGAATGTGGGTTACTGAATATAAAGGAGAAAGTGAGGTTAACACTACTATAGGTCACCCTCTGTTTCTGACTGTAGGTACAATGTGACCAGATGCCCCATGCTTTATCTGCCTTTCCTTCCCTGCCATCTTGCGCTATAAGCCAGAATAAGCCCCTCTTCCCTCAAGGTGCGTCTTCTCAGTGTTTTAGTTAGGGTTTCTGTTGCCATGGTAAAGCACCAGGAGCAAAAGCAAGGAAAGGGTTTATTTCTTTTTACAACTTTCAGGTCACAGTCGGAGGGAAGTCAGGGCCAGAACTGGAAGACCAGATGCCATGGAGGAGCTTTCCTGTGTTCTTGTATAATTCAGGTCCACCTTCCCCAGAGAGGCATGGCCTCCCTTGGCTGAGTCTATCTACATCAGTCATTAATCAAGAAAATGGGCCATAGACTTGTCTACAGACATTCTGATGGAGACATTTCCTCAAGGTGTTTCACCCTAGATCACTCTAGCTTGTGTTAAGTTGACAAAAATAACCAGCACAAAAAGCAATAAGGAAAAAAAAAACTTTATTGGTGGGGTAATTTTATCAACACCAGAGATGTATTGCTCATGGCCCAGGGTTGGGAAGCCAGACACCAAGTAGGCTCAGTGTCTGGCAAAGTCTCATTTTTTTATACAGTGACCTCTTGTGGTGTCTGTGTGACACCTAAAGGGGAAAGGGCTCCTTTAGGTCTCATTTATAAGGCACTAGTAGTAACATGGGCCTTTGAGACCCGATGATCTCCCAAAGGTACCACATGTCAACATGATTGTGATGGGGATGGGATTTCAACAGACTTTTGGAGCAACATCCACTGTCTGAGTATCAGGGTCTCTAGTGAGGCCTAGAGGAAACAAATGGTAATTTCAAACTGAGATTCCCAGTTCTACAGCTACCATGGCTGCACTCTGGGGTGTGGATGCTGGTTTGTAGATGCCGTTTTGTGCCCGTGGTTCTGAGTTGTGTGCTTCTGAGGCACTGTGATGTTGCCATGCCTTGTGATTTCTGCAGAAAGGTGTAGTTAAGTCAAGTGCTTTAAAATAACTGAGGGCTGGAACTGGAGAGATGACTCAGCGATTAAGAGCTGGGCCTCTCTTTCAGAGGACCTGAGTTCGATTCCCAGCACTTACATGTCAGTTCACAACTGTCTGTAACTCTAGTCCCCAGGAGATCTAAGGACACCAAGCACCTATTTGGTACACACACACACACACACACACACACACACACACACACACACACACGCACGCACGCACGCACACACACACACACGCACACACACACATGCAAACCAAACACCCATTCACATAAAATGAATGAAAATAAAATAAAATTAACTTAGTGCTTTCGTGCTGTAGAAGAGGAAGGGACATACACAGAAACATCCCAGAATACAGTAAGAAAGCACCACAAATGGTGTCCTTCAAAGGAAATAGGGAAACTGTAACCCCCTTTGAATGGGAGTCCTGCCTGCCTCCACCTTCATTCCTTTAAGGTGTAAGAGCTGAGACTGTACCACTAAGCATCACATCCAGCCTTTGTCCAGAGGGTCCAGGCAATGGCAGCCTCATTCACTGTTGATAGCATCCATGTGGCATGTACTTTTCAATGGTTTCTTTCTTTTGTCAGCTGTCCTCCACGTCCAAGCTCATTGGTTCAAGACAGGGCTGTGGCTTCTTTGCTCTGTTGTATTTTGGATACATTGCTATCACTAATACCCTAGATTTGAGGATCCCTGTGCATGGCAATCTGAGTGGCTTAGTCTGGTGACTGTACCTGAGCCTGAGACATTGTTTTGCTCGGAACAGGTTTATTGAGTGCGGTGGGGTAATAATGAAGGTGACTTGAGAGTCCTGGAGGGTTAGGGCCTGGGCACATGTCAGTTTCAACACTCACATGGGTGTCACATGGGAGTTGTTGGCAGAAAGTGTTCTGGCTTAAATATCACTCATGCTTCAAGGGTCTTAGCACTGTCCTGTACTGGGCTCATTTTGAATTTCCTTGATCAGCTCCATACTTTTCTGTTATTAGTGACTACTAGGACCTTCCATTTGAACAAGGCTGCCTGTTCTTGGCTGTATTTCCTCTCACCTCATTCACTGAAGAATGCTCCACTCCAGGTTCTGAGTGGTTGCTGAGGGTGTTGGTTTCTCAACCATGATGAGGAAAGAGAGGCAGAAGAGGCTTAACTTGCAGAAACTAGACTGGGTGCCAACCCCAGTGACAGTCACCCAGAAGCAGGGTGGTGAAGTATCTTCACTGAGTGACCCAGATGATAGGCCTGGCCTTCCAGATGGGACAGGTTGCTGTGAAGGATGTTTTCAGAGCTACTTGCAAGGAAACACTAAAGTGGGTGCGGGCCTGAGTTTGTTGCTTGAGTGTTTTGGGTTGTTTGGATTCAGGCAACTTGTGACCTCCCTGACTTTGAGAATGGAAGCTGTATTTCTTTTTAGCTCGGAGATGCTTGTGAGTGAAGGATGCTGGGGTCTGTAAGGCAGAGAGCATGATGGAGTTGGCTTTTTTTTTTTTTTTTTTTTTTTTTTTTTTTTTTTGAGTTGGACTACTGAGGTTAGAAGAGCTCTGATGAGTTTGAGACCAGGTATCAGAACTGGTCCACATGTTGGGTTGGTGACGTTTGTTTGAATCTTCCTAAGGTCCTAAGGTATTGGGACACAGTTAACATCAAATCAAATTAGTTCTCGTGTACTTTGCTTGAAAGAGAACTTCAAAGAACCCCAGGACTTTGTAGCTCCCCATCAAGGGGACAGGCTTAATGAGCCGATGGTTGTTCCATCATGCCCTGTCGTGGAATCCCGGTTTCAGTGTGAGTCATAGCTACTTACTTGGTCAGGTGCACTGTTTTCCCTCTTATGGAATAATCTTTGTCAATGTGCAGTTTCCCCCAGAATGTTAGACAGAGGCCCCATTACCCTCTGCTAGAAGCCGTCTCCTCTTTAAAATAACAGGGTGATGGAAATTTTTTTGAAAGTGGAGCCTCCTAATTGAGCCTTAATTTCCATTGAAGTATTTTTATAAGATTTATAGCTGTGTTTAGCAGCTCTCTAATGACACTACTGATTTGCATAATGCTGATTATCCAGGCAATTCAAAGTCATTTATAGCTGTGTCTTCATCTCCAGGTGGCAGATAGTGCCCCATTTCATTGCCAGGGAAATTGAGGCTTTTTATACAGAAATAAATGACCCATGAAAATCTGGCCATGGAGATTAGGTACTGATCACCTTTCTTTCTATGATTGACTTTGTGAGAGAGGTGTGCTCTGATTCAGGACTCTTAGTTAGCTTGAGTTATTCCTTTCAGAAATAGGGTCTCTCTCTCTCTCTCTCTCTCTCTCTCTCTCTCTCTCTCTCTCTCTCTCTCTCTCTCCCCTCCCTCCTTCCTCCTCCCTCCCTCCCTTTCTCTGCCCCTCCCGCCGCCCCCCCCCCCCCGTGTGTGTGTGTGTGTGTGTGTGTGTGTGTGTGTGTGTGTGTGTGATGGAAATTCTGGCTCCTTTAGCACCCCACTGTGAAGGTTAATGAATGAATATGAACTTTGTTAAACAGTCTAGGAGAACAACACTATAAACATGTCACTTTATTAATGATAAACTTGAGTTCTGCTGTGGGGCCCCATGAAGGTGTTTGCTAGTTTTCCAAATGTGTTGGCAAATCCTGGTCTACTTACTTATTCCCCCTGTAACTCTGCTAAGAACTTCTTTTACCATATTCTTCCCAGGAAGCAGATGTTTTGAAAGAGCCCGTTACCAAATCGCAGTTATTAAATAATAATTTGTATTGTGAAAACACCACTGGAGGGTATTTATAGCTATGAGTTTCCAGTGGAAGGAAGCAGTTGTTACCACACAAGCCTGCTTTTGTTTTAGCCAAGAACAAAGATGTCAGTTGCCTGACATTTAGGCAAATGGACAGGTTTGATTGCTGCTTATGAACTGATTTTGGGAATATTTGGCATTCTCAACAGTCTGGGAACCCAACTTTGGAAGCTACTGTTGAGACTCTCTGGCGACTGCTGAGCCACCAAGGGAGTGAAGGTGTTCTGTGGTTTTTAGTTTTCATATGGACGAAGGAAATTTAATACATAGTAATTCCTGTTATCTGGAGGGACATGTTGCAGGAACCCTGAGTGTCTGAAATAATAGACAGTACCAGATTCTTATATATAGGTAAGGGAATAACTAAGCAACTAATGGATGGTAGTATGTACAGAGTAGAAATGCAGGTCAAAGGGATGATTTAGGACTTAGACAGGACAGAGTGGGATGGCCCAAGGTCATCATGCTACTCTGATGAATCTGCAATCCCACCATTTAAAATGCTAAGAATTGTTTACTTCTGGAATTTTCCATTTAGTATTTTCAGACTGTACTGGGTCCCAGTTAACCTTGGAAAGTGGAACCCAGAGGACTTAGTAAAAGAAAAAAAGAGGAAAATCTGTCTGGCACTGTGGTCACCTATAGCAGTGACTTGGCACTTCCTGTTCCCCTTTCCCTCTGTGCCCAGAGTTATTAGGTCACACTTCAGGGGAATACTGAACGCAGTGAGGAGGCTGAGACTAGGCAAGGAGGGCTTTACAGTGAGGGAGATGGCTGCATGCTCAGCATCTCAGGACCAGAGGTGTCCTCTGTTCCTCAGCTGTGTGACCTTATTCCCCGTCATGTAGCTGTTTAGGTTTCAGTTCCATCATGTGCAGAATTGGAGGCACTCAGTGAGTGGTTCTGAGGATTAAGTGAAAATTTTGTTCTAAAAAAAGGAAAACAATGAATGAGGGTCTTGATATTAAGTGTAGAAAATGCCTGATATTGGTCTCACGTCTTGATAGTAGGAACATATCTGGCTCTACGTACTCATATATTTTTTTAAAATTTAACCCAACTTTTAAAAAATTATTTTTATTTTATGTGCATTGGTGTTTTGCCTGCATGTGTGTCTGTATGAGGGTGTCAGTTCTTGGAGTTATAGACAGTTGTTGGCTGCCAAGTGAGTGCTGGGAATAGTATCAAATCCAGGAAGAACAGTCAGTGCTCCTAACCACTGAGCCATCTCTCCAGCCCCCTGAACTCCTACTTTTAAGAGTATATTCTCTCATGTTTACTTAGCCTTTTTTTCTTCTTTTTGAGATATGATCTCATGTTTCCTAGGCTGAACTCAAACTTGCTGCATAGCCAAGGCCGGCTTTGAACTCCCAATTCTCCTGCTTCCTGGGATTACAGCCAGGCACCAACAATACTCAGTTTATGTGTACAGAAGATCAAAGTCAGGGCTTTCTGCATGCTAGATGATAAGCACTCTACTAATTGAGCCATGTCTCCAGTCCCACTCGTGATCCTGCTGCCGTGACCTTCGGCTTCTTCCCAGGGAATGGGAGTCAGTTTCTGCAGGACCTTCTGTTGGCCTGCAGTTTGTTAGGCCACCATTGGTGCATACAGTATGCACTGGAGAGAGATCATGGGAGTTCACCACCTTGGCCTTGCCCTAGCCTTAGCTGCTAGCACTAACATGTTGGTACGAGTCTCAGGCATACTTTTGTTGCTTGTCAAAGTCAGTAGTTCACACACCTGGCTTTACCCTGAAAAATCTAAAAATTGTGTTTTTCTTGCTTGGTCTCATGCATGGCCTTATAGCTGGTACTCACTTCTTTATTTCTCTACTATGGGGTTTGCTCTGGCCTGTCAGGGTTAGTCCCACAGTCAAGGTCAAGTTGGCCCACAGCAAGGTCTGAAGAGGGGCTGTCATAAAGTAGCACATGTGGGTGGCCTAAGCAACAGCCAGTTGTTCTCCTTTGTTTCCAGAGTCTGGGAGTCTGAGGTCAAGGTTGATTTCTTCTCTGGGCTGTGTGGGACAATCTGTTTTACTTATTCCTCCCCACCTTTAGTTTCCTGGCAGCCTTTGCTCCCTCTTGGCTTGTGCTCACATCATTTCAGTCTCTGCCCTCAAAGATTCACAGTGTCCTCCCTGTGTGACCTCTGTGTCCGGATTTCTCCCTTTCTGCAAGGATGGCATATCCCACTGACCCCACTGTAACCTGGTTACCTCTGTAAGGATCTTGTGTCCACCCCCAGCTCAGGACTCCAACACATCATTTTCAGGAGACACAGTTCAACCACTCACAGGCACCTCTTGTTCATTTTCACAAAGTTACCTACTCAGCAAATTCGAGGTTTGTCTGGAAGGGCACCTTTCAAAAATTCACCCAGGAGGAGCTGCCACCTGCCCCAGGGGTCTGCTCTCTTCCTTTCCCTCTTCCTGTCCTCATCCTTAGGCAGGTAGAATATAGCTCTTCTCACTCCACAGTATTCCTGTCTTTGGAATCAGGACACCCCTGTCCTATTCCTCTTCCAAGGTCATCTTCCAGTACAGCCTTATGCATGATTGTGCTTGGTTGCTCCTTTTCAGTTATTCCTGGGACCTTTCTTACACCCTTGTAAGTGCTTCAGAGATAAGGACTACATGTGCTTTTACTGACATACTGGATAACCGCCTGCTACAATGAATTTACCCATTTCTTTGTACTTTTTTTGTAACATGGCTACTGGAAGCCTTTCATTAAATATGTTTGCTTGCTTCCTATTTCTGCTGAGCAACTTTGGTTACTCCTCCTCTATTCACCTAGAAAAATCTGCACAGACCAGCTCAAGCTTGAGGCTGGATTGAGTGTTGTTCATCAGGGCACCTTATTCGATACTTACCCCCTGTAGAGGCATGTAGTACATTAAATGGTGGCCTGCTCAAAAGATTTATTTTTCATGCCTTTAACCCCAGCATTCAGGTGGCAGAGGCAGGTGGATGTCTGTGGGTTTGAGACCAACCTGATCTACAGAGTGAGTTCCAGGATAGCCAGGACTGTTTTACAGAGAAATTCTCATTCTCTCTCTCTCTCTCTCTCTCTCTCTCTCTCTCTCTCTCTCTCTCTCTCTCTCTCTCTCTCTCTCTCTCTCTCCAAAACCAAAAAACCACCACCACCACCAAAAAACCCGAAAGAAAGATTTATTTTGGGGAAAAGTAATTAATGTTGACGTAAGATCCCTCTGGATTACCCAGGTGATCCCTGAAGCCACTGCAAACATCCTTTAAGAAGACCAGTCATGGCCTGGAGAGATGGCTCAGCAGTTAAGAACACTGACTGCTGTTCCAGAGGACCTGGGTTCAATTCCCAGCACCTGCATGATGTCTCACAGCTGTCTGTAACTCTAGTTCCAGGGGAATCCAACCTTCACACAAACACACATGCAGGCAAAACACCAATGTATATAAAAACCAAAAAGGAATCATTAAAAAGATTTTATATATATAAAAAGAAGATGACCAGGCACACACAGAAGGCCTAAGTGTCAAGGTGGAGGTGGAGAGAGATCAGAGTAATCCATTTATACCAGGATTCCTGGGCAACCCCAGAGAGAAAGGCAAGGAGCTGTGCCCCTCAGCAAGAACTTGTCTTCTCAAACATCCACCTTCTGCTTCTGTCCTTTACAGTGAGAAGACAAAGTTCTTTTTCACTCACCCAGCTTGTAGGGATTTGTTATGGCAAACCTTGAAGGTTGGGGGCAGTTGAGTCCCAGACCTTGGAGACTGAGAGAAAACTCTGATAGATTGAGAAGAGGGCCACGGGAATGGGGTGGGATCACCACAGATCACTGCCCAGCCAACTACTGTTCTAGAAGCCACAGGTGGCATGTACATACAGGGTGCTTGGAAGGTTCTAAGCTAACTTTGAAGGTGAAGTGGGTGTGCAGTGACTGTTAAAGTCTCCGGGTGGTTAGTGGCTGGATATTATAAGACATCCTTTGAGGATTTTTGGTGATCTTTCTGTTTGTATTGCTGGCTAAGGAGAAAAGAGGAATGGTGTGCTAATTATGAGTTTTTTGTTTTTTTGTTTTTCCTTTTTTTCTTTCTGTTTGATGTGAGCTCTGCTGTCTTCCTGGTACTCACGAAATACTTGTTAAATTGGATCTCTCCATTTTTGGGGAAACAGCATGCCATGCTGGTTTATCTAGAGATGTTGGGCTCCTACCAAGAATTTTATAAATCGACCTCACACTAATTACAAGATAAACATCTCCAGCCCCACATGCAGCAGGCTTACTCAGCCAGCGTTTTTCTTACTGAGAAGAGAAAGAACATTTGTTTGACGGTCTAGAATACATCATGCATTTTATACAATCATTTTGGTTAATCCTCAGGCTAGGCCTGAAAGTGGTGCTATCATCCTACTTTATAGATGGGGGTCTGGGTCCCTGAGAGACACTTGCCCAGGTTGCATAGGAAACAGGAGAGCTGAGGTATTCAGGGCAAGCCAGTTTCAGCTTCAGGGGCCCCTTTCTCCACGGCACCCTTTACATAATGCTAATTGTCTAAAACAGTGTGGGCTGCTTTGGCTAGGTGAGGATTGGATGGAGTTGTGGAGGCTGTCTCTGGGTCCTCTGCAGCCCCTTGAAACAGCACTGCAGAGTATATCTTGAAGGCCCTTGTCCTTCACTTGGTTCTTTCTGTACCACCCTGCTCCCCAATGCTGTGTTTTATCTCCTTACATTGGTGACTGAGGAATTGACCTTTTTTCTTTTTTCCTTTTCTTTTCTTTTCTTTTCTTTCTTTTTTTTTTCTGTTTGAGCTTTGCTGGGACTTTCTGGAGATTGGCTTGGTAATAGCTAAAACTCTGCCTCTGGGCCTGCTAACTTTTGACTCTGGGTCCCCGAAAGAGGCAAAGGTAGAAGATACATTTGTGAAGTTCACCTTATAGTATGAGGAGGTAACAGAATCTAGACTGTTAAATGGCTAAGCAGAGGACAAGATCCCAATTCTCTTGGTGTTTGATAGGAGATGTATGTTGATGAGTTTATGGAGAATATGGCACTCACATGAGATGCTCCCATACCCATGGATCTGCTGGGTTCAGATCTGTGCATGTGAAGAAGAAATGCAGCCAAGACAGTCTTTGCTCCTTAAGGGGCTGTTCTGGGGGGAACTGGAGGGTGCTAAGTATCATTAGGAAGGGACATAATTCTAGAAACACATGCAATGCTTTAAAGAAGTTATTAGAGCCAACCCACCCATCCACCCATCCACCCTTCCTCCCTTCCTCCCTCCTTCCTTTTTGTATAGATGTAAAGACATCATTGTATGGTGTGGGAAACTTCTTTGAGAATAGTACTGAGGTTCAGGCTCAAAGAATGATATAATTTTATCTTAGAATTCCACTATCATTTATGGTCGGAGGCTCATGTAAGAGTGTCTGTTGATTGAATCGTGTTTCAGTCAGGACCCTATAGATCATAGCTGCAGTAACACATTTCTGCCAAAGCGGATTGGCTTCACACTGTGACTCTGAAGATTGAATGGCTAGTGTGTGTGTGAGGGGGGGTGAGGGTGCAGCTTCTACTCCTCCTAGTTGCTTTGACCCAGTCGATTGAGGATCCACTGTCTGGAACAGTATCACTGTAGGAAAATCGTTTGTGAGATCTGTTATGTGTTGGCTCCTTTAGCCTTCACTTTGTTAATACTACCACTGCCTCCTCCCCCCACATTGCATTGATCAGAACGAGGTTCATGGCCCCACCTAACCTGGGCAAGGCAGAGGTACCAATGGCCAGCCTGTGAGTACTGCTTTCTGTCACAGATAACAGAATGCCCGGCTAGTGAGCAGCTTCTGAGTGATTGGAGTGCCCGGCCAAGAACTAGGTGAGAAGATTGAAGCTTGGGTTCCTCATAATCAAGTTGTCCTTGTCTCTTCCACACCAGACTGTCCCATACTTTGTAGCATCTGGAAAATGAGATGTTGACTGAATGAATTTTTTTCCCCATGGTCTTGACAATGTAGTCATCTGCCTAGAGATGGTTCATGCCACCTGGGGTGGACCAAGCACCAGCTATGACAGAATCCTGCATTATACTAGCATAGCCCCTGCATTTTTAAAGGGATTGCCTCACCCTCACCCCCAGGATTTCTATGTGTAGCCCTGTTTGTCCTGAACTTGCTGACCTCACAGAGTTCCACCTGCCTTTGCCTCCCAAGTGCTGGAATTAAAAGCATTGCGCCACACTGCCCAGCTAAAAGGATTTAAACCCTCTCATAGGGAGGCTCCTGCCCTGTTTGTAGGGAGGGTGTGGGCTTCATTTATAATTAGGCAACTCAGACCCAAATTCTAGTCCTCTACTTTTTCCTACATGGTTTTACTTATTTAGTAAATTAGATTTTTTAGACAGGGTCTCTTTATGTAGCTCTGACTGTCCTAGAACTTGCTATGTAGACCAGGCTCAATTCAAGCTCACAGAGATGTGCCACCATGCCCGTCTCTCTGTGTGCTTTTTGAACAGGCTGCTTATTCTTGAGCTTTAGTGTTCCCATTTATAGAGCAGAGTGGTTAGATACAGGCATGCAAATGCCATCTTCTCTGGGTTATCAAGGGTTATTTTATTTTTCAGTTATTTTAGCTTCCTAAGGGTGAAATAACAGATTCCTACAACGGGGTGGCTTAAATATATTTGTGGAAAGTGGAAGTCTAAAATAAAGGTGTTTGCAGGGTTGGCTTTCCTGAAGACTCCTGGCCTTTCCCTAGCTACCTCTCTTCTCTGAGGCCTTTCTCCTGGCCTCCTGGCTTCTCCAGGCCTTCTCCTAGGCCTCTCTCCTGGCTTCCTGCTTTCACCTTTCCATGACATTCTACTCTATGTGTGTGTCCAGATTTCCTTCTCCTTATGGGGATAATAATTATTAGAAACCACCCCATACTATTACAACTCTTTTTATATAGGCTTTAGCCTATATTTCTAAATAGGGTCACAGTTGAAGGTATTTGGAGCTTTGGCTGGGAATATATCTTTTTGGGGAACTCCATGGCTGAACACCAACAGAGTGTTCCCATTACAGTATACTAGTAAGTGAGTGTTTCTTTTCTTTTTCAGGGGAGAGTGTTTGGGAAAGCCTTCATGGGACGTTTGAACTAAAATTTGCTGTCCTTTTAAGCCTCTGAGGTTATTGTGTCAATAAACCCAGAGCGATTTCTGTTGTCCTTTGGTGATACACAGCTTTAGCTGTGGTTGCATACCCTTCTAGGATGTACACAAGAGCTGTCATGCATCTCTATTACAGAATATGCCCAGCATTTGGATTTCAAGTGACTATAGCCCAGTGCTGTCATGGTTTCCTTCGGGCACTTTTGTCTTGCTTAACGATGCAAAACAGAAAACGCACACAAATGGTTCCTCAAAATGAGGCCTATCGTTATTGCTTCTTTTACCTCCAGGGCCTCGTACTACAGAAGCTTATTCACTGCAAAGCAATGAGGCCTCTAAATCTCCCGCCTTCATATTTTCCATTCCATATTACAGTTGAACATGGTGAAATTAATTGTGGCCAAGGCAAAGTCGACAGGAAAAACCTATAATGGTTTATCATATTTTGTAGGCTTTGTGAGGGCTGTAAATTTAAGGCATATAGGAATTGTATTTATTCTTCATGTTCTGCAAATTTGTTGTTCTTTTTCCTCCACGGGGAAAGGTTCTTCTGGATAATGGGGAAGGAGGTCACTCTGTGTTGAAGAAGAAGAAGACAGCCCATGAAGAAGTTCTCAGTGTTGTAGACCCCTGTAGAGCCATCTTTCCAGCTTTTTTAGTTACATGACTGTTAATAGCTGAATTATTGATGCTAGGTTGCTGGTGGTGAGAGCTGCTTCTGAGACAGCCTCTCCCCTTACATCAGCTCTTTGATAGCAGCAATTGTTGGAATCACATTTCATATGGAGAACTCATAAATTGAATAGGACTCCTGGTGTGTGTGTGTGTGTGTGTGTGTGTGTGTGTGTGTGTGTGTGTGTTGCATACAGGTGCTCTTAGGAGGGAGGCCTCTGACTGTATGACTGTCTGTGATGCACCTTTGTCTGAACCTTGTGATGCAGAAATTTACATCCTGGGATGGGGAGAAAGGTCATTGCTGTTACCCTATTACCGAGAGAGTTCCACAGCTCCTTTGACATGGAACTGCTCCTATCTCAGTCCATTTGGACAGTGAAAATGCTAGAGATTGAAATTCTCTGAAATTACCCATTCTTAGAGATGTGGAGAAACGTTTAGCTACTGTAATTCCCTGGACTGTGTGAACAAGAGCAGGGCCTTGAGGTTGCAGTCTTTTGTTGTTATTGCTTGTTTGTTTGCTTTTAAGACTAGGAGCTTTTGCCGGCCTGGAACTCAGTATATAGACCAAGTTGGCCTTGAACACAGAGATGTACCTGTCTCTGCCTCAAATGTGCTAGGATTAAAAGTGTGTGTCACAAGCCTATGCCTCATGCCTGGAATGAGTTCATGGTCTTTATTTTGTTCAGGAACAGAATTAAAAAACACACACACACACACACATACACACACACACACACACACACACACACACACACACACACACACTGACTGATGTAACAAGCCTTTGTTACACTGTAGCTCACAGGCTTCAGACTTTCTGACAGTGACCCCAGATGCACATTGATATATTCATACAAACATTCGTATGTGAATGAGTCATAACAGCAGCTTTCATACTTACTCCAAAGTGAAAGTGCCCATTATATGAATGGGTAAATAATGTCATAAAATAATATTATTATATGAATAATAAATGCTTGCTACATTCAGTGGAATGTTACTGAGCCATACACAGGAGCAAAACACCAATACCTATTGAAGATGGGTGTACTTTGACTGTTAGTAAGTGAAACAAGTCAGTTAGAAAAGACCATGCATTTCTCTGGTGCTGTTGCGAGGATGTCCAGAAAAGGAAAACCCAGTGAGAAGGAAGGCAAGTGGGATGTGGAAGGAAATGGGGAGCGACTGACGGTGAGTAAGGCTTCCTTTTGGGCTTTTGAAACATTATGAAATGGATTGTGGCAATGGTTGCATTGAGTTGTCTGCCTTACATTGTGGAGTTGAATAGTGTATGAATTTTATCTCAATAAATCTGTTTAACAGTCACATTTAAATTGCAGATTAGAATATTATATAAAAACTGAATTAAAAGACACTCTTTCTGTTCCTAATATATTTAGATTTATTCTAATCTGTTCCCCTCCATGTCTTTAAAAGTTGCCGAATGTGACCCATCATATTGAATCCATAATCCACATTTTTACAAATTGTCTCCTTCTTACAGATGGAAACTTGAGTCCTAGGGCATCAGGATAGCTGGCTTTCTCAGTTTATTAGTGGCGGAGTTGACTGTAGCTGTGGCCCTCTGATTCTCTGTGCTTCCAAATTCTTCGATTTGGAACAAATATTGGGATTTGTGAAGGTCCTGGCTGGAGAGATGGCTTGTCAGTGAGGGCCTGGATTTGATTTTTTTTTTTAAGGTTCCATATAAAACAAACCTAGAGTGGTATTGAACATTTATGATCTCAGTACTGGAGAGGAGGAAACAGCTCATTGGACTACTTGCAAGTTACACTGAGAAATTTGTGTAAATGATGGAGGTACCTGAAAGAGGCACTTGAGTGATGATATCCAAAGTCTTCCTCTGGCACCAACCCTCATGCATCTGCACACACCCACACCCCCCACACACACTCCCCCCCCCCACACACACTGCAGGGGTACTGGAGATGACTTGCCTCCTTGTACACCCCTTCTCATAGGGCCTGCAGTAGAACTGGCTCCCCTTAGCATGGAGTGTAGTGCTCCGTATAGCACAGCATGTGGCTCACTTAAAGGGCATGCACATTTGTTTATTTGTCTTAGGCAAAGCTACTATTTTCTCAGCATTTTATAGTAATACCATTCAGCATTCTTAGCTGCCTTCTATTTAGATGACAGGTGTCTAGCTCTTCCACTGAAAGTACAATTTGGTATATGGGGTGATAGAAAATTAGGGAGTGTACATGAGGAAAATGAGGGTGAAAATAAGCATTGGTATTTAGAAGCTCCAGTGGGATCAGTTAGTTGTTCCTTGGATAGAGATACAAAGAAAAGAACATTGTAACTGTGTTACAGGATTGAGGGGGCGCACTTCTGGGGGCAGATAGAGTGTGGGACAGTAAGAGGTTCTGGCTTATCCAGATGTGGGAATAGGAAAAGAATTTGCTTCTAGGAATTAGCAGCTGGTTCTGGGCTGTTCACCCTTCTAGTGTCTGAATCTGAGAGGTGTATCATGGCCAAATGGCCAAGGCTGGTTTGTTTTTCCCAATGTCTTTTTTTTTTTTTTTTTTTTTTTTTGTCAAAGTCAACTTGACACAGTCTAGGGTCACCTGAGAAGAGGGAACCTCAGTTGAGAAGATGCCTCCGTAAGACTGGCCTGTAGCCAGCTTATGGGACATATCCTTGATTAATGATTGATGTGGAAGGGCCCCACCATTGTGGGTGGTTCTCTCCCTGGGCAGGTAGTTCTGAGGTATAGAAGAAAGCAAAGTGAGCAAGCCAGGAGCAAGAAACCAGTAAGTAGCTCTCCTCCATGGCCTTTGCTTCAGTTCCTAACTCCAGGTTCCTACCTTGAGTCCCTGCTCTGACTTCCCTCAGTGATGGACTTTCTTCTGGAAGTATAAGATGAAATAAACCCTTTGCTCCCCAAGTTGCTTACGGCCATGGACTTTGTCACAGCAATAGAAAGCTAACTTACACACTTAGCATTTGGGAAACCCCTCTCCTTTCTTAGTTTTATGAATAAGTATTTGCTTGCTCTTGCAGGAGCATTTCCCACAAATGCATTCAGTGTTTTTGTTTTTGACTCCATTAGGAATGCAGCCCTGGTAATGGGCCCACTTCCTTTACTTGTTTAGGTTTGAGCTGAGGTTTGTAGGTGGGGAGGAGAGAGAAGGACTGGGCTTCTTCCACAGGTCTCTCCTACAACAAGGCCATTGTCAGAATGAAGAGGGAAAGCCACAATTGCCTGGTTTTCATGGTAGTTGTCACATGAGCTTCCTGTCAGATGATGCTCTCTTCCTCCGATGGAGGATAGTTGTCTTCCCCATTTGACTGATTGAAAAGGCTAGGGACAGGAGTGCCCCAAAGAAATAAAGGCAGTGAGTACAAATAATTAATGACTCAAACAATAGTGGTCCAATTAAAAGTGGTGAGCCTTATCTAAGTGTGTGGTCTTCCTCGAACTCCCAGTATGTCAGCACAGACCCTAACATACTGTTGACCTTTGGATCAGGTTCTTGCTCCATGTGCTTCCCATTTACCTGTGGGAATAATAGTATCTGCTTCATCATCTGTCAAATGACAATAGTGATGCGCTTGCCCAAGGGATGATGGACTATTGAGGAGGAGGTAGTGAATACATATAGAGCAATTGATCCATATCACATCCTCATAAAATCATAGCTAGTTTTATGATTAGGGGGTAGAAACTTACCCCCATTTTGCAGATCAGAAATTTAAGGTTTTATATAGATTATGTTACTAGCTAGAGGTCTGCAGCTACAATGTGGTGGGGGCCCAGACTTGAGACAGAGCTTTGTGACTCTGGCTGTCATATTTTGACCTCTGTCCTCTCCTCACCTATCATCTGAGGACCGCTGAAGATATGATCTGTACAGAAGGGACTGTGTTGAGCTTAGACCTACCTGGACTTCCATTTGGGATTCAAAGATCTTCTTAAAGGCAGTTGGCTCATCTCAGTGACTGGCACCCAGGATCAATGTTTGCCTGTGTTAGTGTGGAACTCTCAAGCTCTGGTCCTTTGCCTTCCATGTCCCCTGACCTAGAATGGCTGAGGCCAAAGAGATGTTTTCCATCTGTTCTTCCTGTCCAAATTTCTGCCACTCAGTTTCTATTTGTGCTTGCCTTTGCTTCTCAGTGTCAGTGATTATAATCTCTCATAGCAGGTAAAGCACCCTCTCCCCATTCTGATGCTTGCAAACACTCCTGGGACATCAGATTTCCCTAAAGCAACAGAATATGCACACTCAGTACCAGATTGCTTCTACAAGGCCTTCCTTGCCTGTGTCCTTCTAGACATGGAGGACTCTCTTTTCGTCAGGATTGTGTGTTCAAATGTGTGCAGTGACTTGGAGCCTAGTGATCAGGCTGATGTTGAAACAACAACAAACCAAGTAGCAATCCCAGAATGGGCCTCTGACGGCCATCAGCCTTGGCTAGGACCTTCTGGGCTCCAGGGAGGCTGGAGATGGGACTGGACGGCTCTGTGGTTTGTAAGTCTGCAGATAGCTAATGGGGCTTTGGTCTGGTGACTATAGGAGGCTTTGGCTGCTGTGTAGTAGTAGTCATAGCAATTTAAAGGAGACTCATTACTCGAGCAGTTATTGCTTTTGTTCAGAATGGCTCATCCCAGTCAGGCCCTATTAAATACAGCAATTTAACTGACACTTAGTGTCTTTAGGGGGATGAATTATCCTTTGGCCTGGTCACCTCCACTTTGAAATTTGATCATTGGTACAGCGTGGGGAGAGATGTTCTGGCTGAAGCACTCTTGCCTCTGTATGCCCACCACAGTACTTCATTCAGCACATATATAATGGGGACCACCTCCACATGTGACACTGATGAAAATGAAGCCAGTCTGGACCCTGTACTGAGGGAGCTCACTGATTTTATTCCATCGGAAAACATTGACTGGCACCTACTGTGTGTAAAACCTGTGCTTGATATCGCCCAGGAGGATGATGGCAGGTTGTTGCCATCCATGGGCTCCTTGCAGTCTTCATGGAATAGAGGAATGAGATAAGTTGCCTGGATCTAGTCTAGAACTGAGTACACATGGGATTGCAAGTGGACAAAAGGGTGGTTAGACTCGGGGAGCTTTGTTGTGTAGGTGACATTAGTGAACATTGAAGGATGTCATCTATTGTGATGATGGGGAAAGGTAAATGAGGACAGGGGCTGGCAGAAGAGGGATGACTCAGAGTCCTAGGTGAAACAGGCACAATATAAGCCCCTGGCCCTCCCTCCCCCCACAACCCCAAGCTCTTAGCACCAGGTTGTTCAGGCCCAAGGGAAAGTTGGCTTTTGAAGTGCTAGAACTAGTTTACCCAGTACTTGAGGGCAGAGTGAGTGTTCTAGCCGTTCTGTGGCCAAAGCAGGCTGCAAAAGCAGATTACAGTCAGAGGGAGCTTAGAGCAAAAGGGGAAGGGATGGTAGTTTTCAGACCTGAGCACCAGTGGGTAGAAGTCTGATTCTCCATGTAAATGTCTGTTACATTGCTAACTCTCAAGTGAGGATGGCATTCAGAAAGATCCTGGAGGAGAGTTCTCTCAGCAGTGAGCGCCACACACCCACAACTGGGCAGTTCTTTTAGGAAATGGCTCTTTTAATTTAGTAATTGGGGAAAATGGGCTCTTCTAAACTCTCTGCCTATGTTGAGTTACTGTATGTCAGCTCTGTAGTATCTGTCACCTTCATTAAAATTCTAAAAGAATAACATTTATTTTTACCCTCATTGTTGTTTGTTGTGAAAATAGATTTAGACGGAAAGAAAATAAAAACCACAGGTAATTCTGCCACTCAGTAAAAGTCTGTTAGGTTGCCCTTTTTGTCATGTTTGATATATGTATGAATGTGTATGTAGTTTCTATCATCCATTATCCAGGTTACATACAGTGCACACTTTTCAATTTATGAAAACATTTCTAACTGGTGATGTTCTTCAGTAGTACAGTTCTTCCCTCGTTGGCAGAAAGCTCTAGATTGTATCTCTGGTTATTATTTACACACACACACACACACACACACACACACAGAGAGAGAGAGAGAGAGAGAGAGAGAGAGAGAGAGAGAGAGAGGGAGGGAGGGGAGGAGGGAGGGAGGGAGGGAGGGAGGGAGACAGACAGACAGACAGACAGACAGACAGACAGACAGACAGACAGACAGACAGACAGACAGAGACAGTTTCCCCCCAGTTTTCTTGGCCAGTGTCATTCTCAGGTTTCTTTTCTGCGATCTCTATTGTGAAAATAATTGGTTTTCCAGTTGTCTTCCAACCAGGAGATCTATTCTAATCATGATTCTGTTTTCCGTGCCACATAGTACATCGAGTCTCCTGAGTGGGCCGCCCCTTCTTCCTGAGGGGGGGGCACTTTGCTAGTTCATCCACATCAACTTTAATAGCCATATCGAATTCAGTCCAGCCAACATTCTAGAATTTATTTGCTCACTCCCCAAATCTGAGCTTTCATTTCCCAGTTTTAGTTGTGAGTGGTGTCATGAGTGGCGCATTTGTAACTTTAGCTGGTGGACACTTAGAGGCATTTCTTCAGATTCAAAGGGATTGTAGAAGCCTACATCCACTTGTGCCCCAAGAGCCAATTGGCTCTCAACAGAGACACACTCAGCACTGAGTTACCTCTTCTTGTGCATCCGTGTGGTCCCTTTAGGGATGTGAGTACTGCATAATTCTTAGCTGTTTCTATACCCCTGCCCCCCACACCTGAGGAGTGCAGGGTGCTTTTTTTTTTCTGGATATCTAGGGTCTCACTGGGTCTTCATCAGCCTCTCTGTGGCTTGGACTGGGGTGAATCCCATTGGTATCGTCCCTGCTCTAGGACAGTCAACACAGACAGTGTGTCAGAGGGTCAGAAATTCAGCCCTGGAGAGATGGTTCCATCATGAAAGTGCTTGCCCTGTAAACATGATGACCAGAGTTTGATCCCAGAATCCTTGGGAAGAAGCCAGGCATGATAACTTGTGCCTGGAATCCCAGAGCTGGGGAGGTAGAGACAGGCAGATCCATAGGACTCACTGGCTAGTTGACCTGCCATAATGAGTAAGCTCCAGGCCAGTGAGAGACCCTGTCTCAAAACAAGGCAGGTGACTCTCTGAGGTGTGACCCTGGACATGTCCTCTAACTTTCACATGCACAAGCACCTGTACCATACACACACCTGAGAGAGAGAGAGAGAGAGAGAGAGAGAGAGAGAGAGAGAGAGAGAGAGGAGAAGAGAGACAAGATAGACAAAGGGCTTTAAATTGATTTTCATCCTGGCTTACTCAGGCCTGGCCAGGGCCCCTGAGACCACACCTAACCTACTGCTTCCCATTTCAGCAGCTATAACAGCTGAACATGTGCTTGTCTGACCTTGCCTTAGTCACTAAGAGGTTAGATGCCTGCCTCGTGGCAAGGAGCCAATCAGAAGTTAACTGGTGGTGCTATACTTTACGGCTCTGGGTGTGCTTTATGGACAGGTGCACAGCAATGACGTGCAGAGCATAGCAACCACCCTGGGAGGGCCTATGGGCCATAACAACAAGTTGACCAGTCAACACAGGGCAAGCCCTCCAAGCCTGGAGGCACACCAATCCTGAGCCTGTGCGTACCCCTAGACACTCCCCTTACGCTGCCCTATAAGATCTCTATGCAGATGGTTCGAGCTGTTTTTCCTAGCCATCTACCATGGTGGATGGATGGAAGGCCCGAGCTAACATGGGGTTAGCTCTTTAAACAACTATAATAAAGCTTTCGACTCTGCATGGTGATTGGGGTGGCCGAGGTCCTGGGCTGAGATCCTGGAGGCCTGAGCTTTCAAGGGGGTCTTACACAACTTTCTAGTTGAAAAGAATTAGGGACCACCTAACTATCAGGTGACAATTATGCCACAGTTTTTAGACATGCCACAGATTGATTAAGATCAATGACTTCCCACAGAACAGTGTCGATGTCATTCATGAATTTTCTGCTGCAGGGCAACCCTGTTAGGTTACCATCACATTTCTGTTAGGCAAAGCCATACATACCTAATTCCAATTAAGACAAAGAGTTTGCAATTTCCTGAAGTCAGGATTGAGGTCATAACCAGAGTGCTCAAGAATAATTCCAAGCATAATCAATCCATCAAATTATGATTACAAAGAGGAAATATGCTATCAATATCCCATGTGCTTGGAGGGTGACTTGCCAGGGTGACTGATCATTCTCCTGAATGGCTACACCCCATCTGAGCAGACTGGGCTGGTGTATGCCGTGTCTCCTCAGTGTGAACTTGAGTCTCTTTCTGGATCTGGTCAGCTTCCCTTCTGATACTGTTCCTGTTTAAATGTGAAGTACACTTCCAGGCTGCTGTTGCAGGAGGGACTGGGCTCTCCGTCTTCCCTGTCACCCTCAGCCTTGATATTCTGCCAGACTCCTTCATCCAGGAGGACCAGGAGCTTCTGAAAGGGGGTGGGGTGGGGCAGGAGGAAAGGAGTAGGATGGAGAGGGAGAGAGGGGAAGGAGAGAACAGGGGAAAGAGAAGGGGTCAGGTGGGAGAGAGGTGGAGAGAGGAAGGAAAGGAAGAGAGAAGAGAGGGAAAATGGAAGGGCAGGGAAGGAGGGAAGAGAGGAGTAAGAAGGGGAGAGACGGGAAGGGGAAGAAGAAAACAGAAAGGAAGAGGAGAAGGAAGAAGGGGAGGAGAGGGGAAGAGAACACAGCATATGAATGTGTTGGTCATATTTTTTAGAATCTTATCACATATTGCTTCTTGGAAAGAAAGGCTTATCTTCCGTGTCATTGCCCCTATTCTATGGAGTTATGCTTGTGAGATGGATCATCTTTAAACTTCCCTTTGGCTATAGAGGGTAGGACCTCCTGGTTGTGGTCCTATTACATTATAGCTATTGATAGAGATAATTCCAACAAAGTAGAAAGTAAAATGGAAACTGAGTAATTTAAACACACCCCCCTATGACCACTCTAGATGTGATCCGAAAATGGCCTTCTTTCTTCCCATCCTGATACAAATAGGAGCCAGGGACCTTGTAATTCACCCCATTGGAAATCCTGTCTGCCCCAGGCAGTTTGTTTTGTTTAATCCTTTTATTCCCTCCTATATCACATAGCTCCTGCTACCAGAGTTATAGGTGGGGAACTTACCAGTTAGGAGGAAGAGCTGTGAGTCTCAGAGGCATGTATAAATGGGATAATATTTTGGACCTACCACTTTCTGGTTGGAGGAACCTGATTTTTCTCAGCCTTGGTTTTACCATGGAAACCCACCAAGGGGATAACATGATTCCTGGATCTAGGTGGTGGTGATACACACCTTTAATCCCAACACTTGGGAGGCAGAGGCAGGCGGATCTCTGTGAGTTTGAGCCCAGCCTGGTCTACAGAGTGAATGCCAGGACAGTTAGGTCTGTTACACAGAGAAACCATGTCTCGAACCCCCCCTCAAAAAAAAAAAAAAAACAAAAAAACAAAGATGCCTCTTAGAGCTGTTCCACACGTTAAACAGGTAGCCTCAGAGACAGCCCTCAGCTGTGTGCCCAGAATGGAGCTGGTGGGAGCTGGTGAATGCTTGTGCCCTGGTGTTTTCTGCCCCTCCTACCTGTGGGGCATCTGGGGCCAGCTGCTCCTCTGAGGATATTGAAGCTGCTTGCCACATAGGACCTGGCTTTCATGGTTCTCTGGTTATGTGATCCTAGGTGAGTTATTTAACATTTGTTTCCTCCTGGGTCACCTTGGCACTGTTTCCTCCTTCCCTCATAGGGTGGAATCATGTGAAGACATTGGTGAAGGGCCCCTTGTACTCAGCATATGGACAGCACTAGGCTGTTGGGTTAAATCTCCCCCAAGCCATTGATTGTGACCTCTGGCTGGTTGTGCTCTGCCACAGCTGGCAACACCCCCTTCTTTCTTGTAGGAAGCAGAGCTTTCAGCTTAGCAGGGAAGATGTTTCTGATATTTCTGCCACCCCTAGTTGAAGTGCTGGAGCCATCCCATAATAGGGCTTGATTAGGGTCATTCTATCTTCCACCATACACAATGGGCTTCTCTGACTCTCCCAATCCCTGGGGAGAAAGTTAACAATTCTAATTCCAAGAGCTCTGGGAAGACCCACCCAGTCAGCAGGCATTATTTATTTATGCTTTAATCTTTGTAGATTACGCCAAGTTGCTTGATGCTCTCCAGAAAGCCCCTGAGTAAATGGAAGTTGTGCATACACCCAAAGTAATTAATGCACTTTCTACTAGTGAGGGAACATGTAATTTGCAGGAATGTGTGTCAAGACCCACCCTGCTAAATTTATACCCTGTAATTTGCAACGTTCTCTGGCTCCAAATCGGCAGAGCAGTGAGACGAACTTACCTGCTTCGCAATTATATCTGCTGGCTGGTGTTGCAGGGTTGAGTAACTGGGGAGAGAGGCGATTTCAATCACTTAAGTAAATGAGAAGTGGCTCCCCGGGGCCCATCTGAGATGGCCCTCTGGTAGGAAGGCTGGTTAATCATGTTTCCTTTGTGCAGAGCTGAGAGCTGATGAGGGCGAGCAAGGCAAGATGAGAGGCATGGTTCCTCAGGCTTTCCTGAGTGTGGAGAGACCTTTGACTAGAGGAGTTTCTGTTGCTGTCTCCCCTCAGACAGCCTCCCAGAAAGGAACACTAACAGACTGGTTTAATGGACTATTTTACGAGCTGCATTGGCCCTCATCACTGGCTTTGGGGACAGTCTTGTTGGTTTTTAAAACTGCAAGTCTCTTGACTACTTTTGCAGACCAATGATTTCTGTGAAATCGTGTCAGTTTTCTGGGCTGGAGAATCCTCCACAAGAATCTTTGCAGGTGGAAATGTGGTAGCCTTCAGGTTCTGTTGGGTGCTGGGCAGAAGTTGTGAGCCAGGGCACCTCATACCTGAAGGCCCAGCATTCTGGAGGCTGGGGCCAGAGGGTTTCCAGTTCCAGGCCACACAGGGCTACACAGCACGACCCTGTTTCAAAACAAAACAGAAACAAAATAAAACAAACCATATGTGGATGTGGGGTGGCGGGGGTTGGGGGTGGTGTTTGCTCAATAAAAGAACCCTGTGAAAGGTGAAATGAAGTTTCGGTAGCCCCTGATCTGAAGAGTCAGTTTCCTTCATGTGACCTTAGATTGGCTACTGAACCTTATTAGTGGCCTTTCCTCATTTGTGAAGTGGAGTAATGATTTCTTTGATTGAACTGGTTCTAAATATGAGGTGTTTGTAAAGCTGCTGGGCAGGAAAAGCACACCCAATAGATGGTTCTTTTCACGAATGCCATTTACTTTTGGGGAGGGGACCATATTTACGAATTACAAACACCTTTTGGCTGAACAAACCAGTTGGAATGAGTAAACAAACTGGGTAGTGTCCTGCATTTCTTGAAACCCATTTGAGGCTGGAAAACAAGGATTAGAGCCACACCAGGCAGTTGACAGGAGCTGGTCTCCACCATCCTTACCCCCTGGGTTTCTCCAAGAGGCCTGTTATTTAGCCTTGGGGGCCTTCAAGAGTTGAAAATGTAGGGAAGGCTTTGGAATCTGGGTCAGGAGATGATTGAGTGCAGCGCTAAGTGTCCCTGTTGTGGGTGTGGCTTTTCAGATCTCTGTTGGATCCCATTGGTAGTTGAGACTTGGGGAAGAAGGGATATTTTCTCTGTGCCTGGATGTCTGCATCTCCCCCTACTAAATATTTATGGGCTGGGGACAGCAACTGGGAAAGACCCATGTTTAACTGACTGAATATTAATAAGCATATTAAGAGAATCGAGGTCTTTGTTTGTTTTTTAGAGCAGTCATTCTGTTCCTGTTTGCTGCTCTTCCGCTGTGCGGTTCAAGGAAGCAGGACAGCCCTGTTTTCCTTATAGGTTTTCCAGCTTGGGCTTGGATTTCCACTGAGGACTTATTTAAAACAACAGCAACAACAAAGCCAAAACATATGTTTTAGTGGTGCTAGAGCTTTCTCTTAAAATCTTGGTTATGAAAATAACATACACTTTGTTTGTTTGCTTGAATTCGTTGTTCTCGTAGCTTCCTTTTTTTCTCCAGCTGGGGAAGCACCAGTGCTCCCCCCGCACCGGCCCACCTCACCCCTCCCCACCCTAACCCCACGCACCATGGTCAAGTCCTGCACACAATTGGGAATCTTAGCCTGGTTTCCTAATAGTCACAGAAATGGGCTGTTCGCATGTCTGTGTTTTCCCCAGCTCCTATCTGAGGTGCCTGTCTTTTTCTTTGAGCTTCTGGAGGAGTTCATAAATTCCCTTTTCTGCTGAGATGAACTTGGCCTTTTTCTATTGTTAAGGCAGATGCATCTGGGCTGAAATTTGTGGACACTGGTTAGGAGCCATATACAGGGCTTTTAGATATCCTCACTGCAAGATAGTCATCCTCACTGGCTGGCTGTCTGAAAAGAAAGTGTAGGGAAACAGCAAAAACAAAAACACAGGGCCTGAGTTCACATCTCCAGCACCACATAAAAACCAGACACAGCAGTCTATATCTAAAATCTCAGCTCCAGGTAGGAGGAGTGAGAGTAGAGTAGGTGGGGGCGGGGCTGTGGTTTCAGGGGGCTTATGGGCCTGGCAGTTTAGCTAAACAGTGAGTGCCAAGTTCAGTGAGAAACTGTCTCAAAAATAAGATGAAGAGAGAGCAACTGAGGACGGTACCAGATCTTAGCCTACCTCCAGCCTTCACATATGTGTGCATTGGTGTAAACACACACACATGGGCAACATATACACATGTGGGGGTGGAGAGAGGGGAAGGGGGGGTGGGGTGGGGGAGAGGATAGTGAGAAAGAGGAGAGAAAGAGAGTGCTCTTGCTAGAGGCTTATGTTCAATGATATTAAATGAAATTAGGAAGATGAAATTAAACTCCTTAGGCATGAATGGACCTGTCCACCATCACCCATGCTGTGCCTCCTAAGTTGGGTTGGTGTTGCTGACATGCAAACACTATTCTATAGTTGATCTTTTTAATAGTTTCAGGCATTTAATCCATGTAGAAAATGCTACAAGTCACTCTGTCATATCTAAGAGTTTTACCGCCATCCCACCATCATCATGATGAATTATTGTTGCAGAAAAGAACACAAGGAAACTGTGTTCAAAAAGATTATTTTGTCTAGAGAACCAACCACTTATTTTCCAGAAACAGAACGACTATCAAGAATTTTCCAGCTTTGTATACATAGCTGTGTACTAAAATCCAGTTCTATCCTTTGCTTCTTGTTTTCTTTAGGCTGTAGAGTGTTCAGGCCTTGTAACTTGTCTGCACAGGAGATGGAAGACTGTCTTCCACTCTAGTGATGGCATATGGATTATGTAGCTGCTAAAACCTGAAGTCCCAAGTGGCACCTTGAACTGTCTGTGGCACTTGGGATCGCTTGCCCCTTGCTCCAGTGGTGCTGAAGTGAAGCAGACAGAACAGCACCAGTCTGAGAAAAATACAAATAGGACAGGGATCTGCTGCCAAGAATACCATCTGCTCTTTCCCAAAGGCAAGGATTGATGACTCGAGTTGTCTCTGACTTCAATAAATAGTCAGAGAGACTAAATATATTCATTTATTTTAAGTTTGATCAGCCTTTCATAATATTTCTTGTTAGAAGAGGAATATATGTTGGGGTGATTAAAGTAATAAGGCCCAACTCTTTGATTCTCAAATAGGTGGCTAAAATCTTTTAGTAGCTTCTTAATTCTAGTTTTCTTCTGTGTGCTTCTGACTTTCTCTCTCCCTGGGACAACTGAATTAATCTATATGAGGGATTGCTCATTTGGCATACCCCTGCTCCAGAGCTGATGAACGTGTTGGTTTTTTGTTTGTATAAAGTAAGGGTCAAACTCCATCCTCTGGCTTGTAAAAGCTTTCCTAGTTTGTTAGCCTTCATCAGGACCACTTAACTATTCGCTGTGATGCAATCATTTACTTCAGTGGGGTCCCTCTTGATACCCAACCAGCCCTGTTGCAAACTGTTCCCTGAAGCATTCAGTGCTAGATCCCTGGTAATAAATGTCTCCCTCTTTAGTAATTCCTCCATTGTCTCATTCTCTTTTCTGTGTCATTTCCAAGTCTGGGAATGTTCATGGCTGGTGAATACTCAGGACTCTTCTGGCCAGGTTTTCCTTGTGCTTTCTCCTAAATTCCCTATAGCCTGCAGCACATTAGGTTTCCAGAAAATTCCTTCTGGGGATTGAATGAGTTTGTTGAATTAGTGTATACTCTGAAACGGAGCCAGTGACTTAGAGGGTCACTCCTGGTGTCTTAAGAGACTGAGCTATCTTGCCAGCCCAAGTCGGTATCCTTCCTATGGAACCTTGCCTGAGGTCTGCTACAGTGGCCACAGCCTGACTAGCTAGCTGTGGAACAAAAACTTGGGCATTAGCCACAGCTGTTTTTAATTAGAAATGTTTAATACTTCCTTTTTGTTACCGCTGCCCTTGAACATGGTCCTTACTATTGATTTTAATTAGTCAACTTAGATTGCCTTATTTCTCTATTCTAAAGCTGCTAGGGGTTAGCAACCTTTAGTAATATATCTTCACTTCAAGATGTGCATCTCTGGAGATCTTGAGACTAAAAACAAAACAAAAACTAGATTAAAAAAAAGTAGAAAGAAGCTGGGTGGTGATGGCACATGCCAGCACTTGGGAGGCAGAGGCAGGCAGATCTCTGGGTTCAAGACTAACCTGGTCTACAGAGTGAGTTTCAGGATGGCCAGCTACAGAGAAACCCTGGAGAAAGAAAGAAAGAAAGAAAGAAAGAAAGAAAGAAAGAAAGAAAGAAAGAAAGAAAAGAAGAAGAAGAAGAAGAAGAGAGAGAGAGAGAGGGAGAGAAAGAGAGAAAAGAAAGGAAGGAAGGAAGGAAAAGAAAGAGAAGGAAAGAAAGAAAGATAACCCCGGTGTTTGCAGGCAAAGGATGGGGAGTTCAGGCAATGTTTACATTCTAATCTCTCCACTGCAGTTTGGAAGTTGCTTGCTAGTTTTGAAAAATGTTTTAAAAATCTATTATGTATAAATTGGCTTACCCAAAGATGATTATGCCAGGTCTCTTTAAAGAGAAAAATGTTGTTCTCATTTATTTGCAGGGAAAGTCTGTAGAAAACTGTTATCCCAATGATTCTATTTCTTCTGGTGGTATTTTACAAAATCTAATCCTTCCTTCCTTCTGTAAGTAGCTGAGGGACTGAAGGCTCACCACACAGTTTAGAGTAGTCTCATAGACGGGCATTGCAAGAAAGAGGGGCCAAGGCTGGGGAGCCATTACACCCTCCTTGAAGACAGTTTTTAAAAAGCCTTTGCTACCACCTTTCTCCCTTAAGGCTCTCCTGGTGTGTTTGTGGATCTGAGATGTGCTGCTGTGCTGCACCCTGGGACTCTGGGGCTGGAGGAGTATGGTCTGAGGTGCTTTTCCACCAGCACCTTGACACCTCCGTTTGTCAAAGCTAAGCTTCAAGTGGCCTTTCCGTGTTTACCCATGTTGAGATTTTTATTGTGGTTGGGGAGGTGGGTGGAGATTGAGTTGCTCTGGGCTGAAGTTTGAACAGAAGCTGTTTGTTATATGGGAACACAGAAGCTGGCCTGAAAGGAGGGAGGGTAGAGACAGAGAGAGGGGAAGGGAGAGAGGGACGGAAAGAGGGAGTCAGAGACTTATGTACCACAGTTCCCTTTATCCACAAATTTACTTTCTATGATTTTGGTTACCTATAATCACCTGAGGTCTGAGAATATCAAATGGAAAGTTCCAGAAACAAACAATTCTTGTGTCTGATTGGTGTGCTGTTTTGAGTAGCATAATGAAATCCATCCTGTCTAACATATAGTAGGGACCAAAGAACTGTTTCTGGAGTCACAAGACATTTTAGGGAGATGATAAATGATTTGGGGAACAGAATGGGCCTGAGGGACAAGTGATAGCCTGGTACAGAGTTGCTTTAGGCTCTGGTGCAGGGAACAGCAGTCTCCCTTGGTTGTTATAAAACCTGGGGAAGGGATCCACAACAATTGAGAATTTTCTAGAAGATTCAGAAGATGAGGGAAGGTAAGAGAGAGTTCTTCTCAGCCTGTGTCCTCCCCAGGTGTTCTCAGCTTGAAATCCAAAGTAGACTGTGATCTCTGATCTCCAACAGGATGCCCTGTGTCCCCACTGCTTGCTCATACTTGAGTAGCCATCTAGGTTTTCTTTGTTTGATGTAGGGGCTTATTATGTGGCCCTAGCTGGCCTGGAACTTTCTGCGTTAGACCAGGCTAGCCCCGAACTCAGAGATCCACCTGCCTCTGCCTCCTGAGTAATGGGATTAATGGCTTGAGCCACCACACCAGGCATTCTGGGTTTGCTGGGTCTGTTGCTATGGTACTGCAGAGTTTGTGTTAGGGTTTGATACTGTCTGTGGTCACAGACCTCTCACCAGTGGTTCTGGAACACATCCCTTAGGGAAAAGGTCAAGGGCTTCTCTGCTGACTAGTGATGACTGGTGTTAAACACCTGCTCCGTCCTGTCTTTAATGGACTATTTTGACACCATCAAGGAAAATGCTGGCCTCTGTTGTGTCCAGGAGCAGCAGTGACTGGTGAAGTGAGTGGTACCTGTAGTGGGGATGTCACAGACTCCCTTGCTTTGGTAGTCCTTTCCTATGATGAGTGCCACCCATCTGGAAGCCTGGTTGCCTAGCTGAGCTCAGCGTCTTCCTCCTGGAGTTGAAGCTCCTCTCATTTGAGCCTCTAGCCAGCAACGATGGCTTGACACTGCCTTTTTGAAGGAGTCGTAGCGACAAGAGAGAACATAGCAAGGCCTATTAGGCTTCTGACTGAGCTTCAGGTAGGATCAGAGATCAGATCATTTGCCCAGTATGTGGGTTCATTGGCTTTAAACCATTCCAGATTGCTTTTCTCTCTGTGTAGTATAAACTTTACATATGTGTGAAGGAGAACTTTTAAATTCACCCCAGGGAAAAGCCCCTAAAATGTTCAGGATAAGCAAGTATTTCACTGATCTTGGTTGTAACTGGAGATGGAGCTCACCTCTAAGAGGGGCCTCCCCACCTGTGATTTGGAGTGAAATGGAAGACACCTTCCCCCTGACCTTTTTGAATGTCCCCAGTAGCTTGGTTGAGCTTGTTTCAGTGGAATGAGGGGCGGTGTGCCAGGTTTGAGACGTCTGCATGCTTGGGGTTTATCAGGGTGTGGTTGATGCCATTTCGGGTGTTCAGAGCCAGACTGTTTTAAGTGTGAGGGGAAAATGAGCAAATTGATTAAAAATAAATCCTGAACATGCTATTCCTCTCCGAAGGCTGCCCATTCCCACCAGATCCACACATCATGAGCTGTGGTACATGACGTGGCGTGACTTGGACTGTGGACTCTTTTAGTGGCTCAGGCTATAGATGTAAGGAAAGAGACAGTCAGCTGGGAGAGGCAGAGACCTTGCCTGAGAGTCTGCTGTTCTGGTCAAACAATGTGATCCTTTATTTTTTCCTCAAGTAAACTTTGTTTTAGGAACTTGACTCAAATTGGCTGTGCACAGATGTCAAATGCAGAGCTCTGTGCATTTTCATGAAGTAAACATACCAGGGGGATCAGGGCTCAGCTCAAGAAATAGAATACCCAACACCCTGACATCCTAGGGAGCCCCACACGATGCTCCCACCCACCACTGTCCCAACTTCCAACACCAGATCTTTTTTTTTTTCCTGCTGTTGAATGGGCAAGAATACCTCCTTTGACTCAGGGTTAGAAGCATCTCATTTCTACTTCTATTTCCAGGCCAGTTGTGGGATGACTCTCCACCCACTTGGGTTTGAAGGACAACCCATCTTGGCAAACAGACACCTCAGCAGCCTTGGGCTCTGGTCTCTGGCATTATTGCTTCAGGCGCCTTTGAATGAGTTCTTCTGTCTTCCAGCAGAAATCATGGCCTGAGGCCACCTGGAAGACCCAGTACCCTGGAAACAGGAGTCCAGAGCAGGCTATAATTGTGGGCTCCTAGAGTGTGCCAGGAAGACTTGGAGAGACGTTCTGCATTCCCCACACAGGGCAGATTGCTTTTATAAGCTTTAATCAGACTCACAGTTCCTGCACTCCCATCTCACCATCTCACCTCGGCCATGCCTTACCTCAGTCTTATTGGGGCGGAGCTGGCAGGGGGTGGGGGCACCTGAGGCCAAGGAGAAGTTCATGAGCGCTCCCTTTCATAACTGAAGAAGGAAGAGCCATCCATAGCCTCCACCAAAAGTTTTCCTGCTACTTTCCTTTTTTAGGTTAAGCTAATATTGGGATTGTGGATTCTGTAGCTATGTCAAATGCTTCCAACTTCTTGAGTTTCTCAGATTTTAATTGTTTAGCTTTTTTTTTTTTAAAGATATTTTGTAACTTGATAAACTGGGTGGCCTTTTCCTTTGGCTTTTGTTTCTTGACTCCCCCCCCCAACTTTCATTATGAGCAGTGATGTATTCCTTTTGATCGTCTTGGATGCTCTTACTTGTCCTCCATATATATTTTGTGAGGTGACATGCTAAGGAATCACTTAAAAATCGGATGCCACTGGAGAATATATGAACACCCTAAAGGGTCCTCAAGGACTACTCTACAGTTAGTGTGCCAGACCTTGATATTATAAGTGTCAGCCTAGGTACATATGAATTAAAACATACATTTTTAAAAACGGCCAAACTAGGTCTGTGCTAATTGTCTTGCAAATTTCTCCTCTCCGGCCATATTGCAGACATTGTCTAGAATTGGTGTGTTCAGGCTTCTGGGTTCTTCCTAAAGGCTGCCCTGTAGTAGTACTAGTTTATGATCAACTTGTTACTCATCACCATTATCTTGGTAAATAAACAAGTTTTGAATTTTCATAAATATACTGTGAGGAAAAAGAAGTGAACACCATCTTCTGTGTGTTTCCATCTGCACAAATATGTCCCCAGGGACATGCTAGTGTGTGCATGTAGAGGCCCAAGGTTGTTGTCAGGAATTATTCTTCATTGCTCTTCCACTGTATATTGAGACAGAGTTTCTCAATAAAACACACAGCTCTCTGCTAGGGCAAGTTTTGTAAGCCAGCTTGTTTTGGAGATCTCCTGTCTCTGCCTTCTGAAATTTGAATTACAGGGAAGCTACCATGTCTACCTAGTACTTACTTGTGTTCTGGGGATCCAAACTTGGGTCCTCCCGTTTACCTGGCCAGCACACTGAACAATCTCCCTAGTTCTCTAGACCTTTTCATTTGCTTATCAGTCATTTCATATTAGTGCCTTGGTTACTCATTCCTTGTATCCATTTTCTTCTGGTTTGCTTATAGTTTATTGATTTTTTTTTCAGCGATATAGTTAGAGACACAGAGGATTGTTTTAAAAGATGCATTTAGAAAAAAAAATTTTTGGCATTCTTGCCTTGAAAGTTCCATAAAAGAATCAAGTTGCCCTTATTTCTGGCACTAGTTGAAGGCTTTGGTTTTCTGCTTTGTTTTTATTTAATTAGGTGAAATTTTTCCTTTTGGCTGCACAGTCCTGGCTGTCTGTAAATGCATTATCAGCTCGCAGCACAGGGTGGATCGTGATGTGAGGTGGAAAGTGCCAGGCTGGGGTAGGAGCCTGCTGGAGTTGATTGCTGAGAGTGTGTAGTGAGATTGAGCCCCTTGAAATCCATGATCCTTCATGTGGTTAGCATCAAGGCACACTGGTGACTCGAGGAGAGAGGTGGGGAGAGGTGCTGGGGCTGCATGTGGCCGTGGATCAGCGTGCTTCTTTTTTCTTTGACATCCTGTCATACTGTTCCTAAACTCTTGATAAGTTCCCACAGAGCCAGTACCTGTCATGTCCAGAGCATGTAAGAGTTGTCCCTATCCTTACTGGTAAACATCCTGGGCTCCTTTCTAGTTCATAGGATGCAAGGGCTGAAAAAAAACTGGGCTCACTGGGCACCTAATCCCAACACTGCCATAGCCATGAATGACGAAGACAAGCTCTTGATTTAATAACTTCATTTCTGCCAGGCCACCCTCATCACCTCCAGTAGCAAAAGGCTTGCTGTTTTGCTCTGGATGAGAGTCCCAGCCTCAAATGCCACTGGGCTGGCTGCAGCTGTCACTACTCCCTAGATACAGAGAGAAACAAATAAAGGCCAAGGGTAGGGTGCTGATGGTTGGGAATTTCCCATGCGGAGACAGGACTGGCCTTCCTATGGCTGGGCCTGTAGACTTAGCTGAGGGGCTGTCTCAGTCCAAGGCTCATGGAAACACAGGGCCGATTCTTGGGCTTGTGTCATTCATTGGACATGTGTGGGCCTGGCTGTCTTTCCCAGCTTATGGAGCTGACCTTGACTTCTGTGAGCTGGCTTTGTGAGGATGGGCGTTCACCAGAGGTTGAATTTGCTCATGGATAGCTGTGTCAGGTAACACCGACAGCCCACACCACCCTGTACAGTCATTGTGCCAGGAGCTCTAGAGGCAAGCTCTCACCTGCTGATGTTGAGCTGCTTTTGACCTTTGGCCTTCTGGAGAATTATTAGTTGTGTACTAAGGTACTCTAGAGGTGGAGACTGGTAGAAAATCTCAGGATCCATGGACTTCTCATGAGACAGAATAATAATATGAATTTATTTCTTAGTAAGCAAGTTTAGATCAAGTAATTATTATAATATCTAAGCATGAAGGATTTTTTTTTTTAGTTCCATAAATCTTAAACTATGTACAAGTATGGAAATTGGCCTAACTTGTGAGAATAATCCACAAGATGTCTGGTGACATGCTTTTTATAATATTGTGCATGGAAGCAACTGCCAGTGTTTTCATCCATCCGCCCTCACATTCATCTGTCCGTCTACCCCCACCCCCCAATCCTTAAAATTTTCTGTCTGGGCCCAGGGCTACATTAGGACATGGATGGGTCATTGTGTTGTATAAAATCTGCTTGTGGTGCTGAGGGGACAGCTGGGAGCAACAGACGTTTTTAGAGCATTCTGGTACGCAAAGTGGCAGAAGTTTGCGTAAGTTGGGGGGACTAGGTGGATACTCAGTCTGTCCTAGGAGGCTAGGGAGGGAGTTTTTGGAGATGTGGGCCCCCTGTCACACACAGGGCATCCTGCACCCACACCAGGGTCTCCAGCCTTACCTTTCAGGGGATGGGACTATGGGACTGTTGGCAATATTGGAATGGAGTGGTGAGCTTTGTTCTAGGGGCGATGGCTTCTGCAGACTGAGAAATGCTAATGAGGTTGTAGGTAATAAGGGAAGGATTGGTGATAGGGCTGTGGGAAGCAAGATAGAGAGGAAAGATGTATGAGAAATACCACCTGCTGACCTGTGTGACTCGGAAGAGGGTGAGGGTTGGAGGCAGGAGGAGCGAGCTTAGAGAAGCTTAAAGTTCTGTTTTAGACGTGGTAGGCTGATGTTGCTATGGAAGTACATTTGGCCATAGGGGACAAAACCGTGAGGCGTGGGTACAGGATGGAGTTGAAAGGAAAATAACTTAGCCAGAGAGGGAGGTATCAGCTTGAAGGTCAAACCTAATAGTGGACAAGGTGGCTTATTCAGGGAAGCCATAATGTTGCTTGTGCCATAGGAAGCAGAACCCTGAGACTGTTGAGGGAGAGATGTAGGAAGTTGCTTCTGAGCGTGTATGCAGCAGGCGGGGGAACAGGAGATATGTGTGTAACTTAGAAGAAAGGACTGATCAGGAGACCCAGTGCAGTGGAAATTTGCACATAGACCAGGCATGGTGGCTCACATCTGTAATACCTGGGCTTCTACTGAGAGGCAGAAGGGTTGAGTTTTGAGCCAGCTTGGGCCACATAGTGAGACTCTGCCTCAAGCAATAGCAAAAATGTGTGCTTGAGGTGAATATAGATAAGTAGCCATTAGGTTCAGGGACTGGGAGGCCAATGGTAATGCCATGAGGAAGGCTGAGGGCAGGAACCAGCTAATGCTGGGGACTGAAGAGAGAGGGACCTGCAGGGTTGCATCCTTCTTGGAAGTGAATCATGGTCTCAGTGTTCATCAAGCCTTTTGACTTCTTGCCAGTACTTCATTCTGAGCTGTCCCCATTAGCAGAGATCAATGCAGTAGCCAGAAGACCAGGAGCTACACTATGGGGCATGTTATTGAATTTATTGAAAAATCATTTCTTAATGAACAGCTCACTTCTTCCACTCTCTCATCTCACCTAGAATGATTCTATTGTATTTAGTATAGGGTGAATCCTTGTGCAGTTCAGATCACCCGTCTTCTAATTACTAATCATGTAGTTATATTATAGTGGTATGCCTTGGGAAATGACATATTATGTATCTACATGACACCTAGTTTTTATAGAATAGTAACTCTTTAATAGTGAATAATAATACCTTTAAGAAGTGAGCTGTGGTTAATCTTATGGCCTCTATCTGTGTGTTGTCATAAAAATGGATGAAAACCTGGAAGTTCCCATTCAATTTGTACTTTTTTTTTTTTTTTAAAGTGAAACAGTTCTTTTTCCTTTGATTACCCATGGAGCTTGTTAGGTTAGGGTTTGTTTTGTTTCCCTTTTGTAAACGGGTACACTGAGTCATGGTGTTGAAGCTGTTCCCTGAGGCTGGACGGAATGATATTGGCATTTGGGGCACATGGGCTATCATCTTTCTAGAATGAGAACTCTAGCCTTAGTTTTTGTTTTCTTTCTTTTGAGATAGCCATCACTATGTAACCTAGGCTGGCCCTTAGGTCAGTTCCTCCATCCTCAGCCTCCCAAGTGCAGGGATTTCAGGAGTATCCTCCTTAATTTTAAACTTTTATAGTCTGGAAAGCTCAAACAGGTTTATCCAAGGGTTTCAGTTCCCTGACTCATTAGAGCTGACATGTTTCTTGCACAGGTAAATTGCTCTGAGAGTTGTGATCCTTGAGGACTCCCACAGTAAGTACTTCTTAGTCTAGTGCTCACTAGATGTCCCAACAGTATTTGCTCAAGATGTCAGTTAATTCCTCATGAGGGAGGGCTTGTTGTCAGCTCAGTGAGAAGGGACGGTGCCATGTGAACAGACTGTAGAAGTGGGATGGACCAGTTTAATGGATTAAACTACTTAGGAATATTTAAGAAGACACATTGGTTAATAGGCATGCCACCTTTATTGGTGGTAACAGAATGGTATATCGTCCCCCCCCCCCGGGGTGGGGGCAGAGTTCCTTTCCTAATAGGAAGTGATAAGCCAAACAATTGTTCATTTACTGAGTACATGATGGAAGGTAGTGGATAAGTGAACTGAATTGGAGATTCCCTTGGATGGATCCATAAGGAATGGGAGGCAGGTCTGACCCCTGACCCTTTGGATACATTGTCTCTGGTTGCAGGACTACATGAGACCTGTCATCTCTTGACAGCACAGGCCAGGACTAGGTCTCCCCAGTAGCCAGGAACCTGGTTTCTTTGGGCAGCTCCAGCCTGCCTTTCAAAGGGCTGATGATCTCTGGTTCCCAGTTGCTCTGTGTTAGAAAAAGAAAAACTTCCTGTAGGAAGACCTCCATGTGAACCCAGATATTACTTTTCAATGCTGAATAATAATCCAGAATAGGGAGATGGTGTATATTTGTCCACTACAGAGACAAAGAGGGGTGCATTAAGGATAGAGAAATGACTCAGACATCATCTACCAGTGCCTTCCTTAATGCATGGGGGAACTGAGGCTTAGGGTGGAGAAGTAATTCCAGGTTCTTTGGAACAATTGTTCCATGTCATAGCCTGGCTGCAGCTCAAAGAGCCCCCTCCTCTACATTGTGTGCGTGTGTGCACATGCCACATGTGCCACAGTGTTCTTGTGGAGGTCAGAGAATAACAGAAAGGCCTTGTTTGAGATAGGGTTCCTTGTTTTGTTCTACATAAACCAGGCTAGCTGGCCTTTGAGCTCCCAGGGATTCTCCTGGCTCCACCCTGCCCCCATCTTGCTATGGGAACACTGAAATTTCAGGTGCATGTATTATGTGGGTTCTTAAAACTTGAACTCACGCCCTCATGTCTACACTGTAAGCTCTTTGCCCATTGAGCCATCTCCTTTGCCAGAGGGCTCTTGATTTCTTAGGAAATTCTGGAGCTGAGATGATCACGGGAGAGAAGGTAACATGGTTTGCTTTTGGATCTAAGCGACACAGTCAAGGCCTTTAGAGGGACAAGGCCTTCTCTAAATACCATAGACGTTATCAGACTCTGAGTAGTCAGTGAGAAAGAATGGCAGGAAAGGAGGAACAAAGAGGGCTGTTTCCCGAACTCCAAGCCGCCTGCTGTTGTCCATGCTATATCCATCCATCATTGATGCCCTGTTTGTCCATCTAGCATCTTTCTATCTCTCGGCAGCATTGCCAGAGGGGTGGAGTATTGAGGCTCAGAGAGTGTGACTCCCTTGTCCAAAGTCACACAGTTTTCTTAAACCTTTGAACTAGGTTTGAGCCTGGGTCTGGTGGTTCTTCACAGTAGAAGGGGTGGGAGGAGGGTAAGGTGCAAAGGCTGGGCTTCTCCAGACTGCCCCTCCTCCCAGGCCACCTCTCCTGTGTAAAAGCCAGGGAGCTCTATTTAGCAAATCCCTGATTCTGTCCCCCCCCCAGCATGTCTCAGCTCAGCTGAAGGCTAGGGGGCAGAGGGGCCTAATCAGATTCAGCTTCTTAGAATTTGTGTCTAAAGTGTCTGACCTGGTGGTAGGTTTGGTTATTTTTGCCCTTGGAATGCCATGGCTTAATATGTGGGTGGGGAAATCTGTCTGGTGGGAGACACTTAGTTTTCCCTTCATGATTGACTTGTACAATGCAACTGTTGCCGCCTTTCAGAAAATGAAAAGAATTCATAACAGAGCAAAGCTCCTAGATGGGCGTCATCACATTTGCACGGTCTTGGTCTCTTCCAGTGTGACACATGTCCCTTCCATCTTGCATTCCTTTGCAGTTGAGGGTGTTTTGAAGTTTAGAGTATCATCCATATTTGGTATCATTTATCTTTTGTAGATTCCCTCAAATATTAGTGTAGCTTTCATTCTCTATAATGAAATTTACGCATGAAATGTTTTAAAGTACACAGAAGGTTACCAAGAAAAATGCCTCGCAAGCCCGTATGCTAACTCCCTGCTTTCCTGGGTTCTTGCTTGATTCAGACTGCTGAAAGAAAGGCAGCTTGCCCTGGAAGTCCATCCGTGCCCACCTGGGTCCTCTCTGAGTCTGCCTACGTGAGGTAACCATGACCTCAAACTTGGTAGTCATTCTCTCCATGTGTCCCCTATGTTGCTTGTTTCTGAGCTTAGTATGGATGACATTCTGCAGCTTGCCTTTGACTTCCTGCTAAGTTTCTCAGAATTATCCATGTGAATTCACTTTCACCCCTGTTCATTCCATGAAAGCCCTGGCTGCTTGTGCTCTGTGGAGAAAGGCGAGTGTTTCCTCTGTTCCTCTGATGAGCATGTAGTAGTATGGTTGTTTTGTTTTGTTTTGTTTTGTTTTGTTCTGTTTTTGAGTCACATGTGCAGAGGACAATCATTTTGGAGTGGATTCTGTCCACCTTAGTTTTGAGGCAGGGTCTCTCATTTCTTCTGTACCACCTATATGAGCTTCAGGCTGATTCTCTTGTCTTCACCTCCCATCATGATGTAGGAACACTGAGACTGCAGGTAGAAGCCAGTGCATCTGGCTTTTTACTCCTTTTCTTTAAAATTTAGGTTCCAGAGATTAGACTCAGGTCATTAAACTAACGGAATAGTTTCATTTAGTTATTTAGCTATTGTACTAGCCCCTGCTTTGTGTTGTTCTCTTGTGTCACCCTGTGCGCTCACTGTGCATATTCATTAGCTGCCTAGAATGGTCTTCTTGGACCTTGTATACTGCCCTCAGGCCCTCTTCAGAATCCCCAAGCATGTGCCATGCCTGGGTTCCACCATGGTGTTCCACTTATGGCAGCTTTAGATTTTTGCAAGCCTGATGGTTGTGGATGAGAGCTTCTCTGTTCCATTAATCACCCTGTGATTACAGTAATGTAGCGTTCCTTCATCAGCAGATGCACCTGCTCCGGATGCTTTGTCCAGCCCTGCCCCCCACCATTACATCGTTTGTATTCCCTTATGAAGTTTTGCAAGAAGATTCTGCACATCCACACCTTGTGGTCCCACGGTGAGCATCTTCTCCCGGGGGATGGGGTGTCTGAAGCATGTTTATAGTATTTATCTGTGACCTGGAACACCACCGTTTAATGCAGTTGTATCCAGCTGCCTTTTCCTTTCTGGCCTGTTCTTGTTTTGAGTCTTAGTTCAGAAATCCTTTATCATCAAGATGTGCTTTGGGGCCAGAGTGAAGGTCATTTTGCTTTTCTGGCTCATTCCCTAGCTGGCATTGTTATGTTGCAGTCTTGCCTGCGGTGTGTGTGGGGGGGGGCAGGGGGCTTAGTGTGAGCAGATGGTGTGCTGCAGAGTGGTTCCCAATGATTGTGGAGATGGCTGCCATGGTCTCTGGGTGCCTGGGGATAATCTTGGGGCTGAAGCACAGCCCTCACTCTTGACCTCTACCTACATCTGAGCCTGAGTGAAGTGGTGATTAGCTTTATCACAATCCTAGCTTATCACAACCTGATGAAGTTGGTCGGAAAGCTGTCCCCTCTCCTGCCCTTCAGCTCAGCTTTACTGACCCCCTCCTGCTGTTGCTGTTGGAAGCTGCATAAGCAAAAGGTTGGGGGGGGAGTTTTATTGCACTGGACTCTTGCTGTATCTGCCATGCAGCCCATCCTTGGTGAGGGCATGGATAGGCACTGTTGGACATGTGTTTAAGCTCTTCCCTCTGTGCCTCTCTTTCTGGAACGTAGAAAAGCTTCATTCTGCAGGTCCAGTTCATTGATCCACTGGATTACACATAGCAAAGCAAAATTGAAGTTCAAGGCAGTTCAGATAAATCCATGTCAGAACTGAAGTAATGTCTGTGGCAGTCAGCAGGTTCTGTCCCCATAACTGTGGTCAGCAGCCATTTGTGGGGTGTCTCAATGCCTGACATTTGCTCTTTGCTAGGGACATGGCAGCAGAAGAGCCGAGGTTCTCTGGGGTCAGGGAACAGTAAAAACAACCTCTTTTTTTACATGGTGAGTGTGATGGGATGCACATGTGGCGCAGTTGTTGGTTGATAAGCACCTGTACCTGCCTGTTACCTGTTGTCTGACAGTTCCTGATCACAGGTTTAAGTAGTTAGAAATTGTGCAAAAGGCAAAAAATTACAATCCATTTTGATTAGCTTTGACTTTCAGTTACACGAAAAGTTCATTATCCTAGAAAGAGACCCACTCTTCTCTGTGGTAGACCCCTGAAATACAGAAAACTGCTCTTAATGATTTTGAAGACTTTTGAAAAATCCCATCAATGAAAGATTTATGGGATGCTATTCTCTGTCTTATCCACGCACCTGTACAGTAGCCTTAGCCCAGCTTCATGGCCTGCACAACTGAATTATTTACCATCTGACAGTCTGTAGCTGTGTGAACTTGGGTGAGTCCTGTCTTTAGTGTGTTCCTTCATCTATAAAAGGGGCTGGGTGCCTGTTTCATGGGGTTCTTCTAAGAACTAATAAAAAAAGAATTGCTATTAAATCCCTGCCATATTCAAGTGCTTTGGCAGATGGTAGATATTCCCCCGTGGAAGGCCTAGAGTACCTAGCATGAACAGGGCTGTTAAAGCAGCCAGAGGAGGGTTGAGCGAAGGCCCTGGTATGGTTCAGGGTTCAACTTGTGGATTGCATCACAAGGAGCTGCAGGCCCTCGGACTGTGAACATGAGACCCCACAAAGGCTCTGCAGCTCCCCCCCCCCAAACACAATTTCCACATAATATGTCTCATGAAACATGCATAAAATGATGCATAAAAATGAAAACATACATAAAAATATAAGCAGTAGCTTCAGCCCTAGAGGCCACACAGGTCCAGATAAAAATAATTTATGAGCTGACTCCTTGGGGAAACTGTCAGTTCCTACACCTCCTCTTGTGACCATCCCTCGCTTTTTGAATGTTAGCCACTGGCTTTCTTTCCTAGCTTATTATGTAAGAAGGAAAAAAGCATCCGTTATCTCAGAACACTTCCTGGGAGAAATAAGCCATGAAGCTGTGTGATGGGAAGATGCTGGGGAGACAGCTGTGTTCACTCCTTATCCTTGTGACCTGTTACATCCTTAACTTGTTCCTGAGGGAAACTGTGTGACTTTACCTTCAGGGCCATGGACCATGTTTGTAGTACATTTGTGAATATAAAGAGTCATCTTTCCTAGACTGAAGTATGGGGTTATTTTATCCTTTCTTAGCAACATGTTTGAGTGATCTTCCTCGATCAGCTGGGTAAACCGAGGCAACACTAATGGAATAAGCTCATGGCAGAGGGAGTCTAGATTAACAAGGCTGGGGGCCTGCCTAAGCTCAGGTGCTTGGAGCCTGGCCAGACACAGACATTCTTGTGTGACTTCTGCCTTCTTGGTGACAGCCAGATGCTCCCATATCCAAGCTTGAACAGGAAGAAGACATTTGTGTGATGAGGACCAAATGGCTTTTGGAAATACACAGGACAGATGTCTGGGGTTCTGTTTAGTGCTCATATCACATGGGAACAGTCCAAAGTGGAGGAGCTCTTCAGAGGTGTTCTAGGTATGCTTGTAAACAAATCCTTAGGTGGCCTTGACCTCCTGTAGAGAGAGAGAGAGAGAGAGAGAGAGAGAGAGAGAGAGAGAGAGAGAGAGAGAGAGAGAGAGAGAGAGAGAATGTGCACACACACACAAATGCAAGTGTGTGTATGTGTCTCAAGAAGTGAGTCACAGAGAAATTGGTGGTTCCTGAGCTTGCTGGCACCTGACAATGGGGGAAGTCTATTTGACCTTTTGGAGAGGTGGTAGTGAAGATGTGTCTGAGATCTGCAAGCCCGAATGTTAAGCTGCTCATGTGTACTGCACACATGAGTTTGTGCATCTTGTTCTGTTCATTTGGCCCACAGACCTAGATTGTCAGGAAGTGAATGAGAAGAATGAAAGGCCACTGGGCAGAAATCAGAAAATGGAGCCTGCTGATTGTTTGCAGATGTCCATTCAAACTGCACCGTGACGGATGCTGCTAGGCAGAGAGGCTGAGTGGAGAGCAATGAGAAATGCCAGGGGACTCCAGCTGCCAGAATGAAATTCCCATTTCTCAACTGGAAAAGTCACTGTCACTAGCTGATTGTTCTGGATGATTGCAGCAGAATGTAGCCCTGGCTGGAGTTTCTAATCACCCCAGTTTTGTTCCCCACATCAAGTAGAGAGTTGTGGGCCAGGGCCATTGAAAAAACTGTAGCGATGGGCTGCTGTCTTTTGCTTGACAAGGAAGGGCTTGGCTTTTATTTTCCATTCTTGTACAGATGGTGTAGTTATTTTCAGTTAAATGATGTACTGCAGTGGAAACAGGCAACTCCTTTTGATTCTTTGGCTTAATGAAAAAAAGAGAAGAGAGGAGAAGAGAGCCAATTTTGTGCTAATGTTGGTCAATTTTTTATTTAAATATGTTTCAAGACTTGGAGATGGGATACATATTGCTGCCACTGGAAAACCTGGCAGTCAGTCTGAAAAGATTTCTAAACCTCCTTTCAAGTAGACAGGGAACTTGTTCAGGTCCAGATCCCATTATCCCTTATCTTAACTATGTATGCACAGGTCCCACCCACATGCTAGGGACATGAGGTAAGGCTGATAGGGCAGTTCAGGGATGGGGGTTAAGGTACTAATGCCATGCCTGGTTTTCTTCTTAGAGTTGTCTGCGATAACGTATGGGAGAGCTGGGAATGGCAGATGCCAGGGGTGCAGAGCTGAGCAGAACAGAGACTAGGCCTAGTTGGGATATATTCTGCCTAGCAGGAACATTAGTGTAGAGGCAACCCCCAGCACAGGCTGGGATCCAGCAAAGCACAGGACATGAGCAGAGGGATTAATGGAAAGATCAGATTCAGGCTGGTTGTCTGGGACCAGGGTCTCAGATATGATGACTACCCTGGGGTCGAAGGATGAGCAGGAGGAGGCTAGCCTATTGGATTAGATTTCCATAAGATTGTGTGGCTTGAATGTCAGAGATTGCTTGTTCCACAGTTGGGAAGAACTGAGATCCAGCTATCAGCAGGATTGGTTCCTTCTCAGTCCCTATTGCTTGGTTTACAGATGGCTGCCTTCTCTGTGTGTCTTCATGTTGTCTCCTCCACATATGTCTGTGCTCTAATTCCCATTTCCAGTAAGGACACCAGTTGTGTTGAATTAGGGCCCATTCTAACAGCTTCATCTTAACGTATTATTCTTTAAGGACTCTATCTTTAAATGCACTCCCATTGTGAGGTACTAACAATTAGGCCTCACACAGCCCCAAACACCAAGGGGAAGGTAGACTGAGACTCCAGCCAGCCAAGTGTTTGGAAGCCTGAGGGCAGGGACTACACCCACATGATGCTGGTTCTAAAGGACATTGCAGGGCCTTCACAGGCAGGGTCACACTGGGATCTCTACACTAGGGTGACAAGAGTTCAGATGTGTATGAAGGGCCCAGAGACACCATCCCCTGCATTGAAAAAACTCACTCAGTGTGAAGAGAAACAACTGGAGGGAGTGAGAACTGTTAAGTAGCAGGTTGGCTTAAACTTGTTTTTCTTTGCCTTGGCACTATTGACATGCCAAGCCAGATGGTTCTGTGTTGTGGTGTCTCAATAGGTGATAGAATAGAAGAAATGTAGCACAACACACCTGCCATTCCTAACAGTCAAAGACACATGGTTCTTTAAAGCCCCAGACCCTTCCATGCAAAGCTACACCCCTGGCCTTCACATGCTAAATGTCAGTAGTATCTTACCCCTAATCATGACAAGAGAAAATGTCTCCAGGCCCTGACTTATGTCTCTACAAAATTCTTACTGTGCAGATTGCTGGTTGAAAAGGGGACAAAAGACAATGGCACAGGTGCTACTAGGCCAGTAGGCTAGGCTTGAGGGAGATTTGAAAGATAGAATCAACACAATCTTCTCTTGCTTTGATTTCTTCTTATGTTTGGTGATGTCACTTTCCTAAAGCATGTGCGTGTTGTATTCACTAGGCAACATGCCCCAGGACTGGCAGGACATTTGTGTATAACGGATGTAACTGATGGGATAAGTTATCTCTGAACCCACCCAGCCATTCATCAGGTCCACGTGTCGCCAGCCTCATTGATGCTAGGAGCAAGCTCTTTGGAATCTAATCTGGCCAATTTTTCTAGTTCTAGAAATCTGTTTATCAGAACAAGATTTCACAGTTGTAGTGGCTTTTCCTGGTGGTTTGTCTTCCAGGAATTAGCTCCACAAACTTGAGTCGAAGTGATTTCCAAACAAAACCAAGTGACAGCTCTGCATTCCACAGCCCCAAGGAAGCCCCTGCTGGCTGGTGATGTTCAGAGCAGTTGTTCTCCAACAGCTGAAGTGTATATGGGGGGTGGGGGATCAGGGTGTGGAGGATCTGGCTGAGCATGAAGTATCTGGCTAGAATCCACCATGTGACTGCTTTCTGGGTTCCTCCCCAAGGGCATCCAGATTTCTCCCTGGAGATAATGAAGTTCCTGCTCATTCTTTACAGGGTTAGTGGTGACTTGTGCAGCTGCCTTGAAAGGAAGTCCTGTGTTGACTCTGTGCTCTGTGGAATGGAACATCCTGATAGATTGGGTGGCTGGGTGACACAGTGTGTTTGTAACTCCTACCCATCAGAACAGCATGTCTTTTATTTCTGACCCATGCCGCAGGCTGTGCCTCCCCACATCATGTCTTTGACTCTGTTCCTTTGATCCAAAGAGCCTTTACTTTATATCAGCCTCCACTGAAATGCCACTTCTTTCTTGGAATCCTTCTTGCTTGCCTTGAATTCTAACTAAAAACCACTGGGAAGCTATTCATTGCCTATGTGGGTGTTCGTGTTCCCGTGTCTATGTAAGTGCATAAATGTCCATGTGTTTATGTGTATACGGGGGTCTACATGCATGTGTGTTCATGGATGTGTGAGAGTGAAGCCCAAAGCTAAGGAAACCTTAGCTGTTGTTTCTCAAGATCTGTCCACCTATCTCCACATCCCTTGGGATCATGGTCTTTTTTGGGAAGGGGATTCTAGAGATTGAACTTGGCACCTCATGATTACATGGCAAGCACTTTATCAACCAAGCCATCTCCCCCTACCCCCAATTCACTGGTCTTTTAAAGTAAGAAACTGTCATAGTCTGTGTTTTTTCTTCTGGCCAGAAGACAGATTAAGACTTGGGGGAGCAAGTTGTGAGACAGGAGGCTGAGTTGGAAGTTGTAGCCAGTGGTGATACCCACGGGGATGGTAGCTGCATGGACTAGAGTCTTAGCTGCAGTGAGAGAGGGATTGGCCACATGCAGGGCTGATAGAGGGAGCCGGGGGTAAGGGTTGTGAGGTACTTGGCCTGAGTGGAACTTTTTGCTGTAGCTTCCCTCTTGGAATGAACTATGAAAACTCATTTCTGAAGAGCAACATGTATACGTGTTGCTAATTTAGTATCGGGTAGCAGATGGTCTCCAAGAGGATATCCACAGCACAGGGGCTTGTTTGATGGCTGTGTCCATTTCCATTGGTTCTGGCTTGCTTGCTCCAGTTAAAGGAGTACTTTTAGTACCACTTCAAAAGTAGCATTACCAGACAATCATGCTTCTCTGTGCATGAAGTAGCTGGGCAACACTCCACAGAGAGAAGGTAACAGAGGAGTTTGATGCTGGCAGGTGAACAGCAATTTCCTGGGAGACGAAGTGGTATGAAGTGTGTTCTAGGCATGATGATGATGATGATGATGATGATGATGATGATGATGGTGATGAAGAAAGGAAGAAGGTACATAGCAGGTGAGTGGTATGAGGGATGTCAGGAGGGATCTGAGCAATGATCTGAAGCTTCTTCCGTTGGCTACACTTGTGAAAGAAGAGCTTGTCTTGCTATCTTGTTACTCACAGGCGGCTCTAGAAGGCCATGTTCCTAACACCTTAGTGTCAATAAAGTATTTAGTGTACACATGTCCTTGTGTCTTTCCTTCACAGCACAAGTGTCTGGTCATAAATGCCTGGTACATGTTTTTTTGAATAACTCCTTTTTGTCTAACACCATTTTGTTTCTAGGTGGCTACTTCTCTCCCAGTCTTCAATCACACTGGCCCAGGTTGATCTGACCTATCAGATCTTGGCTCTCTAGAAAAATTGACCTCCAAGGTTCAAGGTGGATAAGCCCTGCACCCTCCCTTACCTGCTAGCATTAGGTCTCTGTTTAACTTCCTGTCTAAGGGCGATGCTGGGTAGGGCCCTTGGCATTTTATGATTGTTCAGTGAACTTGAACTTGAACCTTGGGACTTGGTTCTAAATCTCCAATAACTTTTGGATAGTGTAGTGATCAGGGCAGCCTCTTGGGGGTTAACAGGCCTGAGCATAGATTTCATCTTGAACTTTCCTACCCTCACATCAGGCACATTGATTTTTAGACCAAGGTATCCTATTTCCTGGAGGGAAATGATCTCCTGGTATTCTTGCCAGCTTGGCTCCAATTCAAGGACTCTGTGACTATAGGGGCTATGAGTCTGAGGCCTAGAAGTCTTGCTGCTGTTGGGGATATTTGGGGTTCAGTGCATACTCCTATCTGGAACTTTAAATTTTAGCTGTTGCTGCTGGCCAGAAAAGAACATTAGGGTTTTCTTAACAATATATTTTTTTTTGTTTTTTATTTATTTGTGTGTGTGTGTGTGTGTGTGTGTGTGTGTGTGTGTGTGTGTGTGTGTACGTACATATGTGCAGATATTAATGGAAGCCAGGAGAGGGAGTCACAGGCAGTTATGAGCTAGAATTACAGACAGTTGTGAGCTGCCAGATGTGGATACTAGGATCAGAACTCTGGTCCCCTGGAAGAGCCACAAGTGTCCTCAACAATTGAGTCATCTCTAGTGCCATTTCTCATAGATCTTCATGAGAGAGATGAGCACCTGTTGTTACATGCTGGATACTGAATGCTTCCTTTTCATTCCTTCAGCTAGTTCTTCAGCATCTTTGTACAGAGGTGGTCCGAGGTATAAGTACATCTCATTGGTGTGGAAACAGAGCCAGAGAAGCAAAGATACCCAGTGGAAGTCTCACCTGTGCTGAGCATCAGTCTCTCCAGCTAGGCCATGGCTCAGGCCCTTGGCTGTGCCTCTGACCACCTGTTCTCTCCTTCTTACAGAGAGCCAGCTGCTCCCTGGGAACAACTTCACCAACGAGTGCAACATCCCAGGTAACTTCATGTGCAGCAACGGGCGATGCATTCCGGGTGCCTGGCAGTGTGACGGGCTGCCTGACTGCTTCGACAAGAGTGACGAGAAGGAATGCCGTGAGTGGCTGCCTGTGGTTATGGGCAGGGGTTGAGAAGGGCGGAATTCTAGGCCAAGAGCAGGGGGTCCAGTCAGGCTTGGATCTTGCGTCCTGTTTGCTGTGAGCAAACTTTCCGCCTGTCTTCAAGCAGTGTGGTCTGTGCAGAAGTGTAATATGGTAGGAGAGCTCTTGCTTGGGTGAGCAGAGCATCCCCTTCCCTGGATGCTACCCTTACTTTTAGAACCAAGCATTATGTTCTGGGATGCCTCTCAGTCAAAAGGACTATATCTGGCTGCCTTGGTCCAGGGCTGGAGGCTATCTGAATGTGTGGTAGAATTCTCTCAATGATTCTTTGTGGACTAATATTATGTCAGCATCCTGTACTGAGTGGATTCTCAGCTCATGTACCTATGCAGCCTTACCTCCTTTTCTCTGTAGATGGTCAAGGCCTGGGCCCTCACTGGCCCCTTCCTCTTTTGGTGAACCAGTGTGGTATGGTCTCTGTGGTCCTCCCCACCCCACCTCCTTCTTTAGCCTCCTGCCCATTTTGTGCTCTGAAACCTGCATAAGGTCTGGGTTGAGGATGATCGCCAGGAAAGGAGGCAGCTCGGACAGTGCAGTTCAGTGACCATCCTCCCTACCCTGAAGAGTCTTTTCGTCTTCCTCTTAATTGGTCTCAGCACAGTGAGCTTGGCTCTGGGTCATCCTCCTGGCATCCTGGCAGGTAGGCAGCATCAGGAGGTGTGGCTCTGGCTCATCTGATGGGCAACAGCCATGGAGCCATACATCTTTGCTCTTTCATAGACTTTGGGAGCCACGCCATGTGGCACTTGTGTCAGGGAGACTCTGTTCTGGCTCTGCTGTGACTATGGGAGCCAGCTGAGGGCAAAGCGCTGGGAGGCTAAGAACTTGAATGTTTATCAGAGCTGTTCCTGGGGTATGAGGTTCTGTCTGTTGATGCACAGGAAGGAGCTCGGGCTTAGGAGCCAGATCCTCCCTTGCTGATGGTGTGCTTATGCAGACAAGCTGCCTGCTCTGAGGCTGACCGCTCACCTGGTGTGGGGTACAGTGTCCTCCATGCCTGTTTCTCCTCTTCAGAGGTTTGCAGAGAAGAAAACTAGAGAGACTTGGAGGCTTATTAAATCTTGTTACATGTGATTTATCTCATTAAATTGTTAGGCCTATACATTTCTTCTTATTATTCTTTTCTTTTTTTCCTAAACTGCTTTTTTTTTTTTTTTTTTGAGAAGCATTAGGTCTCTTTCATTGTTTCCTTGCTTCTAGCATAACTTTAAAACTTCTAGAAATCTAACATTTTTTAAATTGAGTTTCAAGTGTGATAGAATGTATGAGCCTTGTCTTCGGCTGAGCTTTAAGGAGCATTAAACAGTCTATAAGAGTATAGAGTTGCCATGTTCAGGGCACCGTGTGCTTTTGAACAGCAGTAGATATAGACTGTCATTAGCTGGCTGGCAATATTCAGCCCACAAGTGTGTAAAGGAATGCAGGATTAAGCTGGTCCAGCCCCACCTCTGGCAGTAGCAGCAGTGACATTACTGACTTCTCTGGAAGTCTCTGCCTTCATGGGTGCAGCCTAGTATATTAGAATTCATGAAGAAATGGGAAGAGGCAGTGGAAAGAGAATGTTTTAGAAAAGGGGGCTGTGCCAGCAGCTACTTGGAGCAGTTTGGTTTGGTTTGGAGCAGACTCATGCCTGGCTATCCTCCAGTCTGCTCTTCTCCCCAAGTGTGGGAGAGACCCAGCAGGCATTGCTTAGTCTTTTGATCCAGACATAATTAATTTTTTTTTACTATACCTACAGACACATTGCCCACCTAGCTTTTGCTTTAAATTACCCACCTAGCTTTTGCTTTAAATTGAGAAAACAGCTCTTGAAAGTTTAGACAATAAAGGGAAGGGGAAAGTCCCTTTTCTAAGAGAAATTGAACTTTAACTTTCTTTCATAATCTTCTCCAGTCTAGGAGCTGAGCGTGGGATTTAGAGGCAGACCATCTAGACTCCAACATGGTCCTCTCCTGCGTCCTTGGGGGAATATGTGATCTTAGACATGTTTCCAGAATATTCTAATGTAGAATCTACTGGTGGGATTAAAGAAAGTTCTTTACCTTGATAAGACTCAAGTTTTGTCCTCTCCCAGTGAGAGCAGGAAGCACCCTGGTGATGTCTGGAAGTGTGTGAGCACCCTGGTGATGTCTTGGTTTATGTGCTGAAAGCATCAGCATGCTGCCTATGTGCCATGAGTGCAGGAACAATTACTGGGCAGTCTGCACAAACTATGTTAAATAGTTGTCACAAGGGTATGATTGTGTGGTTTTCTTTTCCTTCCCCTATTTTCGTGTGTGTGTGTGTGTGTGTGTGTGTGTGTGTGTGTGTGTGTGTGTGTGTGTGTGTGGTATGTATGTACATGTACATGTGGAGGCCTGAGGTGGATGTTGGAGTCATCCTCCATTGCTCTTTCCTCTTCATTGAGGCAGACTGTCCTAGTTAAATCCAAAGTACTACCAAGGCTAGTTTTGCTAGCTAGCTAGCTAGCTTGCTCTGAGCTACTCTTTTCTCTGCCTTCCAAGGCTGAAGTTACTGGTGGAGATCTGAACTCCAGTCCTCATGTTTGCCTGGCAAGAGCTTTAACCATGGAGGTATCTCCCCAACCCATGCCTTGCTTTTTCTATTTAACATTATCCATATTTCTATGTATTTATAATAATTGTTTTGTGAAGATATGTGCACTGTAATTTAGCCATGCTCTATTGCATGTCTTTTTTTAAAAAAAAAGATTTATTTTTAATTATGTGTAGATGTATATGTTTGCATATGGATATAGAGGGGATCAACTATTCTGGTACTGGAGTCAGATGCTTGGGAGCCATCTGACACGGATGCTGAGAGCTAAACTCAGTCCTCTGGAAGAGCAGCAAGTACTCTTAACCACAGAGCTATCTTTCCCACCCTGTTCTGCTTTTTGGCTTTTGCTCATCACTGTGTTTAGAATCATTTAAGAAACTTCCTATGTAGGTGACAGAAATGCATGGTAGGTTCAGCTTGAGCCAGTGGCACAGGGCTGAGGGCTGAGGTGAATCGTTCACTCTCTCTGGGAGCGGCAAGTGGAGAAACTGTGCCAGCTCCTTGGAAAGAAGTTTCTTTGAAACAATCTTTGCCTCAGGGAAGGTGAGGTGGCCACTCTAACTCCTGAGAGGTCATGGTGGCAAGAGGTCTGTGATGCCTTGGCAGTGAGAAGATAATGTATTAGAAAAGAGGCTGAGAATCTTTGCCCTTTTTTAAAGGATATGGAGGAGCCTGGAGAGGTGCCTCGTGGTGGGACGTGGTTTTATTTTATTTTATTTTTTTTGGTTTTTCAAGACAGGGTTTCTCTGTGTAGCTTTGGAGCCTATCCTGGCACTCGCTCTGGAGACCAGGCTGGCCTGGAACTCATAGAGCTCCACGTGCCTCTTCCTCCTGAGTGCTGGGATTAAAGGTGTGTAACACTAATGCCCGGCCGGGACGTGGTCTTGTGACCAGCTCTTTCATATCTACAGTAAAGGAAAGACATTTTGAGAAATAAGAAATTCTATCATCAAGGTTAAAAAAAATCACACATTGTAAAATTTAGGGGAAAGGAGAAGAGAAAAGAATTGCATCAGAGTCTGTCTCTGTTACACGCACTCAGCAGCTTGGAAACTTTCACTTAGGCCTTGCCCCACTTGTACTCACCGTGGAGGTTCTAGCTTTTATTTCCATTTTTTTTCATGTAACATTGTATCATGCTGTCATCTTCCTATTTTTTTCTCTATTATTTTAATGCCTAGGTAATAACCCACTAATTTGGCATCACGTTACTGATATGCTATTATTTCTTATCTTGTTTTGTGGTACTGCTTGGTTTTGAGCCCAGGGCTTCACATGTGCCAAGCAAATGTCTGTTCTGAGTTTCACCTTCAGCCCTTTATGTTATTCTTGTTCAGCTTTCCACTACTGAAGAGTCTTCAGCATTGCGGGCATGGCGATGGGGATGGCTTTGCCCCATTTCCTTGAGTTGGATTCTCAGAAATGAAATACGCTGAAGGGCGGGAGCTTTTCCTGCTTCTGCCCACAGACTGCCCATCTGTTTTGCTAAAGGTCTGTTCCAGTTTGCTTTCACTGGCCAGGAGTGAAGTCTAGGACTTATTCTAGTCTTGGCAGCATTGAGTAATATCTTTAAAATAAACTCCCTCTTCCTGTCTAATAGTTGAGAACAGTTCTTGTATTTTACATTTTATTTTTTTCAGTTAACAAGGTAGAATGCTTGTATCTTTAGTTATTGGTTGAGTTATTAGTTGTATTTCCTTGTGAAGTATCTGTTGATGAACTAAAATTAATTCTCACCTGGGCCTGATGGGCATTAACTCTACTGCAGAATGCTTCTAAGGACCTCCCTCCTAGAGCTGGGGAAGGGACTTGTTTTGCTATGCTTCTATTATATTTCTGTTCCTCATTAGTGGATTGCCTGTAGTGATCATTTTATTCAAATTGCCTTTCATATCTCCGATTTTTTTTGTGGTTATAAAATGAAGGGAGACACATTTCAGGAAAATGCACTTACTGTGAGGGAGCTACAGTGAGTGAGTATATGCCTGAGTATCCTAGGGATCATACTAAAGCAGACACTTTACATCTTATTAACTCATTAGGTTGTCACAGAAGCTTTTCTGGGAAGGAGTTGTTGTCACAGAGGCAGAGCAATACACAGAGCTTGCCTGTTGGCCTAGAAAATAAGACCCCATAGCCTTTCTCCATCAGAGACTCCCAGGGGTCTTTTTTGTTTATCTCTGTAGGTGTTCACTAGCTGGATAAATGGGATCTTGTGGAATATATTATCTGTACTGTGCATGTTATAATTATTAGATATTCCTATAACTAATACAAGGAGTTCATTGACTTATAATGAAAAAAATGTTTATTTTGGCCCACACTTTTGTAGGTTTTAATCCAGGACCTAGCTGGCTCTGTTGCCTGTAGAAGATAGTATGTCATGATGGGAGAGTGCACAGTGAGGTTAAACCTCATGACTAGGAAGCAGAAAAGAGAATGAGGAGGAAAGTCTGGGGTCTCATCATTCCCTTCATGGATACAGCCCCAGTGGCTCAAGGCCTGCACTAGACTGCCTCTTTAAAGATTTATGATTTTTAATTCTATGTGGATGTGTGCACCTGTGTGTTTGCATGTGTGCAGGTGTCGGTGGAGGCCAGAGGGATGGAGATGTGAACTGCCCAACATAGATGCTGGCAGTCAAACTCAGGTCCTCTGGAAGAGCAGCAAGTGTTCTTAACTGCACTCTTAAGGTTCCATTACCTTCTGATCCTGCCACAAAAGATTAACACTTGGGTTTATGGGGGACATTCAGGATCAAAACTTTAGGGGAAATAATTCAAAACATCAATAATGTTTTTCTACAATAATGATTTTTAAGATGGCCTTTAGTCCTCTGAAACCTCTTCTTAAAAGCAAAGGGCCATTCACAGTGATAAAGCAGATACAAACATCTGGAGCCAAGTGCCACCTCCTGTTGATGGGGTGGCCTTTGTTATCTCTGAGTCCCAACAAAGCTGGGGAGAGATTTGAATGTTGGGTTCCTCTTCAACAAGGTGGCTTATTTCTCCTTGGGAAAATTGCATAGATTAGTGTCTTTGGTCATGCATGAGGACTTTTATCATTATTCATGGGTGGATGCATGTATAGCCAGTGGGACATGAAATTCAAAGACTTTGTCAAATGAAAACATTTTAGTGAATCTCCAAAACCAGAGATCTGGGAAAGTAGGTGCAAATTCGGGAATTTAAATTCCATCTGCCTTCAGTGTACCCAGCTGTTGCTTACACATTGCTCAGGTGTGATGGTGAGAGTCTAGAAGTTTTAGCAACAGGTTAGGAACCCTGATCCCCCAGAAGTGTAAGGGCTGGGGGTGCTCTTTCTTTCTTGTTTGTCACTGTCCTAGACCTCTGCCTCTAGGTGGCACCACATGTAATGCTTTCTTTTAAACCATCTTCTTCTGAGCTAGCACAGAGTTTCCAAGCTTGAACAGGAATTTGTCTATTTCACCAAGGTACCTTCTAGTGGTAACACAGGTGTAAAGGTCATGGAATCAGAGCATGTTCATGGGTTGTATACAGTGTGCTTCAGGGTGGTGACCATTGGCGTTCTGTGGCCAGGGAAGGCAGGCAACTTCTCAATGAATTGTCGGATGTAGCTACAGCAGAATCAAAACAAAATTTGCCATACTACCATGTTTTGACGCAAGTTGTGAAACCTGCCACAATCTAAAGTTGAGAGTAAGGCATGGTGCCTCTGGATTCAACTTGTTTGGTGATGGAGTTAAACAGAATGTATTAGTTACCTTTCTTGCTGTTGTGACCCAATATCCGATAGCATAAAAGGGTAGGAGAGTTTATTGCTCATCTTTTTAGAGGGTTCAGGCCATCATGAAGAGGAAGGCATGGCAGAGAAGTGCACTGTACATCATGGTAACCAAGAAGCAGAAGGAGACAATACAGGAAGAGCCGAAGCAAGATATAACCCCTGAGACACATCCCCAATGACCTTTTCTAGCTAAGCCTCACTTTCTGCCTTTGATCATTGTTGGTAAGGACATCATATTCATTATGAATTCATTGTGGGATCACTCCATTGATTGTGTCAGAGAATGCATGATCTGATGTTCTCTGGATACACCCTCACAAGATGTACCCCATGGTGTGCTTTACTGAGCTCTCAGGCATTTATTAACCCAGTGGAGTTGACAATCACAATTAAACATCACAAAGACATAATTGAATTAAAATGAGATCACAGAGTGGGTTTAAACCACTATGGCTGAAGTCCTTCCAAGAGAGAAAATTTGGATCCAGATATGAAGAGAAGAAGATGATGTAAAGCTGTGGGGAGAAGAGAGCCATCTGTAAGCCAAGGTGAGAGGCCTGGATCTGTCCCCTGTGGCTCTCAGAAACACCAGCTCTATATAGACAATTGATTTTGGACATCCGTCCTTTAGAATTACGAGAAAATATGTTTCTGTTGTTGAAAATTTTCAGCTTGTGGAACTTTCCTACAGACACCCCAGTACACTAATATAGCTACGGACCCACCACCACCTTTGTGTTTTAAGTTGTCACCTAGAGATGCATGTTCTATATTTGTGAAACTTGGCTTTCTCAGGCACTGATTGCCTTCTGCCTTCTCAGTGATTGGAACATAAGAGTATGTTCAAATCTTAAATCCTAGTACCAAGAACACACCCTAACTTGGAAATGGGGTCACTGCAGGTGTGAATATTTAATATGAGGTCACACCATAGTAAAGTGAGCCCTGCTGCAATCTGAATGGTGTCCTAAGAAGATACCATGAAGAAATGAGGGAGGGATATCGTCTGACAATAGGGATAGAGGTTGGAGTGATGCAACTGCCAGTCAGGGAATGCCATGGTGTTCCCTAGAAGAAGTGAGGGAGGGAATTTAGCCAGGATCTTTGGGGGAATGAGGCCCTGGTGACCATTTGATCCTGCTGTGCAGCCTCCAGAGAATAGCTTGTTTCCATAGCCCACTCCATTAGTGGAATTTCATAATGGCTGCCCTGGCAAAGGAATCTGCTCAATCCCCTAGGGACCACTAAAGCTGTAGCACTCCTGTGACCAATCCAGAAATGGTAGACACTGGTCTTCTTTTACTGACCTTCCATTCTTGCCCAGCCTCTCAGGGACGGCCCTGTTCTCTGTTTCTGCTTGGGTATCTACTGTGTCACATGTGAAGTGTCCCTATTCCTTCAGGTCTTGACTCTGGCCAGCCACAGTGAAGTACTGAATTCCACAGGCTTCTGAAGGAGTTGAGCCTCTGACAGCAGAAGTGGCCCTTACAGCGGCCCAGAAACTGACTGTGGTTTCATGCTGACCCATGTGCATTCACTAGTGTGGTCTTTCTTTCCTGTTGAGTTCTTTTGCTGTGTGTTTGTTTTTAAATACCCCTGGTAACTCAGTTATGTCCGGACCTTCAAGTTCTTCTATCCCAAAGGTGCAGTTGTAGAGTCTATAGTTGAGAACAAGGCTTTGAGAGCCAGACCATGCTGGATTCCCACAGCTTCTGAGACTCTAGATACTACTGTACTTTACTCAGCAACCAGTTACACATCTATGAGATGGGACCATTGTGCACCTTCACCAGAGGGCATGTTCAAAACATTCATTACACAGTGTGCCTGTCAGAAAGGAGCTGATCTTATACGATAGGTATTGTCCCCAGGACAATAGTATACTGTCCAACTCTGAATGCCTGACCTGAGTGCAGCTCTCAGTAAATTCTAGGTGGCTTTTCTACCTGTTTTGCTGGTATTTTAACCACCCAGTGTTGAAATGCCCTTCAGCTTAGTACTCCAGAGAGCCAGTTAGATACCCAAGCTGGTGCCAGAAGGAGGCAAACAAATATTTGCAGGCTGAGGTGAGCTGGGTGACTAAGAGGGCAGGGAGGCTCAAAGGTGCTGCCTCTGCATTCTTCCCAGAGTCTCAGCCTCACTTGACCTGGAGTTGGTCCCCAATTCCAGAGTAGCTGTAGTCAGCTTGTCCTCAGCTCTGCTGGAGCTTCGTGACGTTTAGCACCTAAGTGGATTTGGGTGATAGTGTTCAGCTTTGTCGCCTGTGTATGTGAGGACTTTCCACTGCACACACTGGCTTGTAGCCATCCTAAAACTTGCTGCAGCAACCCTGTCAACACTGTCTTTCTATGCTAGATGTGCATTTCAATGCCCGTTCAGCCCATAACGAGAAAAGATTCTTAGTTCTGTTGTTAGAATCATTCGTTCCTAGGTAGGACCTGCTAGTTACCTAAATATGAACAACTCTGGTTGTCAGGCTTGTAGTTTGTGTGTGTGTGTGTGTGTGTGTGTGTGTGTGTGTGTGTGTGTGTGTGTGTGTGTGTGTGTGTGTGTGTGGTCCCCCACCCACCCCAAATGCCAGCAATTTTTCACAAAGTAAAAAAGACGAAGTGCTCTCCATCTCCCCGGGCATATCAGTTTCTTACGACTTCCACAATGCAATATCAGAAACTGGATGACACAGAGCAGCAGAAATGTGTTCTTCCACATATTTGGAGGCGAGAAGTGCAAGGTCCGAGGGTTGAGGCTGGTGTGTTCTCCATGGAGGATAGACTAAATATAAATATATTTAAATTGGTTATTATACTCTTCTTCTAGCAGCTGGAACATCTTGACTTCTCCACTTCTGTGATGAGGAAGCAGTTAGCATGCTAGTTGGTGAGTGTGGCAGCCTGGCAAAGCTGTGCTTTTCACAGCCTCGGGTAGGTGCGGTGCTATAGCTGAGGCACACTTGTCGCCTGCTTTCTGCCCTTCAGCCCTGCCTACACTCTGAGATGGCTGCACCTGAATGTCCCAGTCAGTTCAGGACTTTTAAGTCCAGTATGTTTGCCTTGCTCAGGACAATAAAAATGTGGGCCAGCTGCTAATATTTAAAGATGGAAGTTCACACATAAAGATTGTGCTTATCAAGCTTTGTTTAAGAAAAAGAAAAAAGAGATATGAAATTAGAATCTACACTTTCCAAAGACTCCACACTCCACATCTATGCTTCATTTCAACTTCTTGTTCATGTGAACACCTTCAAGATGGCTGTAATTGTAAGATGGGTAGCCCCCTCTGCACTTCTGATGGAGTAAAAAAACATGGGACCCTAGAGTGACCAGCACAGTGTTTTTAGTGCTTAGTGGCACATAAAACAGTGGTATCTTAGTTAGGGTTTCTATTGCTGTGAAGAGACACCATGACCACAGCAACTCTTATAAAGCAAAACATTTAATTATGACTTGCTTATAGTTCAGAGTTTTTTCAGTCCATTATCATGGTGAGAAGCAAGGCAGCATGCAGGCAGACGTGGTGCCAGAGAAGTAGCTGAGAGTTCTGCATCTTGATCCGCAGGCAACAGGAAGTGAACTGTTCACTGAGTGTGGCTTGAGCATATATGAGACCTCAAAACCCACCCCCACAGTGACACATTTCCTCCAACAAGGCCACGCCTATTCCAACAAAGCTGTACCTCCTAATAGTGCCACTCCTTGCAGGCCAAGCATTCAAACACATGATTCCATGGAGGCCATTCCTATTTTAAGTCACCACAAGTGGTATGCTCTGCTCTGCCATCAGTGACATATTGGAATGGTAGAATTTGATGTTTCAACCAAAGATGTTGAACATTTCCCAACAGAAACATGTACCATATGTATATGCCTTCCTTAGGGTGTTGGGCTGGCAGGATGTGGGTTGGCATGTACTGTGAGAGAGGCCTGCTGTGTAGCCACATTGCCTATGTCAAATCCTGGCTCCATCCTATGGAATTATGATGCCTGGGCGAGACACTGCCTTGGTGTCCCTTCAGCTCCCATGGGCATTTGGGGAGGACAAAATGGAGCCCCAAACTTTCACACCCTTCCATCAGCAGCTGCTGCTGAGCACTAATTGAACTGTGGTTGGCAGAGGAGGCACGTTTCTGGTATAGATTCTGCACCTGCTCTTTGCTGGCCACCGTCCTTTATGTAGGCTCAACATTTGTCTGTGAAATTGGAGTGGGGCAGTGAGAATATACAGGAAGGTGTGGGCACCACGTACCTTTCAGATATTTAGTGTGGTCGACTTCCCTATCTCTCCCTTCCCCAGGGATACATCATGTCCTGTAGAAGGAGGTGTTAGTATTCAGGCATCGTACTGGCCTGTCCTTGGGGTTCTGACAGGATACACCCTCAGCTGCAGCCACTAAGAGAGCACCACCTGTGCATATTTACTGTGTTCCCTTTTAAAAGGGCCCTGCTCACCTCCCATCCTTCTCTCTTTCTCTCCGTCTGTCTGTTCTCCTCTTTCTCCCCCTTTCTCTGTCCCCCCAACCCCACCTCTGTGTCTCTCCTTTTTTCCTTTCTCTCTCCTGTTGCTCCTGTCTCCAGAGGCTGGTCTCCCCACTTCCCTTTCCCCCTTTTATGATCCCTTTCTCTAATTAAAAAAAAAAAACCCTCTGCTTGAACCCTGTTGCATGGCATCTTTCTCTCATGCACCGCTTTTCTTAAATTACAACAGGAGGTGTCTAGGGTTTCCAGAGCATTTAATGCAGGTTTCTGCATTCTCTTTCAGGCATCAAAGGCAGATTGGATAATTACTCAGATTCTAAGTTAAGGAAGGTGAACTGTTTGATTTGAAAATCACCACGAATATTCAGAGTACATGGGGCAGAAATAGCATCATTTTTCCCCAGAGCTATATGCTGGAAGTAGACTAACTGGACATGTGATGGGGGTGCCCAAAGGTGGTTATAACTCAGGCCCAGGTGAAGGACCCACATCCATGGCTGGGTTTTTCAGCTCCCAGTGGATCATCTCCCACCACTTGGAAGATGAGAAGAATGACTCTCTACTAGGAGCCCTTGTTCCCTCTCTCTTGGAGCTGAGACAGAAGGTCCAGGCTCTGGGTAGGGAAGAAGGTGAACTGAGTCTATGGAGTTAAGGCTTCCAGGGGCTTAGAGATAAATCCAGGAGGCTTACCACATTTGGTGTCATTCTGAGAAGACCAACTTCTTAGTTAATCACAGAATAATTTGTGCACAGTTTATTATTATTATTATTATTATTATTATTATTGTTATTATTATTATTATTGTTTTAAAGCTTCCTGTCCCTGCCCTTCTAGCCCTATTCTGGTGATGACAGGGAGACTTGGACATGATATACTAAAATCTGACCAAGAACTTCCCAGTTTTCTGCATCCCTCCTAAGTGGAGGCTGTCCTTTGGGACCTGTCATGACACTTCCAATTTAAATGCCAGCATTGTCACCAACCAAGAGCTTTGCAGTGTAGTGTCATCCTTGAAATTTGCCTCATCCCACCTCACCCCCGTCCCACTTCCAACAAGCTCCACTACTGTAAGCCTGTGCTGCTTAAGAGAAGCCTAACGAAACAGTTCATAGTGAGGGTCGGGTTCACATTCCAGTGCATCTGGAGTAAGTGTGGCCAGGTCCACCTGGGCCACTTGTCATTTGGGCATGCTCCCAGTTGCCAGGACTTGGCTGTAACTGTAGAATGTACTCAGTGGTAACAGGCCTGGTAATTGCTAATAAAATTTAAATGGCTACAAAATCACAGAACACAGAAACAAAATTCTTTTTCCTGGCACATCCAGACTACTTTTGCAGACCCGAGTTAGGCTGTGGGCTGTGACCGTATAGTGTTTTTATTTTTATTTTTTAATTCAGACTCATACTTCGGGCTGTGACACAGCTCATGTGCAATTGCTTAATGGATTCTTTTTAAATCTAGAAACAGATGAGAAAAAATAATTTTACAAAGATAATGTGCTGCTTTCTTATAATGCAGACACATGACTAGAGAGTCTGTAATTTATTTTTACAATGTCAAAACTCCATAAAATGCACTGTGATTACATCCAACCCCTACTCCTCCCTCATCCCTTTCCCCTACCACTGACTCCCTTTTGCAACCAGCCTCCTCCCACCATCATGTCCCTCCTTTCCTTTCTCTCCCACTCCAGGGAGAGTGTCTTGAGTCTGACACCCATAGAACCGATCAAAAGCTTGTGGCTAGTCTGGATGGTGGCTCATATCTTTAATCCTGATACTTGGAGGCAGAGACAGGGGGATCTCTGAGTTCAAGGCCAGAGTGGTCTACACAGTGAGTTTGGGGCCAACCAAGTGGACATGCCCTAAAACTCTCTTCTAAGTAGTTATTCTTATGATTATAGACTCATGCATCTCTTAGCCTTCATCAGAGAAGTCTTCCTAGAATGGGCAGAGGCCAGTGTGAGAACCCATACCTGGTCAAAGTGCTGATAAATCGGTGACCACTGAATGTTTGGCCCAAATGTGACTCCATACAAAGCCCAGGAGGACATCATGGAAGAGTCTGATAGGACTCTGTGGACCAAAGGATGATGAGGAGTGTGATGGTTGCTGTCTTCTGGATATGAAGAAGCTCATGGCCGTTGCTCATGAGCACACAGCACCCATGACTTCCTGCATGGGGCAGGGCTGGGGGGTGGAACTAGAGTTTTGTGGCAATAATTCTTGAAGGCTGGTTTTCTGGTGATCTAGATTGGGAAGGGTGGAAATGGAGCACCCTGAGGTCATAAGATAACTAAACCCCTCTTAAGAAAGTAGCTCAGGAACTTTTGACTCTTGGCATAGTCCCAGGAGACGTTAGCAATGTCTTAAGAACAAAAGCCTGTTGTGTTTTCTAGAATTGGTGGTGGGAAGGTCAGGGACGGAAGCAGGTGACACACACGTATACCATGTATACCAATGAATTCCAAATTAAAATACAGAGCCTGTCTTCCTTTCGAGCAAGGAATTTGCATGTACTTGAGATTCTTATTCCTGCTGCCCAGGCCCTTTATTTTGGGAGGATGAGGGTGGGGATGCAGACAGTTAAAGTTCCAGATTCAGGTTGGGATTGAAAGATGCAGGATCTGAAACCTGGCTTGCCTCCTAGTGGCTCTTGGCAGATGGAAGGGCTCTCTGACTCGCCTTTGGGGATCAGGTGATACAGCCCAGGAAGGAGGTGGGATGAATAGATCTGTGTATTTTTCTCTTAGCATGGAGTTGGGAGAGGCTGCCTCTTCATGAACTGTATAGAACAAACAGGGGGTTCTTGTTGGGCTTACCTGGGGCATGCAGAAAGTATTGGTGAAGATGTCTGCAAGGGTTCGGCTCAATGTTTCTATACAATGTATCAGTGTAGTAATGGGTGGGTGCTGTGATTTAAGGCATAGATGCTGTGTCCCCATCCCTTCTGCCCTTTGAACCCATCTGGAGCCTCTCTTGAGATGGACATGGAGGTAGAATTCTGCCCTTTCTCCATTTCTTCACTCAGTCTTCCCAGTGTGCTGGGTCTTAGTCCACTCATGAGCTGCTGTAAACATTGATTTCTCACAGCTCTGGAGATCAAGAAGGCTCGTATCTTGATGTTAGACTGAGTATGTTAGGATCTGTATCTGAATGTTAGACTGAGTATGTTAGGATCTGTATCTGAATGTTAGACTTGGTGGTATCTGGTCAGGCCTCACTTCATGGCTTATTGTGTTGCTTCATTTTCTTGCTATGTCACGTGATGGAAAGGGTGACCATGTTCCTCGGTCCTTTTTTAGAAGGGCACCAATCCCTTTGTCACCCAATGAACCCATTGATATAAGTGATATAGAAGGGACACCTTCACTCAGGTGCAGGCTAGTGCGTGGTGTCTTAACAGGTCTTAGATGTTGGTCTTGGAAGCAATCCATCCTGGAAAAAGAGCTAAGTCACTTGATGGTGACCACTTGTGGCCTGGCCCTTTGCTTTGCTTTTAAGGTTCCTTTACTCACATTATCCTTTAAAGGGATCTATATCCTCACAGCTCACCCTCATGTTGACATTAGATTCAAGGATGGGAATTTTGTGATTATGTCAACATTCTTGGTCCATAGTAGCAAGGGTATTGGTTTTGAAGGAAAACCTCTTTGACTGTCTCAACTTTGAGAGTGTGTTTTGAGCAGTGGTTATGATACAGACTTTGCCACTGCAAACACCAAGATGCTTTTGGTGTCCAAGAGCCATCCTTGGGGGGGGGGCAGCAGAAAGGTGCTGGGAAAGTCACCAGACTGCGGAAGTAAGCTGGGCATTTATGGAAAGAGAGGGAAGAGGAAGAGAAGGAGTCAGGAAGGAGAAAGGACGGACAGGGAAGAGAAGGAGGAGGGGGTGGCAGCTCTGGTAAGTGGGGAGAAGCTTGGATGACAGTATGGATTTAAGAATGGTTCTCCCAGGCCTCGGGGGGAGCCCTTGGTCCACAGGTGCCATTGCAATCTCTGGGCCTCACAGAGATTGACCTTAGCATGAGCAGCCCATAAGGGAGTATACCTCATATATAGTTCTGGAGTTGATGGCCAAGGAAAGGGCTTTGGTCTGAGTGTGGCAGTAGCTGGGTGGTTGAATCTGAGTGGCATGTTTTCCAAGTTTCTACAACCACTGCTGAGCCGTGTTCATGCATCCCTTAAAAACTACTTATAGGAAACCTACAGTGTACTTGGCACTTGATGATACTAGAGGTAAATGCTAAGCAAAGAAACCTTGTTTTACAGGAGGCCTAACTGCACTGAGGAACAAGTTAGTCAACAGGCATCTGCAGTGGGAATGACCTATGTTGGGGACAGGATGAGCCTGAGTGCTGTGAGATCCCAGAAGAGGGACATCTGGGCTTACATGGGGCATGCAGAGAGTGTTGCTGAAGGTGACATCAGTCTACCCTGTGCCTGGAATGAAAGGGTGAATGCACCAGCAAGGAGTGTTGTCCAACTCACTCCAGCTGCTGTGACAAGATGCAGTTGTCTAGTTGCTTAAACAGCAGAAGAGTATGCCTTATATATAGTTCTGGAGGTGAAAGTCAAGTTCAGGTTACCCATGTGGCTGAGTTGTAGGGAGGCCTTTTCCCAGTGGTAAGTTGAAGGCATTTTATCACATCCTCACTGGAAAAAAGTGGGGGACAGAGTGATAAAACACTATGGGAAAAAGCAACTTGGGAAGGAAAGGGTTTATTTCAGCTGACAGGCCAGATGCCATCAATGAAGGAAGTCAGGGCAGGAACTCAAGGAACCTAGGACAACTAAAGCAGAGGCTATGGTGGGGACCGCCTGTTTTCTTATTACCTCCCAGGACTACCTGCCCAGAGGTAGCATCACCCACAGTAGGTTGGGCCCTTTCTGTCATTCTTTGATCAGAAAATGTTCCACAGATGTGCCCACAGGCTAATCTCATTGGGGGAGTTTTCTCAGTTAAGATTTTTCTCTTCCCAAGTTACTTGAGATTTGTGTCACATTGACAAAAACTAACCAGCAATCCTCCTTTTAAGTCTTCATTTTTATATAGAAATTGTGTGTGTGTGTGTGTGTGTGTGTGTGTGTGTGTGTGTGTGTGTGTGTGAGTGAGTAGGCGCGCACGCGTGTGTGTACATGAGCATACGGTACAGAGCATCCAGAAGAGAGTGTGCAGTTGTGAGCCACCCAACATAGGTTCTGAGAGCTGAGCTTGGGTTCTTTGCAAGAGTTATAACACTAACTCTTAACTGCTGAGTGATCACTCCTGCACCCCTTCACTACCCTTTTGAATGGCACTAATCTTACTGCAGGGCTCCACCCTCAAAAGATATACACCTAATGTCCTCATGTCAAGGTTTTAACACACGGCTGAGGGACACCCAAGGAGTTTCATGGAAAGAAAAAGCAAAATAAAGCCCAGAGGATATTTAGCTCTGCATGAAGTCATTCCTAAGGATAAGGAAGGAAGAGGGAAGGGTTTCAAAGATGCTTAAAGGAAGTTACTAAGTTGATGGTATAGGACCTGGAGCTGCCAAGAGAATATGTGGTTGACAGTCAAGAGTTGGGGCTATAGAATCCCAGGAGAGGACCAAATGATCTTTGACTACTTTCTGCTGTGTGGCCCTGACCAAGCCACTTAACCTCTCTGTACCTTACGTACCACATCTGTAACATGAGATTCAAGTAGTTCCTCTATCAGCAGCTTCTGAAGACTGACTCCCTGTGAGCTCTTAGAGCAATGCCTGTCACTCTGCCAGCCTTCAATAATGCTTGCTGCAATTCCTGTCATTGCCTCATATTTTTGATTCTCCTGAAAAAGTGTCATGGTAAAACAGCTTCAAATGCTTGCCTGCCGTCACCTGACAGTCACCACACTAACTACACTGCCATGACTAATACATCTTGTGGAAGAACACAAGGATATTTCAGAGTTATCTTGACAGTTCAGCATGAAGCTGCTCAGCATGAAGTCACTAAAAAAAATAAAAGAAAAAAGAAAAATAAAAGTTTTCATTGAGTTTGTTCCTGAGTAACAGTGAAAGAAAGTCTATCCTGTTTGCCACCTGGAGCGAGCAGCTGTTGGGAACAGTCCCCAGCCTGCATGCGCTTGGCAGGACATCTGACTGACTTGTTAATATACACACAGGAATGACTCAAAGCAAAGCCTGCTTGAATGAAATTCCCCAAATAGGGCACCTAAGAGTCTGCACCTTGATCAGAGCCCAGGTGAGCTGAGGGTGCCCACTGTACACTGAGTCCAGTTGAGCTGGGGGTGCAGACTATATGCTGAGCCCAGGTGAGCTGGGGGTGCCCACTGTACACTGAGTCCAGTTGAGCTGGGGGTGCCCACTGTATGCTGAGCCCAGGTCTCCTAGGTAGACTGACAGTCTTGATGAATGAGGACATATCTTAGACAAACCTTGCATCTTTGATATGCAGGTAGAAGGGATGCCCAGAACACAGTCATTTCTCTCAGGTGCAGGGAGGTGAGTGACAGCTCCCTCAGGAAACTGCCCTCAGAAGCAGTACATCCTGAACACTGTTAAGGACCTGATGGTGACCTCATGTCCTCGCTCTTTGTTTTGTGTTTAAGGTTCAGTCATGGATCCCTAGTACTCTCTTGTGAGAGAAAATGATTTCCTCTAACCAGAAATGAAATTCTCAGCAAGAGGTGCCTGGCCTCTGGAAAGCTCAACAAGTAAAGGCAACACGATTATATCCCAAGGACAGTGGGAATCCCTGGGAAAAGGGATCAGGGGTGGTTGTTATTTTCTAACTTAACAATTTTTTCATGGGAAGAGGCATGTGGTATGTATGAGTGTAGCCAAGCCTGGCATGAACTATCCTGGGGTCATTGCTGTTTCTTTATGTATACTGCACATGTTTTAATTTCTCTATGCCCAAGTTTCCTCATCTATGAAATGGGGGAAAGGATGAAATAGGCTCTGTCTAATATTAGTTATTTTTCTCAGTGCAGTGATCAAATTCCTGACTCAAGCAACTTAAGGAAGCGTTTGTTTTGGCTTGCAGCTCAAGGGGATACAGTCCATCAATTCAGAAGAGGCATGGTGGTAGGAAGGAGGTGGCTGGTCATGTTGCTTCTACAGTCAGGAAGAGGGAGAAGGAAGGGAGAGCGCTAGCAAGCCAGGGAGCACAAGCGAGCTTAGCCATAAGACCCACCCCTAGTGACTCACTTCTTTAGTTAGGCCCTACCTCAGGCCCACTGTAGCTGATGACCAAGAGTTGAAATATTAGCCTATGTGGGACATTTCTGGTAGAGCTTTAATATATTCATACCCATTAAATAGTCAGGAAGGCTACAACAAAGTCTCATGGTCCTTTGACTTGTCTCTTGTGGAGTATCAGCCATCATTATTAATAAGCTCATCATCGTCTTTAAGGAAACACAGCTGGTCGTCGTTGGATGTTGAAGAAACAGGAAGCACACAGAGAAAAGCTGCCCCAATCTCAGAAGTGCAGATAGATGAGAATGGCCAGGATAAAGTGGGATTCAGCCTCTCTGGTGGGGCTTCATTTCCAATTCCTGACACTGCTTTTTCATACTGGGCCTCTGCGGCACCAAGGGAGGAAGGGTGGTAGGTGGTAGGAGTTCTGGGTTTGGACCCATTTCCTGTTTCAAGCAGAACAGCTTCATGTCTATTTAAAAAAAATGAGTAAGCTTTGCACACTGGTCCTCTTCTGCTGAGGGTTCTGTGGTAAGCAGATCCACGGTGAATTCTCACTGCGCTCCCTAAGCAGCCCTTTGTTCTCTCTCTAATGTCCTTCTACATTCTGGGATCCCAAACACAGTGCCATGATTGTCCCTTTCCAGAACAGAGCTCAAGTCCAACTCTCAGAGCACAGGAGTACTCCGACATTTGCTCCTTATAACGAGCCCAAAGCTACTTTCAAAGTTGCAGTGGACTGTCGCAGGTGTGGACAGTCACCTCTTCATAGAAACTGCTCTGCTCCTTAGTGCTTCAGGTCCCACTGTGGTCCTGTCTGGCTGTGTGGCTGGGTCAGTGTCTCCGCTTGTGTCAGGAAATAGATGCTGTGGGCACCGTGCATGGCACAGTGTGCATGGATGGCAGCCTTAGCAACTGTAGTGCACTGTTCTGATCATCAGAGCGACTGCTGGGCATCTCCAGGATCCCTTTCAAGAGCCCTGAAGAGAAGATCCCAGACAGGCCCATCCTCCTTACAGATGGTTTGGAGTATCGTTAAGAGCTCTCGTCTTATGTGTATATAAGCCAGGCTAGCCAATTGGTAAATTCTAGGTTCAGTGAGAGAGACTGTCTCAAAACAACAAGGTGGAGGACAATAGAGGACATGTGATGAAGAGCTCTGCCTTTCATATGTGGATGTACGCCCACACGTGTGCATACACACACATCCTTAAAACAAGAAGCCCTCAAACCCACCTCCCCACTAGGGGAGGGCAGTTTCTCCTTAGTGCTCTTGGCCCTGCCCAAGCTTGTAGTATTAGGTGGCTATGGGTTTTGTAATTCAAGAGGCTCCCAGGAGAAGCTAGGACTCCATTGCTAAAAGTTAACTCCACCCAGACACTGAAGGACCAGGGTCCATCGGCTTCTGGCTCTGCCCTTCATCCTGCAAGGTGTGTCTAAGAAGAAAACATATGCTGCACATTAAATAATCGTGCTGTGATGCAGCCCTCACTTTGGCACATGTGAACAACTGTGAAAACAATGCAGACATGGGGCCCACTTTCCCTGGGCTCTCTAGTTAATATCCCTTGGTCTTGTGCCAGCCCCTCCCTCGACTTCTGCGTTTCAGAAGTATTTTGTTTTCCAATGCAGACAGAAGTACAAAGGCAGATGGTGTCATCACTTAATTTGCTAATTCTGCCAGACTTTTTTCTCCTGCCAATCAACAGTCATCCTTACAGTCTCATGTTTAAGGACAGCCTTGAGGGAAATTACAGAGGAGCAGCATCCTGTTTACCCTGCGAATGAATGCAAGAGGGCTTGAGTAAAATCAGAACAAAACAAACAGTTTAAAACAACACAGTGCCTGGGAGCGAATTCTAGGGTGGGCAGTGTGCTCCAGTGGAGCAGCAGGGAGCAGGCTGCGTGCTGTTCCTGACCCTGCCTGGAACTTAGCATGCGGTTTTTCTTTGAGCCTTCCTTTCCATCTAAGTAGAAATGTGCCCTCCAGCCCCTTCCAGGAATACTGATTATTTACAGGATTGACATTACGCAGTTCTTTGCATTCTCTGCTGGCGTGAGTGCAGAACTGTAAAACAGCAACTGCTTTGAAGGCACGTGTGCCACGATGGGGGTGATATCTCAGTCAGTAATGTACTTGCAGGCATGAGGACCCGAGTTCAGTTACCCTGAACCCATGCATTTTCGTTTTGTTTGTTTTGGCTTGTTAAAAAAGGAAGAAAGAAAGGGAGAGAAAGCCTGGTATAGCATTATAGAGACAGAGATGAGTGGATCCCTGTGCTTTCAGGACCATTCTAAACTACTTGGCAAACTCTAGGCCAAAGAGAGAACCTTTCTTAAAAGAGCAAAGTAGCCAACACCTGAGGAATGATATCTGAGGTTATCTTCAGGCCTTCACACATGTGTGCACAGCTACATGCGTGTACACGAACATTTACATACACAGAAAATATGGGCCATACCTGGTGGTTCAAGCTTGTAATTCCAGCACTCCAGAGGCAGAGGCAGGAGAATTGCAAGTTGGAAGCTAACTTGGGTTACATAGCAAGTTCCAGATCAGCTTAGCCTCTCTGTCTTGAAAATAATCAGTCAAAAGCCAAACAAACAAAATAATGTGGATAGACGGGTGGGTAGATGCTTATGTTGATGAATGGACGGGTATAGATAAATGAATGAATCAATGCATGGATTGATGAGTGGATGAGTATATTTGCAGATCATTGGTGAAATGGAAGAATGGATGGATTCATGGATAGACAGACTGTTGGACAGATTGAACTGATGAATGTGTGGACAAATGAATGGATAAAAGATGGGTGAATGAATGGATTAATCAATTGATCAATGGATGGATTGATGAATAAATAGATAGATCTATGTCTCAGTAGATTAAAAAGAGTGATCCCTCACCCTATAGCTATTCCCTCCTAGAAACCTTTTCCCCCTCTGTCTCCAGGTGGGGTAGACATTCTTTACCCAGCTCACACAGAACTGTGCTTTTCTACCTGTGACTTGTAAGCATCAGATATAATAAAGGCCCATGGGCTCTAGCTCTCACACATCAATAGAAGCTTTAGCATGGCCGGCGAAGGGCCTAAATGCATCTTGTTCAGTTATCCCAGCAGCAAGCACAGTAAGCTCTTGGTACATGGGAGATGTGCGCGCGCGCGCGCGCACACACACACACACACACACACACACACACACACACACACACACACACACACCCTCTCATACATAATGTCTTTCAAGACTTTTAAATGGATCACTTGATTGTTTTGCTTTAACAGCCCATCTCCACACTATCTCCTACTGCTTCATCCCCAATTCCAGCCTGTTAATTAACCATTCTTTTGAAAATTTGGATTCCAAGGGATGAGAACTCTGCGACACCCCTCCCCCATCAGCTTTTATGTAGATACCTATTATCCTCAGCCTCTGTCATTAAACCCTAATGTTTTGCTTAAATTTAAAGAAAGGGGAAGAGGCCAATGAGGAGCTTTTGTGCCCAGGAACAGTGGGCTCCTGGCAGCTTCAGTGGCTTTTGTATTTAATTCCAGGAGTGTAGGGGTATCCATGATGGGTAGCACTGCTCCAGGGGGAGTGGCAGACCGCTCAACCAACTCTGAACATGTAGCCCTCCCCAACTGGCTGTAGCTAAGGCAGCCTTGATGTTCACATGTAGGGGATAGCTGGGAACACCAAAGGATCCTAGCCTGTGGTTGTTAGTTACTTTTGTGTAGGGAGCCAGCTCTTGCTGTAGGTGATCAGTTTTTTTTTGTTGTTGTTGTTGTTTTGTTTTTTTGTTTTTTGAGACAGGGTTCCTCTGTGGTTTTGGAGGCTGTCCTGGAACTAGCCCTTGTAGACCAGGCTGGCTTTGAACTCACAGAGATCTGCCTGCCTCTGCCTCCCGAGTGCTGGGATTATGGTGCGCACCATCACCCCGGCCACTCTAGTTCTTCCAGGTCTTATTTTCTTCAACTCTTAAGAGACTTGGTCATCTCTAAGTATCGGATATCTTTGATTGTCCATGTGGGAACACAGAATGGTTTTCTGGCATATCAGTACACAT